>NC_136795.1:21445019-21967398 GCF_951216825.1 Electrona antarctica | reverse complement strand
ACATGGCAACAACTACCCCAAAAGGGGATCCCGTCCTAAATGGGTCAAGACAGTCGCCCTGAAACGCACATCAGCTGCAAAATAAAGACCACCGGCCCTCGCAGTGGTCCCTGGTTTTAATTGTATTTTTAGCCATTCACCTCCTTTCCCCTCACAGCATGTGTATATGGACATTGTATCACATCATGATGTAATATTTAATGACATGGATTTTCGTTGCCAACTGTAAGATGATTAGTGCTAAACCGGCATCCGGTCTTAACTACACAACATGTCTTGTTGCTGCGTTCACACTAGCGGCGACAGATGAAGGCAAAGTGTACAAATTCTATTTGTGTACACTCAGAGTCATCGTGCTACACTAAACAGAGACTTAATTAGCATAATTGGTAACACCTGTGAAGGAAGTAAGGAAGCGGCCCGATTTCTTTCCAATATGGCTGCTGTGCAGAGACCCCATTCCTTCTGTGTTTCAAAAATGGAAGGAAAACTTCAGCAAGTGTTGTTTAGTAGCTTGCGTCGCCGCTAGTGCGAACGGAACATTATGCTTTTCTGTTGACTGATTTTTGTTTTTTCTTCCCCTGAACTCAAAACCTAACTTTGAAGGGATGAAGTTGCATTTTGTTTAATGTCTGTTTTTAGCTAGCTTTTGCAGCCACTGTAACATCAAAGATGAAATGACGATGACGTGTCAAAAAAGTAAACGCAGTTTAAAAACTTGCCTTTACGTTGAGGGAACGTGGCCAGGCTCCAAAAATCTCGGGTAATGTAAGGATTAAGGGGACATTGAACCCTAACATCTCTATTCTGGGAATATCAGATATAGTATAGGCAACACACTGCACGCAAAAATAGGCAATCCATAAGCCCATAGCATTTTGCAATGCAATTCGTTTTGAGCTTGTAGATTGCCAATGTTCTGAGGGAAAAGTTTGGTGTAGGGGGAAAAAGGAGCGGGAAAGTATAGCCCTGGAGACCCCAATCAACTAAGTACAGTATCCCAGGGTTTAAGTGGTTAAACGCATGCAGCAGTGTGCAGCCGTGGGACCCAAGAAGAGAGAGAGAGAGAGAGAGAGAGAGAGAGCGCAATGGAGGGTATAAAGTTCTCCCGCTCCGCTCGCCCCCTCCTTGCCCACAAGGTTGATCGGACGAGTGCTCTCCCTGACAAATGACTAAAATTTACCATTCCGGCATTGCATGCGATTTCTCAACAGCATAAAAAAACCCTACTAAAAATATGAAAAGGCACACAGTTCCCCGGTGCAGCTGCTAGCTAAAAGCTTTCATTAATTAAGACATAATATCATTTTGTCCCCCCTCCTCTTCATTTACTTAATTAAAACTTGTGCTTGAACGTTTTTGTTTTATTATTATTATTATTATTATTATTATTATTATTATTATTTTATTATTATTTTATTATTATTATTTTTTTCCTCCCAAATTTCCTTCCCTCTCTCTGACATGGTATAGTCACAGTATACAAAATTGGCCCCCTAAAATAACAAACATATGGAGCTTGGGGTTTTGTGCTTGTTGAGAGCTGAGGTGAGGGGGAGAGGGATAGGAAGGGGGGGATTAACGTCTGGTGTGTGTCTTGGTGGTTACGGCAATGTAGCGTTGATATTCTTAATGGCCAAAATATGCATATACATTAACATTATCGTCTCTGTCTGGTGGAAACCTCCTATGTCCAACCATTCCTTTTTTGTCTGTTTAAAAAAATTAAATATAGTTAAAATAGCTGATCTACAAGCTTGATTGAGCTGCTGTTTTCACCGCAAACGGGCATTTCCTCCCTTATTTCGCCACACAATTAAATGACCAAATCCCCTGCTAAACCAGATGGCACCGTAGCGTCGCCGTTAAGCATTATACTTAGATTACAACAATTAGGTGTTGCCAATAATTGTGTGTGAGATCATGGAGGAAAAACCTGGTCACGTTTTCACCAGAGTTTGTGCAAAACTCTTGCCACCTGACAAGCCTGTGTTAATTTATTTTATTTTTATTTTAAATTCCGCATATTGTTATTGTAATTGTACCGTACTATAAAGAACTTGTCTTACAGCTATTTGTCTCTTTTTGCATGTGTTTTTAACTATGGGAAAATAATCTAAACTAAACTAATGGTGAAGTAGGGCATTAATTCACAAAAAAAGTATAAAAAAGTTTAAATATGGAGATACAAGGTTTCTGCCCGACAGCAATGATATAATGCTTTGCACATTCAAAAGTCATGTAGACACAGAGAGCTTCATGAGTCAGAGTCAGAGTCCCCACATCAAGGAAGAAAGACCAGCATGGACTCTAATTATTTTTTTAATCATAGTAGTTATGAATCAAAGAGGAGCACATTGTTTGCATTTAAAAGTCACAATAATAAGTTCATCTGAGGTTACTGCTGCAGAAAACATTTGTTCAGTTTATTTTATTTTTTTGGGAGGTTGTTTGATACAAGGAAGGTTGTTTGATACGAGGAAGGTTTTTTGATATGAGGATGGTTCCCCCTGAAAAACGGAATTAGGGGAAATTAGTATTTGCAGGTCTTGGACTGCAGAGCCTGTTGGATTTTGTCCAAATTACAAACAGCAGTGATGTTGAGGGAGGGTGTGTGCGTGCTTGTGTGCGTGTGAGTTTGTGAGTGCAGTGTGCGGCGCGCATCCATGGGTGTGTACCAGTGTGCACGTGCTGGTGTGCATGCATAGGCCTTAAATGCATGCATGTGTGTGTTTTGCACCCAGATAACCTAGCATGGCATTGAACCCAGTGGAGCAATAACTTCTGGTTCTATGCATTTATGGACTTGATAGAGCGAGAGAGGGGGGGAAAACACTTTGAATGATTTGCATTTGGTCGGACCACCAGTACTGTTAGAGCCTGCTTGAGGAATGACACCCTCTCACCCACCTCCCCAAGTACAAAGCATGACACAGGTGATTGAATTTTACGATTTAAAATCAGAACAGGCCCTTTATTATTGCTGGGCTTGTGGTCAAAGCAAATGGAGGGGAAAAAAAGTCCCCTACCTTTATGAGCTTTTTTTTGTATAGTTAAACCAAGGGAAAAAGAAAAACAAACATGTTTTCGCATGGTTTTGACTGCCGCCAAGCTCCAAACCCATAAGCCCTCAAAAGACTTTAACATGATTGTTTATAGCGTATGTGCTTGCAATAATTTTGAAGTCAACGCGGGGGACCAATTTATATACCTGACCAAAAAGAAAAAAGGAAAAAGAAAGAAAAGGGGAAGGAAATCTGCGGAGAAAAAGAAACCCAACAACTAAACTGCCCGCTTGGATACTGATTGGTACTTTTTCATCTTTGATGTTGCAGGCTAGCCTATACAGAGGAGGTTACAGTCGCTTCACTCCCTACTAAACGAAAGAAAAACAGAGAGAGAGAGAAAGAGACAGAGACATTACACCCATCCCAACACGCACGCACGTACGCACGCACACACAAAACAAGCCAAGACCTGGTCCTTGGTGGAGAGTTAAAACAAACACACACGCACGCACGCACACACGCACGCACATACACACTCACGCACACGCCAATCTTCCAGGTCCCCCTTGCTGACCCCCTCTCTCAAGTCGATATTTCTACTACAACAACGTTTTTGATGTCACCATCGTTCTGCTATTGTTTTGTTGTTGGTTCTTTTTGTATTCCTTTTTGTGCTTCTTGGTTTGTTAGTTGTTGTTGTTTTTATTTGGTGGAGGAACGTTTTTTGAATGCACATGTGCATTCTCTGATATGCTGTATGTGGGTGCTGTGACACCATAACCTTATGTGAGCCTTCTGCAGAACGCATGATGCATGCTCAGGGTGTGTGTGTGTGTGTGTGTGTGTGTGTGTGTGTGTGTGTGTGTGTGTGTGTGTGTGTGTGTGTGTGTGTGTGTGTGTGTGTGTGTGTGTGTGTGTGTGTGTGTGTGTGCGTGTGCGTGCGTGCATGTGCGTCCACTGGCTAAGAATATTCTGAAAATGTCCAGATTGTATTCATTTAAAAAATAGCGAAACTATCAGATCATATGCCCGAGCTCACATGTTGGAATGCATATCAGCTATTTTCGCTATTGTCGCATGATAAACTACAGTATATAGGGCTTCAGTGGTTATAACTGCATGGTTGGTCTCACGGACTGATTCTGCGGTACACAGCACAAAATCCATCAAAGCTAGTGCCGATTCCAATCGATCCTCACAACACACACACACACACACACACACACACACACACACACACACACACACACACACACACACACACACATATATATATATATAGCCTTTATCTTTCAAAGCCTCATGGAAAGAAATACAGTAATCACGAAAGAGAGGAGGAAAAAAAACAACAAAAAATAATTATAACAACAAAAGCCTCTGTGATTCTTAGCTCACTAGATAACGATGTTCTTCTTTGATGATTGGAGTGTCCTGCTGTATAGTGCACTTTAGGCTCTATGCACAGCAGACATTTTTTGGAAGGAACTCGGGCCCCTTCCCTACTTCCTTCACAGCTGTTACCGATGATACTAATGACAAACAGAGTCAGGGTGCTGCTATTGACCTTATGCAGACCGTGGTCCGCGGCCATCTTGCCATTAAGTTAATGACATGGTGGCAACTAGCTGCAATTTGCCGTTGACAGACCATACATCCAAACAGAAAGGTCCTATCTGATTGTATTAACCAACATCAAACTCACCAACATTGCAGGTGTACAAAAAGCTTGAATTGTAGGCTACTCTATCTACAAAGTGATTGTTTCATAAAGATCCACTGTCTGTAGACATGTTATGAGCTACTTTGTGTCAAGAAATGCCTTGCATGTTATTATTTTTCTAAGTGTTGGAGTTTGGAAGTGCTCGTTGGATATCACTCAACGGCCCTGCGTACCACCTGTTGAATTTCCACATAATGCAGGAGGTAGCAGGACGTTGCTTTACTGAAAGTGAGCGCTTCCAGACTCCAACACTTAAAGATAATCACCTGGTGCAAGGGATTTCTTGACAGAAAGTATAGCTCATAACATGTCTACGGTGGATCTTTATGAAACAAACTTTGCAGGTAGAAAAAGTATATTAATTAATTCAAGCTTTTCATACAGCTGCAATGTTGGTGAGCATGACCTTGTTAAACTCTCTGAGTTATGGGGGTCCTTGAAATTAAAGGTTTGAGAACCACAGTACACTAAATGGAGTCTTAATTATCGTCGGTGAGCTGTGACGGAAGTAGGGAAGGGGACCGGAAGTAGGAAGAGTTCTTCATGTGCATAGAGCCTCTCACAGTGTGAGTCCTTTAATGAGCAGGGTGCGTGTCAGCATGCAGAGTAAAGGGTACATGGGAGTCAGTGAACCATTCGGACCCCCCGGTTGTCCTGGGTACTGTAATTGCAACTGGCCTGCTTTCCCCTCCATTTCTTTTTTAGCATTGCAGACAATGATTTACCTCAGGATGAAGTTTAGCGGGAGCTGCAAAAACACAGCGGCAAATCGCAGACTATATGTATACAATACAACCACGCTACTCCCTCAACTTTCAACAGGGCAAAAAAATAAAACAAAACAAAATAAATCAATGTACACTTACACCTTTCTGTTCTATAAAGAAAATGTGTTAACTAGCATCTTGGACAGAGAGCCAGATAATGGGGAAGCACTGTGCTGAGTACAGCACAGTGCTGTACTCAGTACTACTCAGTATACTGTGTACAGTAAATATCATCGCTGACTGGTGGAAACCTTGTATGTGCAAAACTGTTACTTTTCAGTAAATGGATGAAAGCACATGTCTATGTTCCAAATTAATCTAGTTATTATTTAGTCACAACCTCCATGGTGGTGGTGGACAGGTATACTTTACCTCTGTGTCCTCCGAGCACCCTGTTAATCCTTTTAATTGGTTCAATGTTCATAAAATCCAAAGACACACTTACATACCCACCAGCTTAATTAATGAATTAACCTCGTATTGCTGGTTTTCCCCCTTTCAACCCTTATTTTGAAGAGCCAAATACCCGTAACCGGATGTTACAATGGCGTAATGGTGTGTGTGTTGTCTTGACCGGTTGTTGATCTCTCGCTGTGTGCAGAAGAAACCTGACCTCGACTATCACAGCGCCCGCTATCGGCCGTTGAATAAACCTTGTTTAGAAACGCCATTCCGGGCCTTTCTAAAGAAGATACAAGCGATTGAAAACAGCACATTGAACGCACGTAGATGCGTGCGCAATTTAAGATGGCGCGCTCCAGTGTCACACTCGACACGAGTGACACACTCCATGCTAACGTGAGTAGGCTATCGACTCAATCGGAACAAAACATGGATAAAACATCAATTCACGTTATTTAACTTGATTTATGTGTATGGCTATGTTACGATAATGGCGTTTTATGTGTTAAGCACTGTCACTTAATACTACAAGCTCACAACGTGTTGTGGTGGGTTGTGAGCTTGTACTGTATATCAGCTATGTTTGCTTAGTTTGTGTATTTTGTGCTTATTTATGGGCAAAAAACATTAAAGTTGAAATATGGAGATACAAGGTTTCTGCCAGACAGTAACAATATAGCCTACTGTATAACAGCATTATAACACTCAAATATCACACTGAAACCTACAATATTTGAAACCATTCCAAGTATAGGAAACTTACCAGGAGTATGTAAACGTTTTAAACGTTGTGTAAAGTGTAATAGTCCGGCAGCCGAGGTGGACGGGTGCATGGGAAATTTGGTATATAGTATTTTTCATTGGCCTAAAATATTGTCTATATACATACATTCATGAATCCACTTGCTGACCGGCTGAACGTATTGGGCAATTGTTTTTATAGGGGTTTCTTGTGACCCTACCATTAACATCCTATGGCAGGCAAAAATGTCAAACTTTCCTTTTGCTTTAAGTAGCATGTGACATGTCAAACTAGGGGGTTTTCATGGTTCTGAATCCATTCCAAGCATTTGCACAAAATACACTCCTTGGGCTAAAAACGGCCATAGACATCATGACAGAGGTCAGCACATTTTGGGCACATTTGGGCAAGTGGTTATGGCTGTTTTTAGCCCAGGCAAGGAGTGTATTTTGTGCAAAACTAATGCTTGGAATGGATTCAGAATCATGAAAAACCCCTAGTCACATGCTACTTAAAGCATAAGGAAAATGTGACGTGTTTGCCTGCCATAGGATATTAATGGTAGGGTCACAAGAAACCCCTATACAAATGATGTGGATTCATGAATGTATGTATATACAGTAGACAATATTTTAGGCCAATAAAAAAGACTATATACCAAATTTCCTGCTTTAAACAAAGCAGGAAGCCTGTCGGCTGCCGGACTATACCACTTTGGTAGAGGGTCGGTTGTCTAGTTACCTTCCCATGATGAAACTCTAAATGTAGGAGAGAAAAATAAATTAGTTTCTCCATGTATCATTTAGAAATTGATCATTCAAAATATGCGCCTAATTGACTTACAGTATATTCTACTGTACATCGAAACATCTCTCAAAGTCACTCTTTTAGCCAGTAAACAAATGCTTCTGCCAATATAGAATTTTTAATCAAATGTCAAATTCCTGTTGATTTTGCTATTTTAGTAGGATTAAAGCCCGGACTGGGTCTAGATCTGGATCTTCAAATCAACAGGTTGTTGGCTTTTATTTTTTAATTTTTGTATTATTATTATTTTTGTAATGATTTTTTTGCAGCTTTCGCCTTTATTTTATATTTTTTATAGAGGGACAGACAGTAGGCTGACAGGAAATGGGGGAGAGAGATGGGGGGGTAAACATGTAAAGGCCGTCGCAATCAGGAGTCGAACCCGCGGCACACTGCCAGACTATAGGCTACTGGCCAAGGTGCCTGGACCGCTGAGCCACGGCCCAGGCCAGGTTGTTGGCATTTAGGTGGAAGACAATCAGCACTGGTTGTGTGATGTTCTATATTGGCAGAACCAGTTTGTTTACCGCCTAAAACAGTGCCTTTTTAGAGCTATTTCAACATACTGTATACAATCTAAGTCAATGAGGAGTGTTACGAAGGATATGAGATGTCACTCTGACGTCACAGCAGTGCCGTCAGAGGCGACATCTTCGGACTATAAATATATCAGCCTAGGTAGGTTACAGCAGAATTAAGCTTGGACATCGATAGTTTGTGACCTTACCCACCTTTGACTATAAAACCACCTTCAAGAGTTCTCTTTCTGCCCTTTACTATATAAGGTGCGAACTCTCTGCTGTAGTTCCCAGACCAGATTGAGACTCTATAAGAGCCTCGGGAACAAGGAGCATTTTTTGAATGATCAATTTCTAATCAATTGAGCAACTATTTCAGATTTCTCGCCCACCTTCGGAGTTATAATACAGTAATGGCAAATAAGGTAAACCTCTACCAAAGTGTCCTTGCACTTTAATTAGAAGATAGAAGATTATATTACATTAATGGAGTTGATATATTTGCCCTAAATAGAGGCACACTGACAAAGTATAACATTGAAAATATTACAAAAAACTACACTCATTACTGATTTATATGTAATCCCAGAAAGTGTTTGCAGTCCCCAAAAATATATATTCACAAAAGAATAGACAAGAACACATCATATGCAAGTAGTTCATCTATGCAGAGGTATTCAAATGCGAAAGGTAAATGCAACCGAGAAGAATGACACTTCAGTACTTGAGTCAAAGAGAAACTCCATGTGGTTAAAAATAATGCTCTTCCTTTTATATACAGTACAGCATCTAGTCTCTAGAGAGATCATTTGGGTCTTTTTTATATGAGTGGGGGAAAAAATGAAACTTTGAATATTATTATTACCATTTTCAAATGGGAGTACAGGTTTATGTATTTGTAGGAGCCCTCTGGCTATGATGAGATGCCGATATACAAGCTCACAACGCGTCGCGCTGCGACACGTTGCGACACTCAAGTTGTGAATGAGTGTTTAGGCAGTGTGACTAATACTAGCAATATTAGTGAGCTACATTAGAAAGACATGGATCACGTATATGCGTGTGTATGTAATTATCTATTTATTTCTGAACGTGTGCGTCTATAATATTGACATTTGGTGCGCGCATGGCATGCGTGTGCGTATGTGTGTGTGTGTGTGTGTGTGTGTGTGTGTGTGTGTGTGTGTGTGTGTGTGTGTGTGTGTGTGTGTGCGTGTGCGTGTGCGTGTGTGTGTGTGCGCGCATGCGTGAGAGAAAATGCAGTTGGCTAACAGTTAATGCAACAGTTTTAAATGACCTTGACCCCCGTCCTTCCAGCAACACTCCAGCATCGAATGTAATAACACAGCATCAGTTTAGCTCGGCAGGATAGGATGCCCAGAGAAACCATGCATGTTCAAAAGTCCTTTTCAATTTTAGTCACAAGCTCTTGTTTAATTTTAATTTTTTTCTTTTTTTCAATATTGATAAAACCCACAGACCACCTTGAACCGGGTGTTCCCCTTTTGGGCATGCTATTATAGAGCACCGAAGTCCTGACGTCACTGCCCTCTACTATCAGTAGAGGGCGTCAGTCCACAGGTTCATGTACTTTTTATTTGCATTGTAATCTCCATAGGGGGATTTTAGATCGCCTCATATAAGAACTGTGTTTGAAAAATAAACCGATCACCCCGGCCTTTTCACTCATATGGATATGAAGCATCGACTGAAGGTGGAAATGTACAAATATACCCAAAGAGTAACAAAATAAGCGTTAGAAACGAGTCAAACAACCCAGAGACTACATTTCCGGGTATGCGGGTGGCTGCATCTGTCCGTCGCACAACAGAAACTGAATGTCAATTACGTTTATTTTTATTTTATTGATATTTAATGTTTCGTGGTTAGTACGAGTCGAGTCACCACCAGCTGAGCTTACGTCAACGAGGAATCTCAGGAACGCAATGTGTTGACAGCTGGGTGTGACGTATATTAGCAGCGACATTGCCTTCATATGTAGTTTCAAGCATTTTCAAGGCTTTTGCGGCCACATTAATTCCATTTTCTCCAGAAACTGGCTGTATCAAATATGAATGGACATCATTAACGACGCACAGCCACTCCCCTGACAGAAAGGCCGGGGTGGTCGGTTTATTTTTCAAACACAGTTCTTATATGAAGCGACCTAAAATCGCCCTATGGAGATTTCAATGCAAATAAAAAAATACATGAACCTGTGTGTTGGTGCCCTCTACTGAAAGTGACGTCAGACTTCAGTGCTCTATACACAAACATATTAAAAGAAAGAAGGAAAAAAAACGAAAAAAAACAAACTAGCAGATCTACAAGGTACAAGGCCTCGTGTTGCACTGCACCATGGTCATGCAGTTAATTATATAATAGGGTTAAGTAAAAGAAGATTGGATGTAGACCAAATGTGCTTAAGACAGAGACGGACATTATATTTGAACACACCTGTCCGCGCACGGGCGTTCAGCGGGCATAAATGAGCTAATTGGGAATGTCTGTCTTTGTTTTACGAGAGCTGTAATTTAAAATAGTAAAACGCGCTCTCAATAAACACGTCAAAGAGAGAAAGAAAAGAAAGATCTATAGTGTGTCTCTGGCGAGTCTCCCTGAGACTCCATGGTCTGTTTACACACAGGAGCCACATTTACTTCTTACATCTTTACTCATGGTATTATACATGGACCAGAGCAGTGCTGGACAAAGTTCTCCATTACTTGAGTTAAATTCAAATGTTTACTCAAGTACCTGCTTTAAAAAGTAGCAGTATTCACATTATTCAAAAGTACAAATTACAAAGAATATACAAGAGAGAGCAAAGTTTTATAACAATTAGTATTAAAAACTGGACATTTACAAAAAAACGAAATTATACCAATAATAGTAATAGGCCTACAACATGTCGTATTGTAAGCTTGTAGCTTGTATTTGAAGTTAACTATAGACTGCAATCATAATGTACTCGTTCCCTTCTTAAACGTAGTGGAGTCAATATTTGTCCTTGAAATGTGATGGAGTGAAAGTCAAAAATACCGTATGAATACTCTCATAAGGTACAGTTCTCAAGTAAGTGTACTTTGTTACTGTCTACCACGGGATGGGTGTCAAGTCATTCAGAACTGTTGCTATGAATGTGCACGGATTTGTCTACCGTTTTACAACAACAAGAAAAAGAGAGTTTGCATTGTTAAAACTGTTTCTGTGTCAGCTTATCAAGGCTTAAATGCTAAAGATATTACATGTAAATAGCTATAGTATTAGATATTGTAAAGGTCCAACATGTTTTATTATGCTCAATAAGTCCACAAGTAATGAAAATGTGAATTTATATGTTAAACAGCTTTGATTTTGTTTGATTTGATATCTCTTCACGAGCCTTTAGCTTCCATTCATATTCCGTAACCAGCTTAATATGCAACCAGACCACATTTTTGGTCAAAAAACAAAACAAATTTGCTAATAGTTATTAGCAGTGTTTACGGATATTTTACATATCACCTGAAATAAACCATTTGTCCATTATTTATATTTACTATTATATTCAATAAGCCCTGATAAGCTGTCTGGTTCATTCATTATCAATCCATTCAAAAAAAGATTTGAACAAAAAGAGAACCAAGCAAAAACAACCTAAACAGTTAAGGTACTTGTAAATACATTTAACTGTATATACTACACACTATACCGCAAATTCTCTGAGTGACCATTTTATATGTATTCGTATATCGAGTGGATTTATGTGTACTTTGAATCCAGCTGAACTTGTTCTTGAATTGTATGTAATTTTTAACTGACAATATTGTCTGGAAGGTGCAAGTCATTTGATTTGGTTAATTTCATAGTTAAAATATTACTATACTATTATGAAAAAAAATGCTTTTTTTGTTTCCTTTACTCATAACAATTCCTTTGCTGTCAGTATATGTGGCATATCTCAGTAACTTATCTGATTGTTTTGAGTGTAAGAATAAAGCAGTTATAAGAACATCATGTCTGCCGTCAGAGATGGATGCATGCTGGACTGGTTTTAATGTTTAATTTTGTTTGTGTCAACCTGGGCTCCTTTCCTATAGCTGTTGCCATTATTGCATAGTGATCAAACCAATTTGGTAATTCCTTTTATTGTTGACTTCCACATACAGAATTACTGTACCTTACCATAAAGCTGTCAGATATGATCTAATAGTAATAGCCAAGCTTGAGCCTCATGAAGAATTTCAACACAATACTGGTCGCATAGAATTTTCAAATTTATTTTAGCCAATTCTGAACAATCTTACAAAATGTCAGTAAACAGTCCTTCTTTTGCACTACTTTTACTTCTGCTGCATGCTTGCACTGGATACAATAGCTTCTAATAACTAATAGTCTACCGGCCAACACTTAAATGTTAGGTCATGGATAATGTGTAAATTGTATAGGTCTGCTATTGGCAGGGAGGGGTTGAAATGAAATAAAACACTGAAATGCATATTAGCATGCCAATCTAACATGATGGAAACAGCTAGACAAAATAGTCCAAGGTTGAAGGAATGTTGACATATACCATTTAAATAGAGCATGTTGTCTTAATCTGTATGTACTCAACTTTGTTTCTCCTTTTTTAATGCTTTGGCATGGATGATACCAATTGGAATATCTAAAGGGTCGGCACCGTGTTTCGTATACAGCACCTTACGATTCTATGCATGTCAGTGTTGTACCATATTTTTAGCTCAGGCGCTATAGTATCCTCACCTAGCTGAGCCACGGTTGGCCTATAGTATCCTCACCTAGCTGAGCCACGGTTG
This sequence comes from Electrona antarctica, assembly GCF_951216825.1. Taxonomy (NCBI): domain Eukaryota; kingdom Metazoa; phylum Chordata; class Actinopteri; order Myctophiformes; family Myctophidae; genus Electrona; species Electrona antarctica. The sequence continues at coordinate 21,954,635 of NC_136795.1, read as the reverse complement.
GCCGCCCTATAGTATCCTCACCTAGCTGAGCCACGGTTGGCCGCCCTATAGTATCCTCACCTAGCTGAGCCACGGTTGGCCTATAGTGTCCTCACCTAGCTGAGCCACGGTTGGCCTATAGTATCCTCACCTAGCTGAGCCACGGTTGGCCGCCCTATAGTATCCTCACCTAGCTGAGCCACGGTTGGCCTATAGTATCCTCACCTAGCTGAGCCACGGTTGGCCTATAGTATCCTCACCTAGCTGAGCCACGGTTGGCCGCCCTATAGTATCCTCACCTAGCTGAGCCACGGTTGGCCTATAGTATCCTCACCTAGCTGAGCCACGGTTGGCCGCCCTATAGTATCCTCACCTAGCTGAGCCACGGTTGGCCGCCCTATAGTATCCTCACCTAGCTGAGCCACGGTTGGCCGCCCTATAGTATCCTCACCTAGCTGAGCCACGGTTGGCCTATAGTATCCTCACCTAGCTGAGCCACGGTTGGCCGCCCTATAGTATCCTCACCTAGCTGAGCCACGGTTGGCCGCCCTATAGTATCCTCACCTAGCTGAGCCACGGTTGGCCGCCCTATAGTATCCTCACCTAGCTGAGCCACGGTTGGCCGCCCTATAGTATCCTCACCTAGCTGAGCCACGGTTGGCCGCCCTATAGTATCCTCACCTAGCTGAGCCACGGTTGGCCGCCCTATAGTATCCTCACCTAGCTGAGCCACGGTTGGCCGCCCTATAGTATCCTCACCTAGCTGAGCCACGGTTGGCCGCCCTATAGTATCCTCACCTAGCTGAGCCACGGTTGGCCGCCCTATAGTATCCTCACCTAGCTGAGCCACGGTTGGCCTATAGTATCCTCACCTAGCTGAGCCACGGTTGGCCTGTGCCTTGTTAGCACAGGCAAGACAAATCAGAGGTAGGATAATGCCTAATTTGGGCTCTGTCGTACGACGTAACGACGATGGCTACTTTCGGTCCATGTCGCCGTCGAACGGCATAGTATAAATCAGGCTTGAGGAGGATGGAAGAGAAGATGGTGGTGGAAGAGACAGCGATTCTTCAACATGCCTCTCCTCAGGGGAGAGGTATGTTGAAGCACTTACAGTATAAAGAAAATTAAAGCCTTTTGCCAGCGATGCCGCTAAGCTCAAGTTCTCTCTGGATTGAGCCTGGTTTATGCTTTGTTGTACGACAGTGTTGCATGCCAAAAAATCTGCCAATTGATCATTCAAAATATGCTCCTCATTGACGTACAGTGTACTGTACATCGAAACAGCTCTCAAGTCATTCTTTTAGCTGGTAAACAAATGTAAACAAAGCTGATTCTGCCAATATAGAATTTGTATTAAAATGTCAAATTCCTGTTGATTTTACTATTTTAGTAGGATTAAAGCCCGGACTGGGTCCAGATCTGGATCTTCAAATCAACGGGTAGTTGACATTTGTCTGGGGAAATGTTCTATATTTTTTAATGATCAATTTCTAATCAATGGAGCAACGATTTCAGATTTCTTTCCCACATTTGGAGACGATGTAGAAGATTAAAGCCTTTTGCCAGCAATGCCGCTAAGCTCACGTTCTCTCTGGATTGAGTCTGGTTTATACTTTGTTGCACGACAGTGTTGCATGCCAATCAGCCGCCATACGACTAAGCGTACATCAGGCATTAGCCGGCAACCGCCATGATGCTGATCTCGGTACGCGCTTATCTCTTTCTGCCGTCACTTTTTTTAAGGTATTCTTTGGGCTTTTTGCCTTCATTGCAAAGCATTGCATCTTTGCTCTCGCTTCTGTCACGCTACATTATGAGGAGAGCATGGTGAGGGAATGAAGCTGTATTATTTTTTAGTTGATTTCTGTATTTATGTTTTAAGCATGGTTGTTTTTCAGTCAGGTCTGGTGCCTTAACCTTACAACCCGTTTTCTCACTTTCTCAGGGGGGGGGGGACGCATATACTGTACCTCCATACGTTGTCTAGTATGTTTACTTGTAGTAGTTCAAAACAACTCCCAGCCTTTACATTCTGTACGTGCTCCAATTCAAAGTATATTTTCTGCTATATCTACCCGGTATCTTCTCTCCTAAGTTCAGTTATCGCCTCGGAAACGAAGTAAACAATTCTATACGAGCGCTCGACCCGCGTGACACACTGGCCATGGCGCCTCATAAACATCTCATTATGTATGACTGTCGGAAACATGACATTCTGCATATATTTACCCACGTCTCCCTGCTTCTTTTCTCCCCCCTTCCACCCCCCCCCCCCCCCCCCCTGTTTCCCAGTAAATACAAAGGGGAAGAGCTGTACTGTATTGATGGACATCACAGATGAAAACAACGAAGGGAGGACAACTAGCTTTAAGAATAATAACATGCGACGACGAAGAGGTAGAGAAGTGGAAGAAGAAGACAATGGCGAGGTGGAAGTCCCTCTACTGAGGCTGGCGATGGAAAAAAGATGGGAGGGCGTACGACGACAAAAATTGCACCGCAGCGGCGGTGTCAAAACCAGCCATGGGCTTGACAGCTGACAGAGTGAGCCAGTTTCCAACAGGGACCACCTTTTTTAATGGGTAGAGGAAAAAAATGACAAAGAAGAGAAAAAAAAGGAGGAAGAAAAAGATGGGTCGAGAGAGCGTAAGAACGAAAACGAAAAGTGTCCCGTTATTATAAAACATTTTATTTTTCTATACTTTTGTGATTTACAAGTGGCAAACAGAACAAAAAAACTAAACAAACAAACAAAAGTGTGTATAAAACGGTATATAATGTACAAATATGTTTTTATGTTTTTTGGTAAGGGTAAAGATGAACAGTTTGACGATGGCCCTCGATGCTGTTTTCTGCGGTATATGCAGGAAGGAGGAGGGGGGGTTGGCCAGGAGAGAGTTCCCCCTCGTCCTCTCCCAAACGCCCAACACTGCTCCTGACGCTCACAGACACTGTAGGAGGAGGTCAAGGATGCACTAGGCTTTCACTTCATTGCAGCGCTTCTCAACCTTAGTCTGGTTCAGGGCCCACTTGCAAAATGTCTCAAAAGAGTTTTTTGTTTTAATTTTTCCACCCATCTGACCACTTCTACCTTGGTTAAGTTGGTCAGATGGGTTGGCCTCGTGTTCTTTTCTTTTCATTATTATTATTTTTTCAGAGCATGTTTATTTTAATGATAATACGTACATTTCATATCCGTCACAATGAAAACAGATTTTTGAAGGTTTTTTAAAATATATATATATATATATATTACTATTATCATTAAAATCGTATAGGCCTAGTGTTTTGCCAATTATTTGCGGGCCCACTTGCAATAGGGCCCATCAGTGGAACCCGGGTCACAGGTTGAGAACCACTGATAAACGGTACACTGGGACTGAGTGACTGGGAAGAGGAGGGGGGGAGGGGGGGGTCACTGTCCGCGGGGCCAAAGCGCCGCATTGTACTTCCGTGTGCGGTGGCCGGATGGCTCAATCTTCCTATCACCGGGAGAAGAGGCTCTCTGTAGTTCACTTCCTGGATCACACCACCTGTGTGGTCCCGACTCCCCCCGTTCCACTAATCTTCCGTTCCGAAGCCTTCCGATGTGCGCTGACACACACCCACCTCCCTCATGGGGGGGGGGGTGATGCTGCTCCCTCCTGACGTGTGCTGCGCTGACACACACCCCCCTCCCTCATGGGGGAGGGGGGGTGGTGATGCTGCCCCTTCCCGACGTGCACTGCGCTGACACACACCAACCTCCCTCATGGGGGGAGAATGGTGACGCTGCTCCCCCCCCTCCCTTCCTTTTGCGGCGTTGCCACGCGACTTCAGTATATATATATAAATATGAAATTATATAATACAAAATATACTATATATATAATTATACAGTTGTCACTGTTGGCATCCTGCGGATACTGTCAGTCATGATGTCACTTCCTCCTAACAGCGAGACCCCCAAAACTCACACGGCAGTGTCACTGGTTTACAGGGGGGGGGGGGGGGGGGGGGAGGAGGGCGGGGGGAGGGGGGTGTACATACTACGGTCAATCAATCAACCCCCCCGGGGGAGGTGGGGAGGACCCCACTGGCGGGCAGCGGCATCGGGTCGCCCTGGTTTATGACTTTGACCCACCAGGCCTTTGTTTCGCTGCATCCTCCCCCGCCGCCCTCTTCCACCCCCCCACCCCACCCCCCCCCCCCACACACACACACCCCCAGCAACACCCCGGACCACTGGCCGAGAAGGTGCATAGTATACAAGTATACCCGCCGAGGATGCACGTTTTTCCACAGAACCAAGAAGAACTCATCCATGTCCATGTTAACAATTGAATTATAATAATCGAGTAACCATATTGTAATACATCAGCAGGTGCATAACCAAAACACAAGCCTGAGGCATTTAGACTTGACTTCGCTAGAGAAAAAGAAAAAAAAGTAAAACAGAACAAAAAAAAGGAAGAAAACATTATAGGAATACAGTAGTGCCCATTCGACGATAATAAGGAACGAGGGCTGAAATAATGTCAATTACAATGTTGTTTTTTTGTCACTGTATTCTGAGAATATTTATTTATTGTGTGATTTTTTGCAGCACTGAAATAACTTTTAAAGAGTGGGGGGAAATTTTATTTTTGTTTCGTTTCGTTTAATTTGATGAAGCGGAAACCTTAATTTGTATTGGGGAGAGTCACTGTAAAATGTGTTTAAAAAAATCAAGAATGTTGGTTCAGTTCTTTGAATGTACTTTAATGTCTTCTAGGGTGTCTGGCAAGTATGTATTCTTTTTTTTAATTTTCATTTCTCTCTCTGTATATAAATATATATATATACATATCTATTCTATGGGCTGTGGTGATGTCAGGGAGTAACGGGGTGGGCAAGAACGCCTTGTCTTCGGGCCCCCCGAGCATAGATATCAGACCCCCCCCCCCCCCTACCCCTCCCACCCTCTCCCCCTCCCTCCTATACCGCATATATATATCCCTGATATATACTGTACCATGTGATCATGTGTTATATGATTGGAAAAGTGTGACGGTGATAACGTGAACTGACCCCCTCCTGCCCCCTTTACCACCACAAACAACAACCGTATAGTATACCCACACAGCACAGAAGAGTCACAGATAGACACACACATACATACGCAGGCGTGCGTGCGCACGTGGGGTCGCTGGCTAGGGGTGAAAAGTGAGGTGGAATCTGTAGGGTCCCTGTGCTCTAACGGTGCTATGGTTTATTAAGCACTTTAAACCTGGCTCCCACAAATCATTTCAGTCATTTTCAGAAATCTTCTGAAATGTTCAGTTTGTTTGTTTTTGTTTTCAATTGCAAAACTAGCAGGTTTACAAGCATGTACATGTGCTATTTTTTTTAAAACATTTGGAATTATAAAACGGGGCTTAAGTAGTTAATATAAGGGTTAGGTTAATGTAATCTATAATTCCGGTGTGAATATGCTACAGTTATGAAGGGGGCCTGGAAATCACAAGTGGCCCATGCACATGCCCACAAACGCACACATTATCGCATGTCTGGAACAGACAAAACACAAGCTTAGTAGTCCGATCTTATGTATCCCATTAGATGCAATACATGCAGAGCTATACAGATTGCTAATAGATTACAGTGAGCGCCTCAGAGACGTAGTAGTAGAGTTTCAACAAAATGCTTTGGACCTGCTGTATAATCCTGGCTCTTTGGGACTGGGAGAATGCTCACAAATTAAGTTTGTGCAGGGTGTCAGATAAATGTTTATATATATTTTTTCCTTTTGTTGTGTTTGCTCGCTTGCACCAAATTATGCTTTTGAAAACACTCTCTGTGTTCTTTGATCAGGAGACAGTGGTACTCGGTGATGGCGTGTATTGACATGAAATAGATTCGTTGTTACGCTAATCATTAGCCGAGTTAGATTGAAGAGGTTAGATTGATTACATGTTTTCAAGATGAAGTCGATAGCTTCCGTATAGTCTCTCAGGCCGGACATTAGAATGCTACAGAGAGCCTGTAACTGTCTCGTAAACGTCCCGCACAGGAAGTCGTCATCCAGTTTGTAATTTCTGTTCACGGATATATATTTTCAAATATCTTTAAAATATATTTTTTGGGGGAATTTCCGTTTCTCATAAGCGGCTAGCTAAGAGATAGGCTTCGAATCATTTGGGTACGTAAGGACTTATTCACGCGACTGCAAAGGCAGGCGCGAAGGCGTGTACACGCAAGTGGGGGGAGGTGGGACATTGTTTTATGTTCTACAGATTTATTTATTTTTTCAGGGCTTCCGACGTAGAGACTGTTAGGCGGAAACATTTGAAAGTTGTGCGAGTCAGCGCGTCTCGTCTCGAGAGACTACCACAGACGGAGGCGCCCAGCGTGGCCAACTGAACCGGGTGCTTCCAGAAGCTCAGAGCGGGGCCTGGAGGGAAGTTTCATTGTACAATACATTGGATATGACCCGCTAGCCACCAGGGAGAATACCTCCACCGGAGGCTAGTGGGTTTGGGTGAAGCACAACTTTTAAGAGTTCAGGGTACCGTTTATTTGGTTGGCTGTTGTTTTTTGTTGTGAATCAACATCAGGGTAACACTAGGTCGACTATGTTTCAAATTAACAAGTGGTGGAAAGCTTAAACAATTGTGAATACTTAGCACTCACTGTTCATTATCCTCACTCACGGCTTAGCGTCGACTCCATCTTGTTCAGGTTTACTAACTGACGTCATGAATCAGGGCCCAACGCGGTCCACATATTTCCATCTATAGACGATCGATGTTTTAGGGTGGAAAAAGATCGTGGCACTCCATCTTTAACTTTTTTCCCCCTGAAATCGAGATCACAGATCACAGATCGTCACAATACAACTTTTTTTTTTGGTCTTCTATGTGTTCTCAAATAGAATATTTAATCAAATCAAATAATACTGACAATACAACTAATGTTGATGTTAAGGTTTTCTTTTTTTCTTTTCTTTTTTTTTTTTTTTTTGACAAAAATATCGTTAGTCCAGAACAGTGGTTCTCTAAATGGACCCTTACAGGTACAGTAAGTCAGAGTGTATACAAATCAATCCAGTTAATGTGGTTCCATTTGCACACTATCAGAGTTATGAGGGTCCTTGAAAGAGAAAAAAGAAAAATAACTAAACACTTGGAGGACCACTGGTCTAGGCTCTTCCAAATGGAGCTGGGCAACGTGACTTGGGTCGGGCTCTTAAACACAGTTTTACTGCCAGGTCCACCACCATATACCTTTGGTTCTGTGGTTCTCAACGTGGGGGTTCTGGGGAAGACCCCCTGGAGACACTTCCTAAATGAACACAATCAAGACCCCCCCCCCCCCCCACACACACACACACACACCCCAAATTAGTCTTACCGGTATATTAGGCCGCAAACTCCCATGTCCCATTGATTGACAGGGGGAACAAGAGGAGATTTGCATTTAAAAAAAAGTTTTCCAATATATTCAATATTTTTTAATTGTGGATATAGGGGTTAAAATGATTGTGATGCATCACTGAACCCCCTCAGAGACCCCACTTTGAGAACCACCGGTAGCCATACACCCTCCCCCTCCCCATCAAGAACCGGGTTTGAGTCCAGAGCACAACTGCTTGAGCTGTGACAGTAGCAGGATGCCCCCCCCCAGCCCCGCCCCCCCCAGCCCCGCCCCCCCCCACTGATCCCCCCTCTACGAGTCCAATCCTCTGCCCCCCTCCCCCTCTGCCCACCACCTTTTTGTATTTCCTGTGTACTTGTATTATAATAGCACCCCGACTCCCATCCCCTCTGCCGCCCCCCCCCCCACACACACACAAACAAAAACAAAAAACGCACCGTCTTACTCCCAAAATCTTGTATTTTGCTCTATAATGACAAAAAAAATATTTATAAGGATTTTCTAAAAAAAATAATAATAATGAAAAAAGAAGAAGAAAAAAATGAAACAAAAATAATAGTAAAAAAAAAAATCTATCTCTTTCTCCTTTTTGTAAATGTTCCGGGTAAAATTAATAAAAAGTTTAAAAAGTTGTAAAAAAGCTTAAATGGATATATTGACAAAGGTGAAAATGTCTCGAAGCTCGCCCAACCCTAACCCCAATCCCTACCCCTCCCCTTCTGTTCTTGTGTTCCTCGTTTAGGTTCTGTTCCGTTCATCTCTCTCTCTCTCTCTCTCTCTCTTTCGCTCTCGCTCTCCTTTCTATGACGCTTCCTTACGTGCTTCAGATGAAAAGTTCTATTTATTATGACATTAACGTTATTATAATTATGACTAATTATTAATATTATCATCATTCTCATCGTCATCATGATTATCATTAATAAAAACTTGTCTACTTGAACCTTGTAGTCTCTGTATCCCCACCATGTGTGATTGCTTACGTGTGTGTGTGTGTGTGTGTGTGTGTGTGTGTGTGTGTGTGTGAGACGTGTGAGACGTGTGTGTGTGCGCGCGCACGTGCGTGCGTGTGTGGCACACACTGTGCACGCGCGTGCGTGTATTTGTGGAGCGGGGGGTGGTGAAGGGGGCGGAGTGTTAGGGCAGGGCCACACTTGGAGCCATTTGTCTTGCCCTGCACCCTTCTGGCATACAAGATGGAGTGCACCTGCCTGGCGACCATTTTACCTACAGCACTCGCCTCCACCTGAACCATGTGAGCCAAATAAGCAAGCACTCATACTGTATAAGGTACAAGCAGACATACGCCACAAAGTGAGCCAGCGGGTCACAAGCCCATGTGGCACCCGTTCCTTTAATCTTCCGGGGTTTTGAGCAGCTGGTGGGAAGTGCCATAGACATAAAGTTAGACGCCCCTTTCGGCTCTGGAGCTCAAGGGAGGGCACAATGTAAATGTAAAGCACCGAAATAAACTATTCATTCAAAAAGAATCCTGAGATACCTTGCGAAGCACCGCGGAAGCATGAGTGTGCGTCACAGAGCGCATGTTCGGGTCTGATAAGTCCCGGAAAAGATGCGCTGCATGTGATGCTTGTAGGCCTATACGTAAGGACAGATGGAGGATTATACAACAGGTATAGTTCCAACGAAGCAATCTCATTGGATGAAATGGCTATCTCTTCCCGTGCTTCAAACGAGCATGACGGCACACCTAACCATGGGCCTAATCACATTAATACTGTATCACTCCGCAGTCCGCACCTGATTAGACCATATATGGCACAGCTGCACTGTCCCCCTGGAGGAAAAACATAAAACAACAGTACAGTAGCCTAGCCTGCAAGTAAGACCCACTGGAGAACAAACAGCCATTAACCCCTTCAACAATGCAGTGATCTACAAAAAAAACACCAGCATTGACAGCTCAGCTGTGTTGATTGGTGGGTACCTCGTGACAGAACACTGTTCATTGCTTAAATGTATACTTGTATAGTAACCACACAGTTTGATTGTCTTTTCATTTGTTTTTTCTTCCACGGAATAGGCAGGAGGCAATAGGCAGTATATTGTGAGGTTTGGAGATGTTTTGAAATTATCATTAAGACATGTCAATTGTTATAATGCGCCATCATTCATTTTGTGGGGTATTTTCCTGGTGGTTGCAATGCAGGGGTATTGCCACTAGATGGCATCATAGACATATCATACAAAACCCTTTTTATGCCCATTCCAATATTTGAGTGAATCATGCCACCTCCCATCAAAGGCCATTCAGTGTCCTGTCATCATAGGCAGACCTGCCAGACCATGAGATAACATGGCTTCATGCGGAGCCCACACACATAATTATGACATAGTGTAGGCCCGCGACAAGTAAGGGATAATATCTGGCTAGGTGGTCATTGTCGGGAGATAATTCACCGACAGGGAGTTTAACCACCGAGGCGAAGCCGAGGTGGTTACACTCCCTGAAGGTGAATTATATCCCGACAATGACCACCTAGCCAGATATTATCCCGCTTATTACATGGCTAACTAACATAAATGAATACATTGACCCAAAACACAACAAAAAAAGTATTCCATAAGTTCGCGCTGGCTGCGTCTGCCCAGCTGCAGGGCTGCAGCACTGTCGGAAAACAAGGAAGTGGGTTGATCAAATAGAATCCATTTTGGGGTCCTGCTTCGTCTATTTCTCGCTCAAATGTTTTAAAAAACATTTTTAAGAGCAATGTTTAGCTGTAAATTACATTGTGTGTCACTAGTGTGTGTGTTTACATGGCTGTTATGTTGGAAACGGCAGTAAATCAAGCGGGGCGCAGCTGGTGGTGCTCAGAGGGTTTGATTAGGCAGCGGTCATTATACAGCGGAGCGGTCATTATCATGAGATAACTCACCGCTGAATTAAGCGATTGACCAATCAGAATCAAGCATTCAACCAAGCCATGTAATAAGCAGCAACATTCACCTGCCACCAGGATTTACAGCATGAGTTCATAGACATCTCCTGACCACCCCTCACACTGACTGTTGAGCTGCAGTGAACCGTATGATTGGCCAATGGATATGTATTACTATTTTATCTTACTTGGCTATATGTGAACACACAATTGCATCAGGAAAACAAATCCACTACACAGGATTTACACGCTATGAAGCCAACAGCACATATTTAACCAAATACACCACACAACCACAAATATGTTTTAGCACTTAGTCATAAATAGGGCAGGTTTCTTGCGAGAGTTGTGCCCCTATACATTTGCTAAAAATAGGGGGTTTTATGTTTATGCTATAGGAATCTCACTTGTCCCAGCCAGGTAAGGGTTACTAGCAAGTTTAGCAACACATACTTAAAGGACCATACAGTCATTATACAATTTACAAAGCAAGAACAACACATAATATATATCAAATACATAGAAATAATGATGCTATTGTATGAAATGCAGCTCAGGGCCCCCTGGGCCCAACAGGCCCAGGCCCGTTGGGTAATCCTCCCCTGCCTGTCATGCCTAGGTATAATGCACATGAATTACCAGTAACATACAGCCTTTTATGTGAAATATTATCCCTGATTAAGGGGCAAGCGGTGACCTAAGAATTTGACAAAACCATCTGTTTGACAAGGATAGTACCTGTCACCCCGACCACAGGAAATGACCATAATCACACAATTATGAAGCCACAAGGCACTTTGGCTTTATGGGGAGGGTGCTTTGCTAAAATGGCCCACGTAAAAGCCCATCTGTACAAATGGGCCCTTGGATTTCAGCCAAAGCAGGGGGCTAAAAGACCCTATATATCAAGTCACGGCACATCTAACAAGGAGGATCAGATTGCAGTGCTTGATCGGATGACAACATCGCTGCTGTCAGAGAAAGCTCTGTATGGAGATGAGTAGCAAAGTTCTGGACTGATTTGACCCAAATTAGTTTATTTAAGATTTCATATGGTGATTAACTGATACAGTATGTCCAATTCTACAGTAATAGCTACTGTATGAAATTGTCTTAAAACTATTTACAGTAGGCCTAGTCTACATTTGAATCATTGTCATAGAGAATTTATTTTAGAACTCAAATTCCCACATTAAAGTCAGATGCAATGCAAAACATGAAGCTTTAAATCAGCACAGTATCCTATCCTCATCATCAAAGGAACACATACACATCCAACTTTACAACCTTTCTTGCTTTGTGCTTGTGTGCATTGGTGCAAGCACTCAACAATTAGAAATGTATATTCTAAAACACTACAAACATCAATGAGTGGATGAATGTGTCATCTATCTTTTATGACATGCTAATCTAATATGACACAATTATTGACATACATACATACATACATACATACATACATACATACATACATACATACATACATACATACATACATACATACATACATACATACATACATACATACATACATACATACATACATACATACATACATGCATAGTCCCCAGTGAATAGGCAGGTTGCCCTTCACTGGTAACCTTACTTTGGATTTTAAACATATGAAGGTATTGTAGGCTGGGATTTTACAAAAAAGCCCCCCTTTTAAATACATACATATATACAGACATACAGACATACATACATACATACTTATAAGGTATGCCATCTGGTGGCTAATGAACCAAACACATTCTCAGAAGTTGAAGCAGTTTTAGAGGACCCACTTTTAGGCCAGTGCAACAGAGCATGCTTTTGCCTTTTTTAAAACCTTACCCATTTTAACCAAATACATACATACATACATACATACATACATACATACATACATACATACATACATACATACATACATACATACGTACGTTACCTTTTACCCACCCAACATTGAAACATATCTTAATTAACATTTAACAATTAGGTATGCGGTCTAGTCTAACTTGGACTCAGGGGGGTGGACGCCTCTGCCTTGCATAGTCCCCAGTGAATAGGCAGGTTGCCCTTCACTGGTAACCTTACTTTGGATTTTAAATATATTAAGGTATTGTAGGCTGGGATTTTACAAAAAAGCCCCCCTTTTAAATACATACAGACATACAGACATACATACATACTTATAAGGTATGCCATCTGGTGGCTAATGAACCAAACACACATTCTCAGAAGTTGAAGCAGTTTTAGAGGACCCACTTTTAGGCCAGTGCAACAGAGCATGCTTTTGCCTTTTTTAAAACCTTACCCATTTTAACCAAATACATACATACATACATACATACATACATACATACATACATACGTGTAGCCTATGTATGTACCGTATACATCCATCCGTCCGTCCGACACCTGCAACACCTAAAGTGGCCAGTAGAGTACAGCACATAGTAAAGTGGCACAGAGTAGGCTACTCTGTGCTGTAGGCCCTACACTACAGTACGAGCCCTGGGTGCGTTCCAGGGAAAACCAACATGGACCCCCTGGGGACCATCACACGGTAACTGTCATTTCTCGACCGTTTCGGACGTGGGCGGCCTGTTGGAACCGGACTGGCGCCCAGTACCGTTCCTGGGGGTCTGGATGTTGAGCACAGTAGGCTACATGCAGTAACTATAACAGTAAATGTATAGTTGCACCGCTCAGTTCACACAGGTGTGACTTTGTTTCGTTTTTCTGTTTATTTTCACACCATGCAGTTGACAACCCTGAACCTAGCTGACAGTCAACTGTCATCACAGAATTTGATGAAGACAAGCTAACATACAGACAAGACATATTGTTGAAATATTGAATGTCAGAAGAATATGTCAAAATCAATTCTGGTAGTGTGTTGATTCCCCATGGTGTTTCCTGTGCCTCTTATTTTTTTAATTTTTGATTATTGCTAACCATAGTCACCTGCTGTAACCTGTTAGTTCCGGCCCTAGCCTATCCCTGTGCTGATTGTCTTGAGTTCACCTGTATCTAGTTACTCCTTGTCTATTTATACTCCCCTGTGTCATCGGTTTTTCATCACACTACCCTTTGTGAGCTTGTGTCTTGGTGTCATGTTTAGGCTGGTACCATTTTATCATGTGCTTTTGTGTTTTGGCTCTAAAGGCCAGTCCTCACAATTGTCTATTTGCAACTACTTGAAACTAAATGACCGGTACTTACTTGTAACTTACTACAACTATTATCCCCAATGGCGGTTATTGCAAGGAGTTGCATTGGTGTCGACTGGCCTACCGGCATGTGCACTTAAGCCCAACTGATCCAAAATGCCGCAGCTCGCTTGGTCTTCAACCAGCCAACATTCTCACACGTCTCTCCCCTTCTCCGCTACCTCCATTGGCTCCCGGTCGCTGCCCGGACAGAATACAAAACTCTGATGCTGGCATTCAAAGCAACCAAAGGTATGGCTCCCCCATATCTTGCAAGTATGATCGAACCCTACAAACCCTCGCGCTCACTCAGATCAGCCAATGCGGGGAAGCTGGAAGTACCTTCACTAAAAACACTCCACACGTCCCAAACTCTTCTCCCTTCAGGCTCCAAAACTATGGAATGCACTTCCCATTACAATCAGAACTGCAGCCTCACTCCCAATCTTCCGCCGTAGTCTGAAAACCCAGCTTTTCAGACTCCATCATGGCCCGTAGCACTTACCCTAGCCCCTTAGATAGAACTTTATGTAGACTTACATAGCATTTTATACAGACTTATAGCATGTTACGTAGACAGCACTAGAATTGCATTTTATGTAGTAATAGCACTTTATAGTATAATATGTATAGTTTCATTATATAGATATTCCACTGTTATGTTCTTAGCTTACGCATGTTTCATGACAACTACTCTTTATGTATGTGATGTACGGCCATGTTTTTTGTTCTTGCGTATTGTAAATTGCTCTGTATTAAGAGCGTCTGCTAAATGCCTAAATTGTAAATTGACTGGCCTTTAGCCTTTTGAAACCATTTTTGTACCTGCTTACATTTTGGGAACAACCATTTTTATTTGAGTAAACCATTCAAGTTAAACATTAGACTCCACTTTGATTCCAGTTGGAGTCTTGTTAATGTCTTTCACCCTCACCATCTCTGTATAAAAAAAATTAAAAAAAACATTTTTGAGATTAATATTCTATCTATATGAATGAGGAAAATAACAATAAAAGTTGCATTATTCTGATTTTATAGTGAAATACCCCAACTCAAGATTGATTGAATTCATACTTTAAACCAGCGATTCCCTAAATTCTTCAATTTACCCTAACAACTTCTGGGAACTCAGATTACCCTACCAGGGGTTCCCAAACTGTGGTGCGTGCCGTGCACCCCTTGTGGTGCGTGAACGCCCTCTAGGGGGTGCGTGACATGAAAAGGGTAATGGCGGTTTTACACGCCAAACTTTGGTAAAACACTGTTGTCTCTCAGTGCAGTGACATTCTGTGATTTTTGCCATAATCATTTAAAAATATATTATTTTCGGCCAAACACAACGAGACTGAGCATTGGGGGTGCGTCAGCTAGGTCAGGAGGTAACGGGGTGCACGGACACCGTTAGGGCCTAACGTAACTAATACTACCTGCAAGCAGCAAACCGCAGTGGCCAAGCAATATGCACAATAAGCCAACAGGATAAATAATATATATTTCAAGTGATTGCTAGTATATTTGGCCATTGGGAATATGATTTGTTTCTTGGCCATTATGCCAAGCGACTGCAGTTAACCCAGAACTACAAAAAGCGGTAGATGATTAAAACGACAAATGCAACGGGTGCCTGTACACTTCATGCTATTAGCTCTCTAGCATTGATAGCAAAAATAGCAGATCTACAAGCTCACAGCACAGTATGTTTTGAAACTGAAAATTGTTAAAACGTAAAATATCTTGAAAACCTTTGAAATCCAATGCAGATTAAATGGTCTTTCAGGCTTTCACACTGTAATCTATTGATCTTTTTAAAACTATATTTAAAACTATATCATCATCATCATCATCATCATCATCATCATCATCATCATCATCATCATCATCATCATCATCATCATCATCATCATCATCATCATCATCATCATCATCATCATCATCATCATCATCATCATCATCATGTGTAACTGCATTGTTCCAGAGTCACACAGATTTTTCCCGGTAACATCTTCACAGGGGCAGCATGCCCAGTGTTAATGTATGGAAAAAGTGTTTCGGTGAACATGTGTGTGAAGGTGTGTATGTGGGTGTCAGTATCGCGATCAGAGAATGACAGCTTCCCTCCGTTCCAGTCCAGCCGGACTCTGATCCTCTGGAGGCTTTGATTCAACGCGACGTCAGTGCCTGACCCCGTCGAGGACATCGCTTTGTATTTACCGTCGCGTAACCCTACTCTCCAGAATCGACCCCCTTCGCTCCCCCTCCGCTGGTAAGACTCCGCTAACACACCCACTGTCCAGTTTGCATTGTCTCCAACCTCCACATCCCAGCAGTGAGTCCCCGACTTAAAGCCCACGGAACCCAGGACGTCGTACCACCAGTCGAACCTCTCTGGGTTGTCGGGAATGTGCTGTTTCTCTCCGCGCCAGCTCACGCTGGTCAGATCATCAGACAGGATGAGGCACGAACGAGCAGTGTTGGGGTCCAGGATGACGGGAGTGTAGGAAACAATGTCCTTCATCTTGTCCCAGACACTGAAGGTCAGGTTCTGCACGTGTTTGACCTCGTCTATCAGTGCTCCTGAGACCGGCTGTGGGTCCTGCAGTGTGAGCTGCCCAGCTCTTTTCACTGTGGTTTTGTAGTTCTGCAGGAATGAGATGTGTTCAGCTCTCAGATCCGTCTGTATGGCCCTGATTGTGTCAGAAAGGGTTGATATGTCTCTGTTCAGATCCTCAATCTTCTCCTTCATCATCTGACTCTTCTGCTGCTCTTCCTCCCTCAGTGCATTGATCTTGGCATCCTCTTCGTCTTGTAGAAACTGATGAAGCTTCTGAAACTGTTCCATCATCTGCATTTCTGTGTGCCAGGCCCGGACTTGAATGTGTTTTGCTGTTAGGTCATAGTGCATTTTAACTTCATTAAAGACCTCCAGTTTCTCCTGTAAAGGCTTCAGTAATTTCTGCTGGACTTCCTTCTTGTGGTCCAGAGCAGCGTCACCGATGGGTTTGAATCTGTGGTTGATGTGTTTCTTAGGATCTCGACAGACAACACACACTGGCCGTTGACATTCCAGACAGAAGAGTTGTTTCCCAGCATGCAGACTGCAGAGAGCCTCAGATCCTGTTGAAACTATCTGATGTTCCTGTATCAAGGCCTCACACGGGTTCTTCAGAACCAGGTTATGAGGTGGATCCACTGAATGTCTCTCCTTACAAACAGGACATTCTGTTAGTTCCTTCTCTCTCCACCACTCCTGCAGACAGGCTTTACAGAAACTGTGGCTACATGACAGGACGACAGGGTCTTTAATAATGTCCAAGCACACAGGGCAGGAATAATCCTCTTCTAGGGGCGACTTGGAAGCCATTCTGCATCTGAGTGAAGCTTCAAACACTCAATCAGTTGTGTTCCCAGTAATGTTCCCTGTAGTTTACTTTGACAGTGAATCCCGGTTTGGCTTAAAGTTCATCAGTCAGCTCAGCAGCAGGTTCCAGTGGTCTGGGTCAGTATTCCCTCCTGTAGATGTGGAAAGACAGCGTCCTCCCTCACTGGAAGTTTTGTGTGTGTGATCTGAAGGTGAATCTCATCATCTGTCCGTGTCGTTAGTGAGGAGTGTAAGGATATACACTAATAACACTGTCTATTTCTGTCTTGATGTCTCTCAGCAGAGTCTGGTAGGGAGGCGGAGCTTTGACACACACACTCGCACACACACACACACACACACACACACACACACACACACACACACACACACACACACACACACACACACACACACACACACAGTACACACACACACACACACACACACACACACACACACACACACACACACACACACACACACACACACACACATACACACACACATAAAAAAGTTTAAGAGGTAGTGAAAATAGCAGCTATTAAAGTTCATCAGTCAGCTCAGTAGCAGGTTCCAGTGGTCTGGGTCAGTATTCCCTCCTGTAGATATGGTGACAGAACTGAGATGTGGCATAATTATCTATAAAAGTAGTGGCTTATGGATGCACAGTAGCCTATACTGAAATCAAATAACTCTTAAAACTCTTAATATATGCAATACTTTATGATTGTCATACAGGGTGGAATTTAAACTTTTAACGGTTGTCGAATTTGGATTAACACTATACTCGGATGCAATACAAAACATGGAGCATTAAATCAACACTGTCATATTTAACTTATATACAGTATATATATTGTTTATAAATACTTCCTTTTACACTCAAGTGGAATAATAGTGACACAGGTGGAATAATAGTGACATTTCCTTTCATCCAGCAGAGGGCAGAATTAAGCTATGGAGAACAGCAACATTGATTGAAATGGACCTTGTTTCGATGAGCTCAGACAATTGAATATAGCCTACATTTACATTTTCAATGAGAAACAATGAACATATAGGCAGCAGACAATGAGTCACATGGTGGGTTTGACATTGAATGATTTAGGCTATTCAGCTTAACCATGCAGACCTATAGGTTGCCTTGTTCATACAATAACAATTCCTCAGTTTTCCTTGTTAAGAGTTGGTGGCACTAGATCATTGTTTCTCACAGTGGGGTCCGGGGATCCCACTATTGTGAACGTCAGGTTTAGATCTCAATGTGTTGTAGTGATACAACATGGTTACACGATGAACATCAGCCGCGGCGCCAGGGGGGGCTCCAGGGGGACAAGTGGGGGCTTCAGCCCCCTCTGGTGGAGGCTTAGCCCCCCCTAAGCCCCCCCTCTAAACAAGCCCAATTGACTGACTTATATGTAAACCAAGATGCATACCCCCTCGAAATAGCCAGCACCCCCATAGCACCCCCAGTCACAATTTTCTGGAGCCGCCGCTGCGCGGCACTGTGATCAACAACTGCGTTTTGATTGAGCCGATTCAAAAAGCTTGCTGTTGTGTTCGATGAAGGCAGTGTTTCTGTCAGAGGGAGTGACGTTCAACGACAGATCCATTATCCTAGAGTCATTTTCACTTTCACTCTAAACACAATTTGTATATGCGAGTGTGGCATATGCACCGGAAATGTATGTATTTTACAGTTAATAATTACAGTTTCTGGCAAAGTGAGCCTTGCAGCATTATTTTTTGAGCGCTCCGTCAGTATAGACAAACGCTGTGAAGACATTACAGCATGGCATTACATTACAGTAGTTGTCTTGAGGCGAACAGGCCAGGCATCATGGATTATCTATAGGCTATATATTTTATTTTTTTCTCCAAAGCAAAACTATTCATGAAAAGTGCCTAGTATTATGCAGTGTCAGGGTATTATGCAAAAGCATACTGTAAACATACAGGGTTTGTACAATTTTACAACATTTTCTCAACAGGCCCGAAAATTTTGGCACGGTCCTACCTGGGCCCTTATCAAACCCTGTACACTCAAGACACTGCCCACGCTGCCATCCTTAGCTCTCCAGTCTCCATATATGGAGCTGACCTATTCTGACATTCCATGTTGATCTGACCTCATCAAACCTCCATATATGGAGATCTAATGGTGGCAGGGGGGCAGTGTACAGGATGTACAGGGGTGTACAGGGTTTGATGAGGGCCCAAGTAGGGCCGGGCCTTAATTTTCGGGACATCAAAGTGGACGGACGGGTGGGGATGGATCAACATATGAAATGTCAGAACAGGTCAGCTCCATATATGGAGATCTAAGGGTTTGAGGTCAGATGTAGAGTTGCTGGCCGGCTCCATATATGCAGATCTATAGGTGATGATCCAGTCTTCTCCATGCATGGCTATCCAGGGTTTGATGAGGTCAGTGTCGTGATCTTCATATATGGAGACGGCCATATATGGAGCGTGTCACGAGGCGTGACGGACTGTCGGCCATATATGGTGGCATGACGGATCGACTAACGGATGGACGGACAGACCGTTTTTTCAGGTTTTCATAGTAATATGCGTCCTACGGTCACTCTTTTCTAACAGTAAAGGTGGTTGGTTGCACACTGGACGCGTTTTTTGGAAAACCGATGGAGAAACACTGCTAAAAATCCGTAAAATGCTCTCTGCTGCGTTTTTCAGATTTTTAGCAGCGTTTTTTCGTTTTGCCGCACTCAGGCCCATAATTCCTCTTTATGTCCAGGAAAGGGATGTCAAAAACCACAGCTTGACCCTCATACTGCCTGACCTCAACAGGCCCTCCGACACTCTGGCTTTGTTTACACTGGCAGTCTAGATCAGATCACATATCATTGCTGTCGGGCAGAAAACTCCTATGTCTCCATATTTTTACTTTTTGTGTTTTTTACGTACAGATTGACGGACTGTTTTTTTCATCCTTTATTTACCCAGGGAAGTAGAAGGAATATGGTGGCATGACGGATCGACTAACGGACAGACCGTTTTTTCAGGTTTTCATAGTAACGCCCTATTTGATCATACTAGAGCGTCACCCAACACTATCACAAGTAGCTGATCTAAGCGATGAGTTTTGAGAATAGATTGTAAAAGGTTTTGAGCTTGTAGATCTGCTACTTTTGCTATTTTTGAACTTGACGATATGGACGACAGACGATATGGAAATAGATTTTTTTCTAGGTGGTTTGAAATGTGATTCAAGTCTGATTTCTACAATGTCTCAGTCTGGACTATTCGGGTATGAATGTGCTATTTATATTTGATGGATTGAATACTTTATTGACAATTTTTACATTATATCATTCATTTGTCATACATCGGTGGTCAGCACGACGTGTTGCAAGCTTGTAGATCTGCTATTGGCAAAGTCTGAATGCACACAACACATAACTTAGCAAATAACAGTGTGGTCAGTCAGTCCTAAAGATCAGATTTGGGAAACAAGTCCTCAGAGACACTAGCCTGGCTCCAGCCCTGAATCGCTACCATTAAAAAAAGATGTACTGCGAAATGAAAATTCAGACTGTGTGTCAGGCTACAGAGACACTGCAGCCTGTCAAAATGAGTTGTAACACACACCATGTATGGGCCTTAACACTGACTAATCGTGTCTCGTTGAAACACGATGGACCTTCTATGTGCGTCAATTGTCCTGGTCCCACTCCAAAACACAACATCTGGAAAGCCTCCCGAGTCACCTCAGCCCCGGAAGGGCGGCGTGGCTGTCTTCTTCTGCATGTGCTCTCGTTCACAACCTCTTCGTGATGAATGTTTGAGTTGTAACGACTCGCAGTTGTCTGGTGATTAGAGACAGACTGTGCGTGTGCAATATGGTTCTGTAATGCAGTCATACTCAACCCTTTTTAATTTCAAGGACCACCAGTTTACTCAGCATTAGGCCGCACACAGGCCCCCATAACTCTGAGAGTATACATTTGGTATTTGAGTATTTGACTTGCTCGGGCCAATCTCAAGTCCACATTTTCATTTACTCTGTCTAGTCTCGCCCTTAATTTGACAAGTTGGACCTGACTGTCTCGGACCAAGGGACTCTTCCCCAAGTCCACTCGAGTCACGAGTCACTACAATACAATGAAATAGATGTATTATACACACATTATGAGGAGACCATTCACATTCACATATGTAAGAGACATCTATCTTGACAGCTATCTTGTTAAGAGTGTAGCTGACGTGCCTGTCTGCTCCCTGTCTGAAAAATGAAGAAAAAAATGGTCTCAGTCTCGACTCGGTCTCGCCTCCTGTCGGTCTCAGTCTCGTCTCGGACTCGACTCCGTCCTATGATCGGTTTTGACTTGGACACCCCCCCCCCCATGCAGACTTAGTCTTGACTTGGACTCGCTTTAGGTGGACTCGACTACAACACTATCCAAAACGCAGTGTTGTTGTGTATTATAGCTCAGAGGGGGAAACTGCTCTGCTCTGTCCTGGGGATGTTTATGTTGTTATGTTCTCTGGTTGTGATTAGTGAGGGAGGATGTATCAGGTTTGTCTGTGTCTTCCCTCTGTGCGTGTGGGCATTCGTGCGTGCGTGCGTGCTCGCGTGCGTGCGTGCGTGCGTGCGTGCGTGCGTGCGTGCGTGCGTGCGTGCGTGCGTGTGTGCGTGCGTGCATGCACGCGTGTGTGCGTGCGTGTGTGCGTGCGTGCGTGTCTCTGTGTGTGCGTGTGTGCACTTACCGGGGGCCCCTGGGTGGAGTCTTCTCCCGTTCATATCTCAGGGGTAGATCTCCCCCGGCGGCAGGCCCTGGTGCCAGGGAGTCCCGTAGGACCAGCAGGAGGACAGGGTGATGGGAGGGGGTTGACAGAGAGGCCCTGGTGCCAGGGAGTCCCGTAGGACCAGCAGGAGGACAGGGTGATGGGAGGGGGTTGACAGAGAGGCCCTGGTGCCAGGGAGTCCCGTAGGACCAGCAGGAGGACAGGGTGATGGGAGGGGGTTGACAGAGAGGCCCTGGTGCCAGGGAGTCCCGTAGGACCAGCAGGAGGACAGGGTGATGGGAGGGGGTTGACAGAGAGGATATATTATGTCCAGGGAGTCCCGTAGGACCAGCAGGAGGACAGGGTGATGGGAGGGGGTTGACAGAGAGGATATATTATGTCCAGGGAGTCCCGTAGGACCAGCAGGAGGACAGGGTGATGGGAGGGGGTTGACAGAGAGGATATATTATGTGGACAAAACCTTATTTCTTGTACCTTATTTCCCTGAGCCACATCTAACTCTATAAGTCGTTACACACAAGGACTGACGCAAACAAGCGGTACAAAATGGACCTTGTTTTGAAAAATATCACTGCGTTACATTTGTGTTCAGTGTGGATGTACTTGTATTAGTTTTTGACTTCAAGTTTAACTGTTTAATCTAACAGTAAAGTTATTAAAATCAGCCCCATCTTTACCAGCTGTAACATTAAAGTGACATGTGTTAGACTCGAAATGCATTGTGACCTTGTAGATCTGCTATTATGCTACATTATTTATCAACATTTACAATGAAGTAAGTAAGGTAACGCATGTGACGATATACAGTACTACTCCATTGTTCACCACTGATGTCATTAATAGTTGTGGTGTCACGGACTCTGCATTCCACTTGGTGTAAATGGACCCTTACATGGTTTTAATGACAGCATTTAAAGGTCAAAGGGTGTGTGAGGGTGGTAGGTAATGTTACGGGTGGGGGGGGGGGGGGGGGGTGCAGGCAGGATACTGACAATATGAAGAGGAACACTGTGAACATAAACATCTCAGCATCTCAGCATGCAAGAGCAGACAGGGATTTAAAAACGGCCAAAGAGAGACCACCTCCCATCAGGGCACTGGCTCCGGTCTAGACGAGAACCTCGACTCCCTTCCACCTCCTCACCACTGGCAGGTTTAAAACACATGTGTAGCTGTCCCAGCAATGGGTATTTTGTATTTTTTTTTTTATTGTTTACCTTTCTGAAAATGTATAATATGTTAACATTGTATGTATTTTTGTTTTGGATAACATATTGTATTTGTATGCTGTGTGTGGTGCCTGGTCTTTTATTGCTGTTCATTATGACCTAGAAGGGCATGCAGGGGCAGAGCCCTCTGATTAGTGTTGAGCAGCATTGAGTGCACCTGTGTGAGCTGAGCTCAGGCAGAACAAACTGAGTTTCAGTGGTGCAAGGAGCTCGTCCTACGTCTAAAAAGAGTGTCCTTAAATAAAGAATATAAGATAATATAACTCTCCTAAAATAATCTGCAGAAGGCGCACACGGTATGTTACATGTTGTTTACTTTGTCTGTATACTGTTTTGTAATTCTGTCGACCGTTTGTTAAATTGTTTGTACATGTGAATGTGTACATTTCATTGTATATTGTGAATGTGGAGTATTTCATAATATGGACATTTCATGATTCATGGACACTTTAAAAGGACAGCATGATTGACTGACAACAAGGACATTCACATTTCATGTTTAATTAATTGTGTTAAAAAGATATTATTTGTTTTGTGTTGCAGTTTTTCACGTTGTCTTGGGGAAATAAATAACCGAGATATCAGTTGGAGTGTTTGTTATTCTGCTGGATAGGAGCGGTTATAACATGCTCTCTGGGCCCAATTCAATTCAATTCAATTCAATTCAATTCAATTCAATTCAATTCAATTCAATTCAATTCAATTCAATTCAATTCAATTCAATTGGGCTTTATCAGTATGGGGGACGTGCGTCTTCAAATAAAATACGAAATGTATACAATTAAAAATATAGCCGTACTAGAATAAAGACATGAGAAAACAGAAAACCTAACCTTAGTAAAGTAAAACAAAAATGCCTCCAAATTGTACTTGAATAAAACAGCACAGTGTCAGCGACTCACTGACAGTGAGTTACTGTTGACCACTGTTCTAGGTGGATATGGGGGGAAAGGTCACTGAGAAGACGGTCTGCAGATGTTGTGAACTTGTGGTGCGTGTGTGCGTGCATGTGTGTGTGTGTGTGCGCACGCATGCGTGTGGTATGTAAGGGAGACCAAGTTATGCAATGGAGAGACAGCTGAGGACACACAAAGAGGTAGCCTACCTCAATGTGGAGCAAGACCAGAATGTTATTGTTCTTGACAACTGAATGCCACAGCCGAAAAACAGTCTTAAAGGTGTAGTGAAATGAAAAAAAAATCACACTTTTAGACCATATCCGTGGTCATCATATGGGCATACCTAACAATGGATGCCAAAAAAAAAATTCTAATTTTTGTGTGTTTTTATATCAAAAGTCCATACAAAATATTTTGTATTACTTCCTGAAAACGAAAACGTGCTGCGTGATGACGTGTCGAGGCCCACATCGATAAAAGCCAATACAAATGAAGCTCACCAGTTTAATTCCCCATCCGTCCAGCACAGGCTGCACAGCTGCTACTGATTACAGAAATCTTCCGTTTTTATTCCCATTCTAGATAACATCCAGAGAGTGTATTACTCGGTTTCAACTTAATCACGCTAAAATGTTTTATCTGAAAACATTATAGGGTAGAAATAAGCCACATTAAGAGTAAACTGGTAAAGCTGGCCGACTATCTGATTTGTAAACAAACATCCACACGCTGTCCTGCGTAGCATAGCTACCCGTCCCTAGCTACCGTCCCATCCCCTGAAGGGATGCGACGCTCTGATTGGTTCAGAAACTTCATAGCGGTGTTTCAACTTGAGACTGTCTGAAACTTCAAAATAAAATGTCCACCATTTCCGTTTCACTACGCCTTTAAGTCCACACTATTGATCCATAATGTATAAATGATAGATAAGGGTTCAGGACAACGAGGCCTTTTCGTGGAGGGGTCAGAATGAAATTTGGACTTAGACTGTTTTTCCTCTGTGGTACTTGTTGAGAACTGGATGAATTTAAATTATTCAATTAACACAAATAAATAAATATTATATTATATAATATATAATATATATTGAATATTATATTCAATATAGTCAGAAGTAAGTTACAGAGGCGTATCTACAATAAGGCGCCTGTCCAAATCCATTTCTGGCCTGGCCAAAATCCATACAAAGAGAGAGGACAAAAACCAAACCTGAGAACTATTAGTGGACAGCTGATTGGCCGTTGCATTGGAATGTAAATGCATGCATGCCTTTCAGCCTTTGTATCCTACTCATCTGGCAGGTATATCTCTTTGAAAACCTTTAGTGCTACGATTGTGAGACGACAATTAACACATCTTGCCTGTCCAAAATGTAATTCTTGCCTGCCCAAAATGTAATTCCTGGAAACGCCACTGGTAAGTAAGTAAGTAAGTAAGTATAAGTAAATAAATTTATCTGTGCTAATTTAAAGGTAAATATAGTAACAGGAACAGATGAATCAGCTATTCTAAAATAAAAATAGTCAATCTATAAACGTATGCGTTGTGTATGGACAGAGGCCAGTTTTATCTATGGCTGCAGAAACAAAATGCACCGTCTATAACCATCTATAATCAGATTAGATGTGCAAGAACATTCAGAGAAATATGAATAAAAGCCCTGAATGTTGGAGTCTAAATTGCAATTGCCATCCCCTGGAACCCCAAATAACACATGAGGTAACATGCATCATGGATGTTACCCCCTGTGTCCTGAACATTGGATGCCTAGATTGAGATAAATCCATGCCAGATTCCACCCATCATCATCATCATCATCATCATCATCCCTGGTTATTAATAAAGCATGCGTGCAGCAGAGTGGCTCACAACCTCAGCCTGATGGTCTAAAAGTCTAATATCTCCCCAACACCCCTGGGTGTTACACGTGCGTGAATGTGCGTATGCACACCGCGCGCGTGTGTGTGTGTGTGCCTGCATGCGTGCGTGCGCATGTGTGTGGAAGTGGAGTGGACAATGGTTCCCGTCCCCGGGGTCACATATTACATTACACGCACTGTTACAAACTGCCCTGCCCTGCCTTGCTCTGCCGACACACATCACGGTCTTTGGCAAGGCTCCCAACCCCAAGTATTACACACATTGCAACGGTGGAAAGTAACTGAGCACTAGTGTAACAGTGTTTGTCGGCTTTCAAACAAACCTCAAAACTCACTGATGCACCATTGGCTTGGGCTGTACGCAGGCATGAAGAAAATAGGTAGGTAGAACTCATTTTTGGCTTTGCTTTACTTCAATAAAGTGCATATACAAACATGACATTCCTTCACTGTGTTCTCTCTGCTGCTGGTAAAAACCGTGTTTCCACCCAGGTGCATACCCATCCCAATCACTCAAGCCTTAATATGCTTTCTCACTATCAGTCAATTAGGAGGTGTGCCCTCTGTGTCAGTTAATTAGCCAATACATTCAATTGAATTATCTAAGGCTAACTAATAATAATCAGAAAATACTGCAGTAGCCATTTAGGCTTCTACATTCCAGCCCCTAATTGTGCATTATAAACAATTACTGAAATTAATTTCTAAATAAGCCATTAAACAAAAATAAGCATTGGTGTCATGTATCTTGACTGATTCTTCATTTCTTGATCGTCGTTGATTTTGAACATCTGTATGAGTGCTTTGAATCCCCATTTTCCTTTCTCTCGGTCTTGTTTCAACACCTTTTCAAGACTCACGACTCTTGCTCTTTTGGGGTCCTCCCCCTTGAGCTTCACGGAGCTAGTAATGTGGTCCTCTAGGTCCAAATCGTGTTCAGAATTGCATTCCAGATCATAGTCCTCGTCATTGTTGCACATTAAATCATCAGTATCCAAGACGTCTCAATGGTTCTCGTTGCTTCATCATTTTCCTTCTCACTATCCACTTCAAAAGTTTTTGTCCTGTTAGTAGGACTTGCCATCGCACTTTACTCTATTTTCAGCAACTGACTGGTGAGGTACTTTCTGAGAATCTGTGTGTAGGGATCACAGAGATATTCCTGATTGAACTGGATTCCTTCTGCCTCGTGTGACACTGCCTGGCAAACGAGAATGCCACAGCTTGAAGTCAGCCAAAATCTTTGCAAAGACATCACAATGTTTGTGGCTCCTGAAAGCTTTTTCCATCGTTGAGGTGTACGAAGAAATCAATTGAAATGTTCAGAGAGAGTCATAGACTCTTATTTCTTTGTCCACAAGTCGACAACCCAAAGCACAAAGTGATTCGTGTCCGTTGTATGTGCAAGAGGCACTGGCAGTGCAAAGAAAATTATATCTGCATCCTTTATTTCCTGGACATTGTCATCCATGACGACACTGTTTTCTTCAATATTAGAAAGCCATAAAGCCCATGTGTAGCATGGAACCATCACCCCCTTTGGAAAGTCTTTTATTATCTGTGCAGTCCTGATGTTCAAAACGTCTGATGTCAACCAATCGTTTACAACTCGCCCTTTTGGTTTTAAGATGAACTCTTTAGGACAAACTGTTTCAAGGTCACGCAAAGTTGGTATAATGTTTTTGAATTGGTTCAAAACTCGTCCTCCGTTCATCTTCACGTGAGATTTGTGTCAATTGATTCTCAGTAAGTTTGAATTTTTCATATTATTTCATATTTCCTTTTGAAGTTGTTGTATATTTGTTCATGCGTTTTTTTCCTCCTTCGCAGGTTTGATTGTTGTTGCCCCTGGCGCAGTTGTTCGAGTATCTCCTGTAGTTTCGCTAGGTGTAGTTGCTTCTTTGGGATCCTCCTCCTTGAGCATCTGAGGTGTTTTGGCCTCGGGTTTGATGAAACAGGCTTTGAAGGAACGGTGGGTTGACTCCTCTCCGTAACATACTGTCCTTCCAAGATGGCCACTATGACTCTGGTGACGCGTTAGGGTACTTGTCTGCTTGAAACGCTTGTTGCAGGCGTTACAGGTGAAAAGTCTGTGTCCTCTGTGGACACGTGTGTGAATCTTCAGTTCAGAATGAGTACTGAAACTCATTCTGCACATGCGACAGACAGACAGGGTTTCTCTCCATGTACAATACGCAGGTGACGCTTCAGGTTGTGTGACGTAGAGACGTCCTCCTTGCACGTCTTACAGGAACAGAGTTCGTATCTAACTTGTATTTAGAAAGGTCCCCCTCTTCATCCTCCTCCTCATCCTCCGGCTGTTCTTTCTTTTCACCTTCTTTTGAGGATGTGCTGTTGGTGGTTTTCCGGAACTTTTTCTTTTTCCTCCCAAACTGTAAGGAGAGGCATATTTGGTCGTCCTTTTCCCTTTGCACTCGGTTCCGGTTCTCCTCTACATCTTGCTGGGTTCTCTGAAGGTTATTCAGTCTATTGTCAAGGTGCTGCAACTCCACATCCTTCTCCTTGAGATGACCTGTGAGACAACTCTGCAACTCAACTCAACTCAACTCAACTTTATTTATAAAGCACATTTTACATGACCAGGTCAACCAAAGTGCTGTACAGGTTCAGAAACAAAAACAATACAATATAGACAGGCATTTAAAACATGAAAACAAACAGGCATTTAGAAGAAATGAAAGCAAGAATATACAATATAAGCAGGCAATACAAATTAAGGAGCAAACAAAGCAAACTATTGCACTACTCTGCGACTGCTGTTCCTTTGTAGTCAGACTGGAGGTCAGGCACTGGATAGTTCTGTTTTTCTGGTCTAGTATTCCCTGGTAGCCTATATTGCTTCTCCAGAGAACTGTCCTCCCAAATCTTCGACTGGTTCTGCATGTCCTGTAAGCAGAGCCATATTTGGTCGATGATGGCGACCTTCTCCCTTTGCACTCGGTTCCGGTTCCTCTCTACATCTCGCTGGCTTCTCTGAAGGTTATTCAGATTCAGATTTGCATATAGGCTACATGTGGATGAAACTATTATTATTTATGGGGGTGTCTTGAGCCAAAGAGATTTGAGAACCACTACTGTCCTATCGTCTCAAGCCCAAGAAGGAGACAGATCAATCAGTTTCATGCAGTCACAGGGTTTTTTTTAGGACTCCTTCAGTTCTTATATAAGTTTCATGATGTTCATTTTTTCTTTTAGGTTTTATGACCTCAATTACACCCAAACAACCTGAACTTTGAACATTCAGTTTATTTTCTGTGGTTTGGGGTTTTTCTCTGTGTGTTCTGAAGCCTTTTGAGCTCCCCAGACCACAGACATTTTTGGGTGAAATTGAGCTCAGAAAACCAAAAAAAAATTCACCAGACCTTTATAAATATAGCATGATAGTGAGAGTGAGAACTGATCCATTCCAGCACTGTATAGAAGCAAGAGGACAGACTGCATGTGTGTGTGTGTGTGTGTGTGTGTGTGTGTGTGTGTGTGTGTGTGTGTGTGTGTGTGTGTGTGTGTGTGTGTGTGTGTGTGTGTGTGTGTCTCTTTGTGACTGTGTCAGGCGGGTGGGTGACAGGCGGGAGGGCCCTCCTCTTTAGCAGTAGATCTGATAAAGAGCCTAAAGAGCCCTTTCCTTCCTGAGTGCCGGGGACTGTTTGTGTTAGCGCCTTCTCCCGTCTCTTCTTCTGGGTGTGGGAACGCTCCCCTCCCACTGCTCATGGCTTCCTCTAGTCAAGGACCCACCGCCACCACCACCAGCACCAGCTTGTGTGGCGTGTTCTTTGGCCTGCAGCTTCAATACTTAAAAATATGAAACCCTGCTGTGTTGAAGAGCAGGAATATATGTTTTCGTGCACGTGCCTATTTTGGGCATGTCAAGATCTATAGGCAAATATGTTTCAAAAGATTTCCAAAAAAATATTATACTAATACGAAACCGCACAATTTGAGCCCTGTGCACTCTCACAGACAGGGTGTCATTTTGAGATACAACGGTGGCACTTTCTGTGAAGCCTGTATCAATATAATGCATTATAAATACCTTCATAGTGCATTAAAATGCATGCATCAATGCATTATGATGTCTTGTATGTTTGATTCTTATAATGAAATATAATAATATAATCATAATTTGCAACCACCACACGTGTTATAATTCATGGCCTCAGCTGCCTGACTCAGTGACATAATATTTATCTGCATAAGCATATTGATAACCATGACATGATGATTGTCTACGACTGCATCAGAGGGACTGACTGTATGTGCAATATGCATGCGTGTTCCTGTTCTTATCATGGTTTCCATAATCTGGGACGTCTAGATCCACTGTCCTACTGTATATACTTCTCGGTGTGTGTAATCAACTCTAGAATGTATGTGCAATGCATCGCTATGTGTTGGCA
Source organism: Electrona antarctica (assembly GCF_951216825.1). Classification (NCBI taxonomy): domain Eukaryota; kingdom Metazoa; phylum Chordata; class Actinopteri; order Myctophiformes; family Myctophidae; genus Electrona; species Electrona antarctica. Next base: position 21,924,607 of record NC_136795.1, on the reverse strand, counting down.
TACTGTATGTTCTCCTCACCCACTACCGCAAGGTTTAGATAGAGACTTCTAGAGGCCTTACAGATGGTCGCCCACGCCCCAAAATCACAACAAGAGCTTAACCTTTCATGCAAATTGAGTAGCTTTTGCATGAAATGGATCAAATAAAATATTTATATAGCACATTTCCAATGAGGTCGAAGTGCTTCACAGAGTAATACGTAGTAATTATTGTTATGATAATAAAAATAAGAAAAAACAACGAAACAGGAGCATAAAAGGGAATAATGAAAGAATAGCAGCAGTATTGTGCATATGTGCGTGCGTGCGTGTGGGCACAAGCTGTAAAGTGGCCTATGTGCCAGGGACACATATGCATCATTATATTCCAGGGCTGAAAGACAAACACATGTTGCTGTGCACATCATGTGAAGGCTTCTTGTCTCTTGGCTGTTAACTTTGACTTTAAATCACACTCAGGGTGTCTTGCGTTGCTACTGGAATGTAAGCAACCCAGCCTGAGGAATTCCAGCTGTAATTCACCTCTCTCTCTCTCTCTCTCTCTTTCTCTCTCTCTCTCTCTCTCTCTTGTACACACGCACACACACACACGCTTGTGCACGCACACGCACGCACGCACACACCACCATCACCACAAGCACTTACACTGACACTCTCTTTCCTACGCAACGCTCAGGAGAATGTTGGTGCCTACTGCCTACTGCCTGGTTCAGACATAAGGGCATTCAGCTCTCCAGACAACCCCTATAGCCTCCTGTAACCATTTGTATACAAGTCATCAGAAAAACAACAGGATATACACAAAGTGCTAACACTTATTTCCAAAGTGGTCCTGCAACATACTAAATACAAATAAATAGTTCCATGAACTCACAATATACAAAACCACTGAAATTCACCTAAAATCCCTAACAAATAGCAAATTACTTAAATGTGCATTAAGTGATGCTTTGTTAAAATAGCTCTAAATTCTGGCAGAAATCATTGGTATAGAGTGTACTGTATGTTCAGTTAGGGGCCTCCCTTTATTTCTTTAGTAAAGTCTCTCTGTCTTCCTTCATGCATTTTCAGGATACCAATTTTATCCAATCAGGAGAGAGAACTTAGGAGGAACAAGTGAAGGGACTGATTCATTATGACAAAAAATAACTGAGAAGACACAATTGAAACTGGAACACTATCAAATTCATAATCAGTTTCTGTTTATTAAAGAGCTGCATGGAGAGATGAGAAGACGCCTAATTACTGAACAAGCACCCCATTTCAATGATTCTAAATAATGCTGTCAAAATAATGGCAGTGGAGTAAAAACTTACATGTGGCTCGGAGATATTTAGTGTAGATATATTTGAGTATACTGTAGAAGCACAAAGTAGGCCTATTTACTCTAACTAAAATGATGTACAGTACCTGTGCAAATATACAGTAATTTACACCCTCTGTTATGACATGTTCTATTCCTATACTCAATCTGTGCTTTACCAACTCTCATCATCTTCCTGTTATCTCATGTGTCCATGGAATTAAGCTATATACTCGCTATGTGTGTAATAATCCTCAGAACATTTGGTGTGATACTGCCTGGTGTCATCTTGTTTTCGGTTGAGCTCATCACTCAACTGATCCATCACTCACCACCACCCCTTAGTTAGAGGGAAACGGTAGGACCACATATGAAACACCCTCTTTCCTATGCAATGCTCAGGAGAATGTTGGTGGATGATTATATATTCGCGACGTGTTGTTGTGAGCTTGTAGATCCTGCTATGGCGAAGACGTTGTCGGTGTCGACGGAACCAACGGCAGACCAAGCTAGTGCAGTTGCAACTCAGATCCGTTTGGCTATAAGACTAGAGCAGTGGTTCCCAAACTGCGGTGCGTGCACCCCTTGTGATGCGCGCACCCCTTGTGGTGCGCGCACCCCTTGTGGTGCGCGAGCGCCTTCTAGGGGGTGCACGACATGAAAAGTCTAATGGTGGTGCTATGGTTTTATTTGAAATATATTAACATATTATGCCAATATATGGCAAGTAATGCAGAATATAGCCTAGATGCTGCATATATTATGCCATATTCAGGTTCATATATGTGCATATATGTGGATAAAAAGGAAATGTATGTCTATATAGCTTATGCATGGGGGGGTGCATCAGCTAGGTCGGGAGGTAACAGGGGGTGCATGGCCAAAAAGGTTTGGGAACCGCTGGACTAGAGGGCTGAAGTGCGTTACTGTAAGTGCTGGGGCGGCCAGTATAGCAGCCAGAGCCGCCGGATGGGAACCACAAGGTTCCCAGTTCAATTCCAAGCTCCTCCAAAGTTAGTGTAGAAGTGTCCTTGAGCAAGACTGATTGCTCCCGAAGAGCAGGTTGGTGGCTTGCATGGTTTCCTCTGCCATCAGTGTATGAATGACTGTGAATGGATGAATGTATGCACAATCTAAAGCGCCTTGGATACAAGCACTATATAAATGCACATTTAACATTTCAAACCACTCAAACCCATGCGTGCTGTCCTAGTTGGGATTGTCATTATGCGAAAATAGAAGATCTACATGCTTGTAGATCATCTATTTTTGTCACATATGATCGTATAATTGACTGTAATTCAGGCAGAATCATGAAGCCTATAGCGTACCTTTTTTGGGGAAGATTTGGTAAAAGATGAAGAATATAGAGCGTCGCAGTCCCGCCTCCTACCCTGGACCAGGAAATGAAACCCAATGCATTATTCTCATAGACATTTCTTAAAGTATTTATTTAAAGACGGTTACGCCGCGGACAAAGCCAACTCGAGTCGTGACAACTCATGACAACACAAACAATATTTTGGACCAAACAAATAATTACAAAGAAGAAAAACAACAAAAAAAGTGTGTTTGGTCCAAAATATTGTTTGTCGTCATGAGTTGTCACGACTCGAGTTGGCTTTGTCCGCGGCGTAACCGTCTTTAAATAAATACTTTAAGAAATGTCTATGAGAATAATGCATTGGGTTTAATTTCCTGGTCCAGGGTAGGAGGCGGGACTGCGACACTCTATAGTAGGCGAACATTAGACGACAATTACAGATCCACAAGCTCACAACGTGTCACAGAGAGCTTGTAGATCATACATTTTCTGCAACATGAGTTTGGTGTAGAGAGGATCCCTGGACGACACTGGTCAACAAAGTATATAAGGTTTTTAAAGGAGCAGTTCACACCTAAAATGGCGTATTTGTTTTATCAACACCCCATGAAGCCTTGAATTAATTTGAGTTTTTGTTGCATTCCTAAGCCAATCATTTTGATGACTCCTAACGGCAACATGAACACCTTTCAGACGGTGATCGGATTATTGGTTTAGGAATGTACTGTACAATATAATAATAATAATAATAAGGGTAATAATAATAATAATAAATCATAATCATAATAATAAATATAGCTGCAAGCAGCGATAAAGCGGGACCAAGATAGAAGAAGAACAATGCGCAATGAGAACAACATGCACAAATGAGACTGACGAGCTGAGTTGTCGGTACCGGGATTTGAACTCACAACCTTGTGGACCGAAGGCGGGAGCTCTACTGACTGACCTACACAGAGACAATCAGTGACTATATTGTAAACAGTAAAACCATTCAGTGATTTGGTAACAAGAAGGTGTGTCCTCATTTTAGGCATGTCTTGTGTGTGCGTGCGTGCGTGCCTGCCTGCCTGCCTGCCTGCCTGCCTGCCTGCCTGCCTGCGTGTGTGCGTGCGTGCGTGCGTGGCTGCATGCGTGTGTGTGTTAGGCAGACAATCGTTCATAACCATGGATTTGGATTGAAGATCATCTCTTTAGTTTTTGTGGTGTTTAACATAAGGTGGCTATTATCACACCAGTCTTTAAAGTTATTGATCTCTCTGATATAGCCCACAGGGCGTTCAACAATATGTCAAATGTAATCTACTTCAATATTTCTATAGTTGAGTCATCACAAATCTTGCAGCACACAATGCATACACTGAGTTGTCTTTACCCGGATTTGAACACACAACCTTGTGGTCCAACGGCGAGAGCTCTACCAACTGAGCTATGCAGACACAGTCAGTTGACTCATTCTATACAGTAACATCATTCAGTATTCATATAGGTATTAGGTGCAGAAGAAGTTTCACAAACCAGCAATTTTAATTGGCTCATAAAAACTTCATTTTTTCACTTAACAAAAATGTGCTACGATTATTTGTCCGTATAGGTCCAAAGTTCACGTGTAGAAGTTTTCGTGCATTTTGAGCAAAGATTCTGGGAGGAGTTACATTTGAACTGTTTTTCATATAATTCAAAATGGCGGGTGATCTAAAGGTCAGAGGTCAAAAGTCAGAACACGAACGTTGTTCGGCATGAGGAGACACATATGTGTATCAAAGTGTCATTGCCAACGGTCAAACGGTTCATGAGATATGCACGTTCAAAGTTTGCAAGTTTGCAAGTTTTGCATCAATTGAGTGCTATAGCGCCACCATTTGGCCAATCATGATGGGCTTCGCATAGTCACCGTTTGGCATGGTCCTCTATCATGTTGACAAGTTTTGCGAAAACCGACTGCACGGTTCAGTCAGAACAGCTATTTTTGGCAGAAGGAGAAGAAGTACTGATCATATAATTCAAAATGGCGGGTGATCTAAAGGTCAGAGGTCAAAAGTCAGAACACGAAATTTGTTCAGCATGAGGAGACGCATATGGGTATCAAAGTGTCATTGCCAACGGTCAAACGGTTCATGAGCTATGCACGTTCAAAGTTAGCATTTTAAATTGAGCGCTATAGCGCCACCATTTGGCCAATCATCTTGGGCTTCGCATATTCACCGTTTGGCATGGCCCTCTACCAGATTACAGCGTTTCGCGAAAACCGACTGCACCATTCAGTCAGAACAGCTATTTTTGGCGGAAGAAGGAGAAGAAGAAAAATAAACACAAAAACAATAAGTGTCCAAAGTCACTACGTGACTTCTTGGTCCCTAATTAATAATAATCATCATTATTCATGGGGTGTGCAATTGATAAAATAAGTGTTTTGTGCATGCAGTTAAAACTACTCCTTTAACTGCATGCTTTAGTTTAAGAGTATGAATATGAATTTGCTTTTTATTCTCAAGTGTCAAAACAAAAACATGTAGTAATTGTACACATCGTTGTACAGTTGGGGGGAGGGGGGGGGGGGCTAGCATGGAGGGTTTATGAGGTTCGGACAGGAAAATCCAACTCTACAAAGTAGCTCAGCTGTTTCGGATGAAAGGAAACCAAGCGCTGTGAGGAAGCTACTTCCCATGACATCACTGCGTTTGTTGCACGACCTCCACAGCTGTCAGACACACCTTTGCGGTTTCCTCCGATGGGAAGAGTTCAAAGTAGTTTGTTCGTTTGCTGAGGGGAAAAAGGACAGAAAGAAAAAAAAAGAGGCTGCCGATGATGGCTATAACACATGGAACTAAACAAACCCGTAAGGGTCCGTTGGTTTCCCTTGTACACCCTTACATGTGACTATACTTACATCGGAACTCAGAGAAAGTATAGATATGGCTCAGGGAAACACGTGATATAACTCTGAGAGTGTACAAATGGAACCAAATGCACCCTTATGGGTCCATTTGGTTCCATTTGTGCACACTCAAAGGCCAGTCCATACCAATACAACTCCTTGCAAGTTGCAACTGCCATTGGATAATGGTTGCAAGTAGTTGCAAATATATAGTTGCGTGTTGCAAAGAGTTGCATTGGTATGGACTGATCTTTAGACGTGTCTCAGGGAAAATCAGGAGAGAAACGCTTGCCTTAACAAAACATTTTACTGTTGCGTGTGACGCGTCAAAACCTGACCTTCACCTTGTGGCACAGACGGTGACTTTTACTGTCCAAAGCGGGTGATTCTTTGGTTGTGTTACCATCAAATGTAACACGCTAATCAGAACCACGCTCGCCTTGTCTTTCACAAGCTTGAAAGCACATGTTCTCAACTGCAGCTCTGCCAAAAGACCACCATGCCTAAGTGACAACAGCCTTTTAATTACATAGCGTACTGTATCCCCTACGGAGACTTAACGCAACAATGACAGAGGCAGTGACGTAATATAGGCAGAGAGGGAGACTATAATCAGAGCACGAAAGAAACCCTCGATTGACCAACAAATCCTGTAAGTGTGTTTCTCAATCCCTGTGAAAAAAGCAAACTGGCAGGCCAGATTGGAAACAGATTTCCTGAGCTGGCGTTGGTAATCACCCATGGAGATAGCTCTCCATCCTCATGATGTCACAAGTCAACATGAAACAGCCGCCATGGGGGGAAACACAGCGGGTCAGCAAGCTATACTGACGCACACCGTTCCATTTGTAATATAAACAGGAGTGGGAGGGGTGCTTAAGCACTTAAGCCATACCTTGCCGTACAACAAATAGCAAAATTTACAGATCTACAAGCTCACAACCGAGTGAGCTTGTAGAGCTGCTATTTTTTGCTACTTTTAAAAAAGGGTAATTTGGTAAACGATACATTTTGAAACTTTACCCATAGAGGTTTGCCATGATTAATGTGGTCAAGATTAAAATTGTAATTCAATAATTAAATTGGGTTATTATCAAAAGTACATCAGACGGTCTCCATTTCTCAAAAGGGAATGCATGTAATTAATTCAGTCTGACCAAGCAGGGATAAAACATCCCCCCCCCCCCCCGAAAAAAAAAGAGCAGAAAGGGCTATCAAAAGCAGATGCATCGAACCCAACCCAATGCAATGACGCAAACGCAGTGAAAATCCAGAGTTCTGCTTCCAAAATATCCTATTGCAAATTATAATAATATAAAACTGCATTTCTCAAGAAGCCAATTGGCAGCAATCATGGTTTGTGTTCAAAATCAGGGCCAAATACTATGATTACATTGTATTGCTCTATTCAAGTCTCTGTTTGTCAGTGACCTTAATCAGTATATCCCTAAATGTATTCACTTTTCGGTGAGAAATCTCACTTTAGGACAGTGGTCCTCAAAGTGGGATCCGGCTTCTTGAAGGAGATGCTCATCGCCCGGTGCTTGCCCTGCATGTACGTAACGTGTGTCACCTGTGCGGCGGGGGTCAGTACGGGTACTGAAACCACGTTATTGCTTTCAAGCAGGACTTGCATACCTTCATTCAAAAGCTACCTAGCACTCCACGTGCTCTACATAAAGCGTGTCGCTTCTCGCCCTCAGGCGTCTTACTGGTATAGAATGTAATGTTGTCCAATCTGTATGGTAGAGTATGTTAATACAATATAACTTATCCAATTTGTGTGGTTGTATTTTGTCTCCATGCTCTTCTATTGAGACATTTAGATTGTGTTGAATATTGACCTGATGGATAATATACAATTTATCCCCTGAGCAACTTGCACTTGTGCAGGAAGCCGGGTTCAAATCCAGTGTAGAAGAGGAAAGTTACATAGTGCTCCCACGATCATGAGGAAAAATAAAACATGAAAAGTTGAAATATGGAGATGCAAGGTGTCTGCCGGACAGCAACGTGTCTTGATGCAGTCCTGTTGTTCATTTGTTTTCTCTGAGGATTAGATCATCTGATGGACAGCACTGCTTCTTGACAAACAACAAGACTCATTTTTCACCCTGCAGTGCCATAATATGTATCTCCCATGTCCCCCCCAGTTCAAATATGATTATTTTGGGGGGCGTGGCCTGACAAGGTTGAGAACCACTGGTGTACGTCTACGTAGGACACTTATAGAGGGTGAGGGTTAGCCAGGCGGGCTGGACAGACCTCCTGTTTTAGCTCATCTATAATTGTGTTGGGATGGGCGCAGGGGTGGATTGTACACGTCCTGGAGGTAAAAGGGGGTTCCGTTCCGTCACCGTGCACTTGATTTAATTGGATGCAGGCAGCAACAGGAAGCCAGTGTGAATTGAACGCAAAAGGGGGGAGATGTGAAACTCTGGGAGGTTGAATATACCAGGCATGCTGCGGCATGGACCAGTTTAAGATGTTTGTGTGAATGCTGGCAGACTCACCACTCATAACGCTCACAAAGAAATGACCGTAATCCAATGGAAGCGATCAATCTCTTTTTTGGAAGGGGAACATAGCAATAAAGCTGTCAAAGATATTCAGCGCTCCTTCCGGAACTTGGCCTATTGTCAATACGCATGGTTTTTTCGGCTTTAACGTGACACAAAGATTTTAACCTTTAAAGCCATAACCAGAGTTTCCCAGGGGCCCACCTTTGTGTAGACCCCCCGTCTACACAAAGTGCCATCACTGAAAATAGCCGCTCTTGCGACGCCCTACTGGCCAAAGCTGGAACTGCACAACGTTCATGGAGGTGGACGGATGTTCATGTGACGTCTCTACGTCGTCCTCAGACGAGCCCTCCATCGGCATCTCCAGTCATCTTAGTTCTCCAAGAATCTCCATACATCTGCACCAGCATCTTTCTTTAGTACGTCTGTCGTCCACCTAGGTAGGTGTGGGACGTCCTCTCGATCGATGCCCGTGTGTTGGTTCCCACAGTACAAGCTTTTTGGCTGGGAGTTCTTGGTGTCGGTGGCAGTGCATGGCCAGCTAGTCTCATCCTCCTTACTGCTATCTTCTCTGATAAGATAGATAGACGTCATGACGCAAAATGGGTCTCAAAGTTGAGACCCAGCGCGAGCCAACCAACAGTGGCACTTCCGGGAGACATCCGGGTGCTTCAAACGTCACTGAGCAATTGACAGTGAAATGAATAGCTGGGGGCGGGGTTGTCCACTCTCTAGTTTATATATAACTCTATGGCTGGTACAGTATCCGGTATTTTGGCAGAATGTTTGCCCCAGAATAGGGAAGCTATGGTTCCTTAACATGATACAAAGATTTGAAAAGAAAGCGATAGTAATGATATCTCAGTCGTTTCTCTCTCCTAAATCTCCACTGTTACAAGTGGAAATTTTTAGTGGAGGTTTTTGCAGTTTGCAGGTTTAACTGAGTTCAGCATCACTGCGGGGCAGTGGACTGAGCCAGACAACAGAGAAAGCTTTTGTTTAGCTGTCAAGGCTTTTGGTTTCATATGCTGTCTCCGCTGAGCTTTTGTAGTGTAGACCGTGCCAAAGGCACACTGACTCTGTATATAAAACAGTGTGTCGCAATGCCATGCATGCACGGTGAAAACGTACCTCCTGAATGTCAATAAGCAACAAGACTTCTTGTCCACTCTCTACGAATACACTTAAACACTTCCAACCCGGCCTCCCTATTTTGGCCATATCATTATAGGAGGAAACTATAACATACATAAAGTATAGGACTTAAGTGGTTAAAGTGCTATAATAAAATCTGAACAAATTGTTCAAAGCAAATAAGATAGATAGATAGATAGATAGATAGATAGATAGATAGATAGATAGATAGATAGATAGATAGATATAGGTTTATAGGCCTTATTTCTTGGAAGAGACTCTCACCGATCACTAAAACATTTGTTCCTTCATATCCCAGCAACACAACACTCCCACAGGATGACCTGAAACCAGGTCGGATAATAAAACCCATTAGGCCTGGTCTCCTGACGTGTGCTCCAGTGCTCACCAGAAATCTCTGACGCAGGCTCTGCCTCAAGCTGTTTCTGCTTTAGACATGCTTCATCTGCACAGCTAGCGTTTGATTCAATCAGATTTAACTCTGCTGATTAAGAAACATTGAGTTCATTTCCTTTTCAAGTCTGCTTCTTCGGCCCATGTTGGCTCTGTCTGTCTGCACAATGTGCAATATCACGAGTTGGAAGTCCCAAATTCATTTTCATGGGGTAGAAAGTACCCTACCTATACCGTATATAGCCTGACTTTGCAGCTTGTTTTGCATGTTAAAAACTACAGCAGGGTGAAAAGTGTCCTAAAAGTGTCCGTTAATGTCTAGCACTTTGCATGGTCCTCTCTCATAGGGTTTAATGTAAAAAGGTGATGCCTATTATTTTTTAAAGGACAATAGTCTGAACGCTATGAGAGTGTACCTTAGAGTACAACATGACGTAAGCAACACAGCTGCAGCTTATCAAATTAATAATGGTGAGGCCACTTTCACACAGCAACAACGGTCTCTACAGAAAATGTCAAAGTCCCGTTGCGTTCTCACTTTTTATTCAGCATTTACAGAGACGCAACAATGATTAAACACACTGTAATGCAGTGCATGCCAGGTGGCTAGGTGGTGATGCACTGGCACTGCCAGATAGACCAGGCACGCATGCATAGTAGAACCACTTCCGTTCTACTTCCTCACAAGGCTGTTTTTGTTTCCATTCAACATCAACAATGCGCGGATGAGCGGTGCGAGGGAGCACTTGGTCATAGAAGACATAAGCGTCGTGAGCTGACGTGAGCCATATGTCACAAGTTTTGCGGATTCATCATTTTTCCCGTTAATATGGAGCCGGGAGGCGGAGCGTTTTCAAAGATTTCCACTCTCACTTTCACTTTATGTTTTCAACCCCCAAAAACAGTTATTTTGCCGTTTTCTATGGAAAGTTTGGAAACCATTCTCATGTAAAAGGGGCCTTAGGTCTGTAAATGTGCATACTGTCTATGCTTCTATGGTGTGGCGCACCCATGGCTCAGGGGACACCTGAATCTAACACACTCATATTCATTTTATGAGCTGCAGCTGGGTTTCTCACTAGCCTGCCATGTGTTTAATCTGCTGTAGTTTGTAACCTGAACTGGAAAAACAAACTAAAAAAGCAGTCTAGGGTTTCCTTCCGCTTTAACCACTTTGCCACATGAAATTTTGATTTACAATTTCACGACACATTGTGAACTTGCAATTCGTTTTCTTATGTTCAAACTTTTTTTTTTTTTACTTATAAATCAAGGTTTCTTTTTTCTGCACATGCCCCAAAATTGGGGAATCCAGGGGCTAAAGTGGTTAAGAAGCAACAACTTTCCTTCAGTGCTGCAGGGCTTTTGTTTTGTTGACAAACCGACCCCCAGCAACTTGGCATTCCCTGGAATGACAGGCATGTGTTACTGTGTAAAGGCACAAATAAGTGACGCACGCAGGGCCAGCGTGAGGTGCCAGCAGGCGCTCAGGAAGAGGCTATGGCGGCTGGCAGGGAGCACCTGTCAAATCTCATATCACATAGCCCCTTTTTCCATTTCTCCATCCATCTTTGCCCCGGCTTCTGGCAAATGCCCAATGTATACTTTGTCACACGCCGGTATTGCATGTAAAAAATGGCAGACCTAAAAGCTCACAAGCGTTGCATCCACAATGCGTTCAGTGATCTTGCATGCCTGCAACGATGGAGCATAAATTAGGCTTAAGCTTCCATGCGGGGGGAGGGACATTCCTAAGGCTAATTCATAGGCGTGCCCTATAATCGCCACAAAAAAGAGTCTACACTGAAAATAAGCAGTGTATAACTAAGTACATTTACTCAAGTACTGTAGGCTATACTTAAGCACAATTTTGACTTGTTTCCCCCGCCTCTTTAAGTTTACTTTGGTATGTGCAGTTCTTGATACTTGTACTACTAGCCGACATCTCGGAAGCAAATAGTGTAAGCCTATACATTTCACTCTACTACAATTATTTGAGTTACTAGTTACTTTCAAGATTTAGATTATTAATTAATACAAAACTATATATTAAGTTATAAATAATGCTATTACCCAGCAGCACATAAAGTCATTAAAATCACCACCAGCTGCAACATGAATGTGATGTACATTATGCATTACCAATCCAATAATATATGATTGTGAAATATGGACCGTTCTACTTTAAGTATGTTGGTGTCAATACTTTTGTACTTGGACACAGAAAATAAGTCAGTTTGAACAACGTACTCCCACAGTGTAACAATAATGTGATCTGACAGTCAGCTGTTAGAGTGCACACCACAAGCCCCGGCACACAGAGGCGCCCCTCGCCTCCCCCTCCCTCCCTCCCCCCTCGCCACGCGCTCCCCCGTAAGCGCGTGGCAGGGGTGAACTCCCAAAAGTGACAAAGTGTGTTGTAGGACGCTCCTCTGACGCAAGCAAACCATTTAGTTGTAGTGTCTGGTGTCACAGAGACGCATAGCAACGCAAATGCTGACTATAAATATAACTTCCACGTCCAGGCTCTATTTTAAACACCCCGAGTCAAACCCGAGAGTTCAACTTCCTTTTACCTTTTGAGAATTTATATATCATTGCTGATGTTGTCTTTCAAGTTTGTATGCTAGTTTTATTATCATAATTTTTTTTCTGCCCGTAAATTAACACCTCAATTTCAGGGGAGCGCCGCAAAATGGTAGCAGAAATAGCAGATCTACAAGCTCAGAATGTGTGATTAATTCTGTTTGTGGGGTTTATACATATTGAACAATTTAAAAGTAGACTATTAACAATAGCTTGTGACTAAATAACCCATGAATGATCCTTTTTCCATTTATTGAAAAGTAACGGTTTTGGACATACATAAGGTTTCCACCCGACGGCGACAATACTGAAATGTTGAATTAACTGTGGGTCAGGTGCCCCAGGCCCCCAGGTCAGGTGCCCCAGGCCCCCAGGCCAGGTGCCCCAGGCCCCCAGGTCAGGTGCCCCAGGCCCCCGGGTCAGGTGCCCCAGGCCCCCGGGTCGGGTGCCCCAGGCCCCCAGGTCAGGTGCCCCAGGCCCCCAGGTCAGGTGCCCCAGGCCCCCAGGTCAGGTGCCCCAGGCCCCCAGGTCAGGTGCCCCAGGTTCACTTGATTATTTAGATTCTATACAAACCTGCGTAATAAACTGTGCCAAGAGTCTGTTAATAGAACCTGATAATCCAAATACACAGCGCTATTGTACACTCCGAGGGACGCAAATAGCAGAAAACTAAACAGATTATGACTCTTGTAACAAGGGATTAATCAGGGTGTTTTCCTTGGAGGACAATGGACAATGGTTGGACAATTGATGACACTATACTAAAAACAAACAAAAATGTATAATGATATCTGATATAATGATAACAATAAAATCAAAATACATTCAAAAAAGGATATGATCATTGTATTTGACATCGGATGTTCTACTAGCCTGGTTTCCAGCCTGATTCGCTGCGTTCCGTGATTTGTTTTGTCACTTCGCTATACTCAGTCTGGCCAGCCTCCTTTCATAACGTCACCTGTTACGTAGCCACATTGTTGCTGATACGTCATCAGCCAGCGCCAGTCTTTTCTCACTGTTGAAAAAATAAGCACCAGTTTGAGACTCGAGAGTAAAACCTACGGTAAAGGTAAACTATTTGGATTCAGTAGTCCACTATATCAAATTCAATAGGCTTGTAGAACAAAAATGCCGGCTGTGTGGGGCGAGTGTAGTGAATGATAAAGGGACATGGACGTTGCAGGGCAACAGCAGTAGCGCATTGATACAACGTCAAACTGGTGTTTTTTTGTCCCAACCTGCACCACAGACCAATCAGAAGCCTCGGTCGATTCTCAGTTTTGGCATGTCTCGCCTACCTTGGAGATAGGAGACTTTCCAGACTGAGTAGCGAAGTGACAAAACAAATCACGGAACACAGCGAATCAGACTGGAAACCAGGCTAATGTTCTAGTGCTGAATTTCACAGTTGTGAGTATGACATGAATCATTTCTTGGGACTAAACGAGCAACAAAAAAGGCAAGCAAAGTGCATTTGTCTACAATAGGACCCCCCCAAAGCAAAGGGATTTGAGCCCATCACTGCTGTACGTCAAGAGAAATAAATCGTTTCTTCTGTTCAGCACAGAAAAAGCCAATTTACAAGCTCACACGCATCGCAATGCAACTTGAGCTTATAGGTGGGCTATTTATGATACTTCACTTCTCGCTGTAAGAATCCTGCACTAAGCGATCTTTGTACAAACACAGCGAGTGATTCTCAGAAATGAATATAAATCTGGCTTTACAATGCCAAGACATCTTGAAATGAACGAGTTTATTACACCTCATCATGTCCTACAGTCCTAGTAACAAGTAAATGTGCTGAGGATATACAGGCAAAATTAATGGCTATACATTAAAACACTATACAGTTTCATATCAGCGGTATGGAAATATACCACTGACATTAGTACAGTGATCATGATATGCTGCATGTTTGAGTCAATGGCAGTTAACAATAGTGCCTTCAACTGATATGGGTGTAACAGTACAGTAATGTGGAGGATAGTGAGCCATATGGAAGAAAAAAAAAAGTTTCCAATATGCCTTACGGCCACGCTACACCAGGCTTTTCGCGCACAAAACGAGCGCGTTTACCCTAAGCGCATGCGTTGAATTTAGGTCCAGTCCTATTTTAAAAAACGCACGCGCGGGCCGCGCGTTTAGGGTAAACGCGCAAGAAAAGCCTGGTGTAGCGTGGCCGTTAACCATTTTGAACCCTAGCGCATGGGTGCGAACATTCGCCAAAATAAATCTGAAAATGTCTTTGCTATTTTTGGCGAAGGTTTGGTGTAGAGAAATAAAAAGGTGCAGAACATGTACAGAGCCCTGGAGGACCCCGCTCAACAAAGTGTAGAGTATGGTGCTTAAATGCCAGTAAGAGGCCATTCTTTTCAAACAGCTTTGTCATCAAAGTGCATTAAGAGAATACATACAGTATTTGAGGGTAACTTACAGTATACATTATATGCCCTCCCCCGTGTATTATAGTTGTATCACATACTACAACATTTTTCCTATTGTGTGCAATATAGTCTGCCTTCGCTGCATAGGCCAGAGTTGCATGTTGATGTCCAGGGGTCCTTGGGGTGGGTTCCGCAGGGGTCCCCAGCGAAATTTGTTGATACAGCATCACAGTCATTTAACCCCTTTATCAATATTTTATTCGTTGGCCATTCAAAAATAGCAGATGTACAAGCTCACAGTGTGCCACTTCGTGCCACGCTGCAAGCTTGTATATGTGCTACAGATGTTCCATTCCAACTCTTCACGCTTTCCTGGTCTTTTCCTGAAGGTTGTCTTAAAATGTGTGATTTTTCGTTTGAAAAATCTTGAAAATGTGTTTGGCACAAAATCTTTTCAAATGGGGGGTCCTTTGCATGAAAAGGTTTGAGAACCACTAGCCCAAGATGACGCAGTCGCCAGAGAAAAAACATTGTCATTGTATGTTTCTGAAAAACAACCCTGCCTTTCAAAGGCACGACTCGAGTTGGCGCTATTCGAGTTGCATGTTGATGGCCAGAGAATAGAAAACTATAACTTAGTTTTAATGCAAAAACAAGGGAAACAAAAAGAGATCTAGGACTGATTCCACATGGTTCGCTTTTAGAAACGGTGACATGCAACGCTTTGGGGATAAAAAACGAAGTCCAGTTTCAGTGTTTGTTTTGTGAAGTACAATGATGTACATTTTCACTGGCGACCAGGGCTGGCACAGAACACACTGACAGACTTCAAAACATGATGCTTTTTTGTGTCCATGAGTCCTCCTCGCCCACCGGCTACATGTTAACATAGTTTAAGTACCTTACTTCCATGACAAGTCATTTCCCTGTGACTGAGGTGAACGAGCATGAGGCCACTTCATAAAGCGTATGCACTGGATGAAAAATGTAAAAATTAGGCGTGATTCATTGTTCTGGATTTACTAATTTCCTTCTCCTTCCCCGCAGGCTCTCAAAAAAAAAGAAAAAAAAACGCACAGTCCCTCCCGTTTCCAATCAGAGCCACCCGATACCGCAGGGAGATTAATGTGACACTTCCCGTTGCATTGCTTTGCACGGCGGTAATTCATCTTAATTGTGATACGTTTCGTGTTGGCCGCGTGCCCGGCTCGCCCCAGCTGCAATGCGTCTCTTTGACGGATAAAAAACACTGTACTATCCTCAAAGCTTTTTAAGATGTTCTTCTGGCTCTTTGGTTCGAGCCTTCGAAAGTTTGTGGTTAAAAAGGCTTGTCGGGTCAGCAGATGCCGCCACATGTAAGCCATCCGTTCCATGAGAAACATCTGCACACAGCTGCGAGTGCGTGCCTCAATCTCTGGAACCAACCCCCATCCAGTCATGAAGCCTGATTTCTAATCCGCCGTACGGCGAAGGCACTAGCCGAGAATAGCAGATCTACATGCTCACAATGCATCGCTTCGTGACATGTTGCGAGCTTGTAGATCTGCTATTTTCATCCTCCCCCAAACTCCCCCCCCCCCAGCCAGCTTGTATGCTGTTTCCGGGGCCATATAACAGGCCTAGTTGGTGCTTTCTTATAGTTCAAACCGCAAGCTCAAGCGAAAAGGCTCCTCTGGTTGGCGACCAGAGCCGTCTGGCTCTCCCTCCGCCTCTCTTTCTTCCTCTCCAGCCGGACCTTCCAGCACACCACACTGGCCGCCAGGAGCACCAGGCCGGCCGACAGGAGCATCAGGCCCAAGTAGGAGATGGTGGAGCCGTGGGAGTTGAAGCTGTACGCCACGGCGGTGACCACGATGCCGGCTATGAGCACCACCACGCCGAAGGGGACCGTGCACCGGTAGCACGAGAGCTCGGCGCCGCCGGTGGCCGCCGTCAGCTGGATTTCGTTGACCAAGGGAATGCTGACGGACGCGGCGGCGGCCTGTTCAGCCGGAGGCTGGCCACTGTTGCCGTTGGCCGCCTTCTCGGCAAGGGCTCGTTCTGGGGCTGCTGCCGGCACTGTCATGGCATTCTTGTCGTTGGGTTCGTCTAGCATGGCAGGGATGTCACAGCATCCGATGTCTGATTTTGTTTGTGCTGACTGAGCGAGTGGCGGGTCCCGATTGGCTGCTCTCTTCTCGTTACTGTCGGCGCTCAACAGCCTATGTGGAGAAATAAGCCATGCATTATGTAACACTCAAGGGAACAATGTACATCAGCACTGATAATGGTACAAATGGTAAAAACACAAAAGCAAAAAGCTGTTAAACACTTTCATCCAAGCATCCAAAATGTTCCAAAATAGTGGAAATAGCAGATCTACAAGTTCCGGGGCTTGCATGCCGACAGACAGCGATTGGTGATCGGTGGTCATTTCGTTTCTCTTGGTGGAGCCCGGCCTCAAAGAGACCCGGCCACGGCCTCCCCCGTTCCGTTTTTCTCACTTTTACTGGTTTCTCACTGTAACACATTGAACCAAAAATATGTAAAATCTTCACCGTTCTGCGAGAGTGGGCAAATAACCAAATGGACCCGGGCCCTGAGGATAGAGATTGGGGTTCCAGGTATTATTCCTTTTATTTTATTTTTCATTTTTAATCAAATGCATAATGCATATCAAACTGTGTTCAAGAAATATTTAACAAGGTTGAGAATCACGGTTATATAGTGGCTATAGACTCTTTCAAAGCCATATATAAAAAATAAGGGCGGAGGGGGTGGGGGTCATGGATGGCAGATTTTAATGGTTAAAGGGCAGATGTTTCTGGTTAGAATTGAATGCTGTGTTTCACAATTCAAACCCCCACACACAGTGCCTTTAACAACACTATTGACACCATGGCAGGCAGCCAGGCTCTTTGCACAATCCCTGCAGGGACAGAGGCTACTACTGGCCAGCCCGATCGCCAAGCCCACAGTGCTTCGAGGACGACACAAGTCGTCGGAGTCGACACCGTCGTACCACGACGACGAGGTTGTAAATGGGGTTCAAGAGTTTGGAGGCGAATGACGCAGGAGCTCTCATAGCCAGCACGAGCTGAGACATTCCCAGGAGAGCACCGGGCTATGCCATTACAAACTACTGCTGGAAACATGAGAGCGCTCCAAATCATGAGCACTTTCACAACTATAGTCATTTCTTCTTTTAACCCAGCCCCAAAACTGTGATTATAGAAAGAATGGGGGGGGGGGGGGGGACATTTTTGTATAGGCTATACTTTATTAGGGTATAGTACTCTCCACAGCATCTCCCTAATCTGCTGCTTTGCATGATTTAGATCATTAATACAAAACATATTAATTAAGTGGTCAAATTATGAGGTCAAACAGCATTCCCGCCTTTATTCTATGTTGATGAATTGAATATAGAGAGACCACAATGGGGGAAAAAACAAGACTTGGTTGTGTTATCCATTCAGCCTTAATGTCTCACGTTGCTGTTTATATTATTTCTGACTAATAAAGTAGGAAAAAACATACAGCTGTGGTTGTCCAATTGACCATATTCTGCATAATGAGGAGGTACTTTTTCGTTTGCTACTATTGTATACTTTTAGTTTTACCATTTTGAATAGGACTTTAAAATCTAAAAGATTATTTGAATCATTATTGTATCATACAAGCATCTTACATTACATGTCAGTGGAGCAGGTATCCACTTGCATCTTTGGATGTCATTATAGGCAAACATTTAATAATAGTCAAACATTTTGAAAATAGCAGGTCTGCAAGCTCGCATCGTATTAAGTATTAAGTGTATAGATCAGTTTACTGCTACATGCAGACATAGCCTATTCACAACCAATAATATGCAAAACGATAGCCTGCAACACCCCAATAGTTTAAAACAGTATTGAGCAAATCTAGTATAATAATGACCTATATTTCATATTGTATCAAATTATTTTGCATTGTATTAAACTCCTACTTAACTTAATTGGCTGAATGCTATTTATTTATACGTAAATGAAACCTAAAGGTTTGTTAAATGGTTATTTGCAGAAGGAAGGAAAATGCTAGACAATGGCTTTGAAAGAAAGAAAGAAAGAAAGAAAGAACAGTTTACCTCGCACTGCGAGTTCTCCATGCCGCACTGTCAGCACAACTTTAAAATGCGCCGATCTCGTCTCGTTTATCCAAGTCAACCGATGATCAAAAGTCTCACGACACTCAGAACATGAATTTATATGTACTACAGTCTGTGTAGCCATGTGTGTTTGGTTTGATTTTAAGCAAGGCAATGTCCAAGGAAGGCAGGTAGGTTAGGAAAGAAGCTATACTGTCTTCAGGACTCTCTCTCGCTCTCTCTCTCTCCGCTGGAATTTGACTCCCATTCATCGGTAGGTCTGCTGGAAGTGTGTGAGAGAATGGGTCTGTTTCGCTGGAAGCAGCAGGACTGTCTGTGTCTGCAGCCAGTCAGTGCAGCCAGCCTGCTACAGTGGGCGCTGTGCGTCCGACCGGGTACAGCCTGGGGTAGGGACAGGGTGGGTGGGTCGTGACAGCTGAGCTGAGCGCTATCACCCGGTGGTGTCCAACATTTTATTGTCCATTTAAATTTGAAAAAGGAGGGAAGAACTTTAACCCTTAAGACAATTTGGCACTGAAGTCTACGTGCGATGATTGATGGTGAATGGAAATGGAATGGGCCCCTGGAGTCATAGGTGGCGTCGCCAAAGTCTTGTCTGGAGTCTGGAGACTGGAATAGGCTACTGAAAAGCTCACACACAATCCTCAGTCTTAAAAACACAATCCATAGGCTATTTGTCATGAAATAGGCATGCCCGGGATTTGAGAATTGAGACCAACCACTCACTGCACATGTTACGTTAAATGCCTATATAGGCCTATAGCCTATACTTTCAAACTATACGGAATACGGTACAGTATTCAATCAATTAATAATCAATCAATCAAAAATCTGTAGAATTGTGGCTGTATTACCAGATTGGTTCAACTTCTTTTTATTAATTAAATGAAGTTTAAACTCTGATACCACGTGGATTCAACAGGGCTGTCATCAGGATTGCCATTTGCCAACATATATTTTGCTGACAAGATAAGAAACCCTGCTGATAATGTGATGTAGTTTTATTATCAAGACCTGAATAGTGAGGGCAAAAAGCTTGAATAAAAGGGACCAGGCTGGTGTGATTATTAGCCGATATCCCATTATGAGACACCAGGGTCAACCTGACAGGCCTCGGGTTATATACAATACAATCCTCTGCATGTGTTACTTTATCTAAACACCTAACCAATGCTGACTTCATACCTGCGTGGTATATTTTCCTATATAGTTTAATTGTACCGATTTTTTGTTTATACCTGCATGTGAGTGATCATATACTGAGGCACTATGTCTCCCCATTTGATATGTGCTTGCTTATTCTTATCTTATTATCTTATATTATTCTTATCCATGCTTATTAAAAGTCACTCTGGATAAGAGCTTCTGCCAAATGCCCTATAAGTGTACATTTTATCTAGAAACTCTGAACTCTGAGTTCATGAAACACTGAGGATTTGCAGTGGTGAACAATGACTTCTTTAAGGACTGTAATTTAGGAGCATAAAATGTTTGAGGTATTTCTTTCTTTACAGATGTATTACTAGCAATACCAAAAGACATACTCAAATAAAAGTTCTCAAATATTCTGAAATATTTTAAAATGTGACAAATGTTTTCAACAGTAGACATTTTTAAATAGATGAAGCTTGAATAGCTGGAGCTAAAATAGTTATAGAATCACTGGACTATAGGCTTAATTGGTTAATCTGCAAACAAACTGAGTACAATATGCTCTGAGATGCAGTAGTAGATGTATAAAGTATTGAAAAATGGACACACCGAGTCAATACAGTAAAAGTACCTCAAAATTGTACTTATAGTAAGAGAAATCTATGCAAATCTGGGAACTAAATCGTTACCAAGAAATGTCTTCACCAATGTGTTTCTAAAGGTGTCTAATAACATGTACTAAAAGTTTGAAATTCAACTCCTGTGGGAAATTGAGTTATTAGCATAATATGCATAATATGCCCATAACATCCTATATAAGGCAAAAAAGTCCAAATTTCATCATTCTTTAAGTAACATGTGACATATGAAACTAGGGTGTTTGCATGATTCTGAATCCATTCCAAGCATTAGTTTTGCACAAAAAACACTCCTTGGGAGGAAAACGGCCACACAAACGTGATGAGGTCAGCACATTTGGTCAAGTGGATATGGCCTAATTTAGCCCAAGGAGTGTTTTTTGTGCAAAACTAATGCTTGGAATGGATTCAGAATCATGCAATCACCCTAGTTTCATATGTCACATGCTACTTAAAGAATGATGAAATTTGGACTTTTTTGCCTTATATAGGATGTTATGGGCATATTATGCATATTATGCTAATAACTCAATTTCCCACGGGAGTTGAATTTCAAACTTTTAGTACATGTTATTAGACACCTTTAGAAACACATTGGTGAAGAAATTTCTTGGTAACGATTTAGTTCCCAGATTTGTCAAATACCTGATAAAATGCCCTTACTATTAGGCTACAGTTATTCCACCACTGGTTCTACTTGCCAAACATGCACACACACACACACACACACACACACACACACATTATGATGTACAGTATATTGTGAACTATAAGGAACCACAGCCTGCTTTGCAGTCAAAGCAGAGCCATGGTGATTTATGGCTGTGTGGATAATATAGGTGCCAGTGGTAAGCCACTATGCAGGCACTCCACAGCACATCTATTGTTGAGCTGCTTAAATGTGTTTACATATGAAATAGATGCTCTGCCAGTTGCCTTGCCACAGTCATATGTTCTAGATTTTCTTGTGCTTTAAGTAGCATGTGACATGTCAAACTAGGGGGTTTTCATGATTCTGAATCCATTCCAAAAAAATAATAATAATAATAATTAAAAAATAAAAATAAATATAAATAAATATAAATAAATAAAAATAAATAAAAATAAATAAAAATAAATACAATTAAATAAAAATAAATAAAAATAAATAAAAATAAATAAAAATAAATAAAAATAAATAAAAATAATAGTTCAGAGTGAAAGCTCTCAGTCAGTCAGGCTATTACACAACAAGCAGTCACACAGGAATGTCTCTGTGACGCAGAACCTATGCGCAGAACACAGGCAGTCACGTGACCACCACCTGCACTGTGGTCACGTGACTCGAATTGAATTGACTCGATCACAGAGAGAGAGAGAGAGAGAGAGGGTACATAACATAACACATCCAACATGTCACTGTGTGGTTTCACAGATGATGACTTCCACGATGCGTGCAAGGAGCTGGACGAACCCCAGCTGGAGGGAGGGTGGGAGCTCTTCACCGAGACCATGGGCGTTCAGATATACCGGCTTTTAGACAAGGTAACAGCGTTATTAATGTTTTTGGAACACAGCCGAACGAACGTAGCCCAGAAATAGCCGAGATACAAGCTCACAGGGCGAAGTTAAACGATGCTGTAGTCACTTACCGTAGTGTGTGATTGGAACGAGTTCGTTTATGAATTATAGGTGTCCAGGGAAATAAACAAACCATTTTGTCCACAGTGTCCACACCTCTCTGTCCCCCCTTATCACTGTCATTCATAATATTCATTCATCCATATTATGTTTTCTGGTGGTGGCCTCCTAGCGGCCAGTTTGTGTGAAACATGCGGAAATGAATTAGACTTTAATAGATACAACAATTCGAACGTTTAATCTTTAATTAATTTGATCCTGTGTGTGTGTGTGTGTGTGTGTGTGTGTGTGTGTGTGTGTGTGTGTGTGTGTGTGTGTGTGTGTGTGTGTGTGTGTGTGTGTGTGTGTGTGTGTGTGTGTGTGTGTGTGTGTGTGTGTGTGTGTGTGTGTGTGTGTGTGTGTGTGTGTGTGTGTGTGTGTGTGTGACCTGCTCTACATGTAAAGTGACTTGAAATAACTTGATGTCTTGATTTTTTAATTTGATTTTTTTTAGCCTACTCTAATACAAATGTAGTTTATTATGAACCAGGTGTTCCGTTCTGCTTCATACAGACTATAATAATGTCCGTTCTGTGGTGTGCAGGGATTAGCTGCATACTGTGGGTGTGTGTAAAGTAAGAAAACTGTTGTTTGCTTGTTTGCAGGAAACTGGCCTTTATGAGTACAAAGTGTTTGGTGTTCTGGCCAGCTGCACCCCAGAGCTGTGTGCTGATGTATACATGGACCTGGACTACCGCAAAAAATGGGATTCATATGTCAAAGGTAATAATTGTGACCATAGGTCGCAGATTAATATGAAAACCTGCAAAACCCGTCAGACGGGCCCGCCCCAAAGTTATTAGTAGCCTAGGCTAGGTCGCAGATTAATATGAAAACCTGCAAAACCCGTCAGTCAGTCAGACGGGCCCGCCCCAAAGTTATTAGTAGCCTAGGCTAGAGTTCTCAACAGGCTCGAAACTTAAGGCCCGACCCTACCTGGGCCCTCATCAAACCCTACACTCAAGACACTCAAGCCACCCTTCGATCTCCATATATGGAGCTGACCTGTTCTGACATTCCATCCATATGTTGATCTGAACTCATCAAACCCTGTACACTCACGACATGCTCCATATATGGCCAGTCACTAGTTTAGAGACCTGCAGGACTCCGGTCAACCACGTATAGGGTTAAAAAAAGTGTCTCTGGTCTGTGACATCAGTAGACTCATGTGTGACATTAGTACTTATTAGACTGGGTCTGTTTCCCAAAAATATGGGAGGCAAATCGTGTTAATTTATTACATTACATATTTTCTCGGGGTATTAAGGTCTGCTGAATCCAAATCTGCTGTATGTATAACTCAAAATGAGTTTGGGTTTTGCACCCCAGCCTACTGACAGGAAATATGCTGAGCTGTGTATCGGACGGTTATTCTCTTGAAACCACATGGTTTCATGGAAATCATAAACCTATACATTTCTTATCTCTTTACACAACTAACAGTAATAAAACAGGGGAGTAAATTATGCCACTCAGTCACACATCATGATGATATCAGATTATCAGATGTAATTGTGAAAGTACAACAGAGGTTAACGTTATGCGACAACATATATGAGTTTTACGCAATTTACTCACACTTTATTTGAAATCTGAATATTTAATTGGATTCCCCATATATGAAATAAAAATAAAAAAAAGTTTCTATACCTTTGTTTTGGTCAAAAAGATGCTATGTAATATATTTCAGTATAGTGGTGGCCGCCATTTTTTTGAGGGCTTAGCATCCATTTTTGAGTTATACATACAGGAGATTTGGATTCAGCAGCCCTTAATACCCCTAGAAAACATGTATGTAATAAATTAACACGATTTGCCTTCAGCACTTTAAATAAGCACATTTTCTGAAATCAAGCCTAGTCATATCACCCATATAAGTTATATCAGCCCTTCTCTAGACACACCAACTATTTGACCACAGTGTGAAATAACCATCTAATTTGTGTTCTGCCTTCATCCTTAACGTGCCTCTGTCTCCATCCCAACAGTAACCACAAGGTAACAGTAGTGACAATGTAGACGCTGTCTGTAGTCATGTAGACACTAGAGTAGGATTTGGGTTTATACCAGTGGTGGAAGACAAGTACTGTACTGTACTTCATTATATATCTCAGAGGCAAATATAATAATGTGCATAGTAATAATTGTGTCCACTTCTTTTAATTGTTGTTGGGGTATTTGCCAAGTAAGCTTGCACATATTGTACTTTTTGATTACATGACAACTTTCCAGATTGAAATAATTAAATTCATACATTGAGTGATACATGAGGTATTATTCATTTATTATATAGGTTAATACAGTCATTAAAATCAGCCTCACATTTACCAGCTGCAACAACATTAAAGGGTTGAACACATTAATGCATTACTAATTACAATATTTTGAAGTGGACCATACTTTTATGTTTGGTTTGGTACTGTAAGTATACACTATTATGATGCCAGCACTTTTATTCAATTACAATTTGAGCACAGGACATTTACTTTTGATGCAGTATTTCCACATTGTGGTATTAAGTAAAAAATAAGTACTTCTTTTAACACTGGTTTAGATGAAAGTGTTTACACTAGTTTAGTCTTTTCCTAGTTTTGTTGTTTCTTACTGTATATTCTGGTAGTTGCTTGTATACTGTGCTAAATCCCCAGTGTTCGTTTAGCTCTGAGAGTGACCATTACGGGGTCAGAGCTAAACTAACAGGATTTTGCCATGTGCTGTAGGGTTGCAGTAGCTCAGGAGGTAGAGCGGCCTGCCTTGGAATAAGGAAAGCCTGAGATTCAGACGGTGCCTGGTTCGATCCTTGGTTTCTTCGCGCTCTGCTTTTAGGCTAATTTATGCTTTGCACCATGCCGTTCAACAAATTATGAATTGGCTTTGACTTCCCCTGAGCAACACTTCGGGCCAAATCCAATACCCTGGCCCTACCCTTCAGTTTTTACTGAGCTTCAACTAATGCAATCAGAGCAGTGAACAAGGAACAGTGTTAATATTTTTCCTTTAGAAACTTGAAGTCTTTTTTTAGAAAATGGATGGCACATACTCACAGTGCAAATATTTAATCACCTGCCAGGCACTAGGGGGGCAACAGAGTGGTGAAGTTGAGAATTGTTTCTTTTCAAACACTAGCACTTATGGGTCACTACAGTGGAGTGTACTTCAAACATACAGTTGGGGTAGGGTGAAGAGGGGGGTCTCCGTTGTTATGTGCGCTCACACATAACCCACTAGCTGGGTCAATGTAGAGATGTGCTTTTGCATGTGGCAATCACTGGCCTGCCTGACCAATACATCAGATTGCTGACATATTAGCTTTTATTGGACTTTTTGACAACATGGGTATGGGCAGTTATGCAGCCGATGTGTCTTGATTTGTAACCTTTTTGAAAATGTTCAAAAATAACAGATCTATAAGTTTGACAAAATATTGGTGAAACCATCGGTAATCGCTGTTATCGGTGGTCTTAGGACTCAAATCGGAATCGGTGTTGAACTCAAAAGTCCCATCGTTCGAAGTATCTACTTTTGTCCAACTCTGTCTGCTGTCCTTTTGTAGAACCATGTGGGATGCTGATTTGTAGTAAATGACTAACAGCCCCACACATATCTCTGACTTGTGAGCGGGGGATGATCTTTTTTGTTTCCTAAGTGGAAGCACATCTTTGGCTCCAGCTCTTGGATGTCTGAAATCACTTGAAAGAGGATTGCATCAGTTTAATTTGACAGAGATCTGAAACGTGTTACAGTTAACCCTTTTTTTTTTAACCCTCTGTTTTGGAACGTGGAGAGCAAAGAGAGTTGAACAGCCTGTCTTAGGCTTCGTTTGTTGTGGAGTCAAGAGCTGGATTGCATCCAATTGCATAAAACCTGCTGACCATAGGATACGAAGGCTGACCATAGGATACGAAGGCCAACAATCTATTCAACTTACGGACAAGCACTTTTAATTTGGCGTACGACGTACGTCCAGACTGTTTGTACCTTGATCTTTATTACCAACGTTCAACCTGCTCTCTTTTTTTTTAAATCATTAAATAAGATCTTACCTATGTTAAAAAAATAGCACATTTTTCAAGCAATGTGACAGTTATATAGGGCTCAAGAGGTTAAAAAGAATCTGGGTTCTCGCCATCTGTTTTCGGTTTTGTGTAGCCTCTAATCATACCGTGATTAAAGGACTGTACATTTGATGTTACAATTGCATTGTTTTCAACCATGTGTTTGTGTGTGCAGAGCTGTATGAGAAGGACTTTGATGGGCACCCAGCGATCTACTGGGAAGTGAAATACCCGTTCCCTCTGTCGAACAGAGATGTATCCTTCTGATGCTAATCATTTGCACGTATTGGCACCACATAAAACCTTACAGGGAGGAGATCTTCAGTTGTGCACAAAATCATATTTACTTGACATGTTATTCCTTTTCTTTGCCTTTCTTAAATGGCTACAGTGAATAGTGAATTGAAGTGACAGCGCATGGTTTATAGACTTGCAATGAGCCAAGACTTGCTCCCACAGGCTGAATCAATATAGGAGTGAGATTGTCTCCTCAAGAGGTAAGGTAACTGATCCTTTTACACAGAGGGGAGGGTGCGGACCATGTTTCCATCTCTCCGTCTCCATTACGTTTTCCTGTCCAGGACCACCAAATTGATACATATTAAAATATAGTGTGCCAGGGGCAGGGACCCCATGATAAAATATGTCTGCTGTTTGATTATATTTAGTGTAGAATTCTATGGGGAGGTGACAGTGGACTTGGAGAGTGTGAAACAGAAAATACAATAAAACCTATAATCACAAATATTTGTGTGACAGTACATTTTCAGCTAAATGATTGTAATTGTGACAGCCTTAGCCATGTCATTGTTAAAGGTGTAAGGTGTATATCACATCTACTTGTTAACACCTTTTTGATCAGATTTTTCATAGTCTTTATTTTGTACATGCAGGTCAAAACAAAATTAAAACGAATAACAATGAAGGAGTAGGAACACCTTTTGCTGGAACACCCCACTTTGCGAACCGATGCCCTTAACATTTCCGACCTCAGTATGTGTACGCGAGGGAGCGCCGAGACCTGGACGTGGGCGACCGGAAGGTCCGGGTGGTCCTGGCGCGGAGCTCCTCGGGCACGGCGTGTCTGGAGAAGAGTGGTGTCATACGGGTGAAGGACTACAAGCAGAGTCTGGCCATGGAGAGCGATGGAGACAGTGGCACTCGAAGTAAACTCCACTTACCATTTAGGGGTTGGGATCCAGAATCGGAAACAACAGTGATGGAAACCGGAATCGGTTCCATCACTTTTGGAACCGTTTCCGGAAGCGGTTTTATTACACTGTCAGTACAGTGGACTGTTGCGTCCATTTGGACACTCAAGAGTTACAGATCTGGACTCTTATGGGTCCATTTGGTTCCATTCGGACACTCTCGGAGTTACAGATCTGTAAGGGTCCATATCCAAAAATGTTAGAATCCTAAGGGATTCCAATCGACTTACATTACTTTTCCACTGCATTTACCATCTTGATTCCACTTGACTCGCATGGAATTACAAATGTTCAGTCGGCCACCATTGATTTGTTTTTCTGATGTAAGATGATAAGGGTTGGTAAAGCGCCAACCCTCCCTTCACACGGGTGTGATTTTTTTGGATTCCAAAGAGTCCCAACAAAAGAAATCACTTATTTATTTTTAAAGGTATGATTTATATTTTGCATGCCCGGTGCCATGCACAGAAAATAGCTGAACAACAAGCTCACAACAACGCTGCTACTTTTGATGTGTGGCACAGCATAAAGCCAAGTATAAATCAGGCATAACCCATGTGGCTTGTGAAGTGGCAGAGAAGCGACTTTACCTTAAACCTGGCGGGGGGAAAAACTTAAATTGATCAAACTAGCAATAGAATACATTTTCAGAAACATCTTCCATAAAACCCTAATGGTCCGAGATATTTCAGTAAAAACAAAGGTTGACGACTCAATTTGTGAAGTCTGGTTTGTTGTATGTGCAGAACAGCAGGAACGTAATGCCAAACCTAATTTTACATATTGTACCATTTGTTGTTTTGGAAGCAGAGCGCTTGTGTAGGGGTGGTTTGTTTTTACAAATGGCAGATTGGGGCATGGCCTAATGCAGGGGTTCTCAACGTTTTGGCCGGGGACCCCCGAAAATGCTTTGGCAACGTCTCGGGACCCCCGCCCCGCCCCCTCCCGACCCCCAATATAAATTGACTGCTACAATAACCTTAAACCATTTTGGGCGGGAACCCCTTTTGGTGTTTTAAGCATTGTTATAATTTAGCTATTGAAAAATAGCAGATCTACAAGCTCATAGCGCGCCACCGAGTGGCGCGCTACGAGCTTGTAGGTCTGCTATTTTTGAAAAACCGTGAAAAAAAAATCTAAAAAAAAAAATTGGGGACCCCCTAAAATAATTTGGCGACCCCCCCCGAGGGGTCGCGACCAGGCACTTTTGTTTTCCACTGCAGTTTATACTCCATCAATGTAGCTGGTTGCTATGGTGATGTCCAACCCTTTGTGTATACAACACAAAATCACAATGGCAACATGTCACCTTTTGCTTCAGCTTTTCGCCTCAGCTCGCTTAATTTGGTGATACCGAAACGAAATTGATTCACAGGGATCATGGAATCCACATGGGAATGTCTCCATCTAGGACTTACCTTGACATGAGATGTCACAGTCATCTACAGTATATGAAATATCTATATGTGTTGGACCTGTAATATTTTACTGCATGCTTCTGTATGGAGAATCACAAATACATTTTTGTCGCTAAACATACTTAACAGTAATAGGTTGACATTTTCCAGGGCACCTCAGAATTGCATTTCAATAATAAAAAACGAATGCATGAGCTGCTGCCTTGATCCCTCAGCACCATGGATCTCATTGGCAATTGAGATATTATTCTGGTTTAATGGCTGTATATGAACATGAACTTTTCTTTCAGTTTTCCTGAACTACTTCGATAACCCCGGGGGCATGATTCCTACCTGGCTTGTGAACTGGGGAGCTAAGGTGTGTATGGACCATTCAATGTGCTTCTGTCATGTTCCTATCTATAAGTTGAATACTGAAAGCAAAGGTCCACTGTGTGGAAAGGTAAAATTAATATAACCTCTGTCGAGTAGAAACCTCATAATGTCCAAAACTTTTTCTTTCTTTTTCTACTTTTCATGATTCAAAA
The DNA here is from genome assembly GCF_951216825.1 of Electrona antarctica. NCBI lineage: Eukaryota > Metazoa > Chordata > Actinopteri > Myctophiformes > Myctophidae > Electrona > Electrona antarctica. The sequence continues at coordinate 21,895,267 of NC_136795.1, read as the reverse complement.
GTCGAAACACGTCACTTTGCACCCCAATTCGAGGTATGTTTCGAGCTTTTGGACCTGCTACTTTTCATACTTTTTCGTGAAAACACTAAAGGTTAGAGGTCCAATAGCAATGATGCCATTTACTGTATGAAAATGCCATAAACCTCATGTTTGTGTCTTATGTAGAAAAGTAGTTTTGATACAGATCACGGTAGGCCTACAAATAACATTTTAACACAATCCCCGCCAAAAAACATAGCCTGCTTTATTTGTCGGGAAGCGATGCCGCCAAAATACATATAGGCTACGTTTATTCGGTTGTATAAACGTGTTTGATCCGAGCTAGTGGAAAGGCTACTCACATTAGCTTCGGATGGCTATCTGTTGTTAGCTTAGACACTGGACTGTGCCATCTAGGGTCGCACGCACGCTTTCAGTCGCTTTAGACTCCAAATCCCCCTCCTGGGGGATTGTTTTACAATGCTGTGATTTATTTATTGCATTTATGTGTACACCTTGCAGCAAAAAGTAATAACATCTGAATATGTATGATTAGGGCTTTACACTGGTTCCTGACAAACGACAAGCGAGCAAACTGGTGACAACATTGTGCAAGCAACTGGCCTGATATGTTGCATTCCAAGACTTTTGTCTTTGCACACACTGACTAAACCAGGCTTTGTGTGCAAGGGACTGAAGTGTGTGTGTGTGTGTGTGTGTGTGTGTGTGTGTGTGTGTGTGTGTGTGTGTGTGTGTGTGTGTGTGTGTGTGTGTGTGTGTGTGTGTGTGTGTGTGTGTGTGTGTGTGTGTGTGTGTGTGTGTGTGTGTGTGTGTGTGTGTGTGTGTGTGTGTGTGTGTGTGTGTGTGTGTGTGTGAGAGATGTAGTCCACAGCTCTCTGTCCTTATTGCTAGCAGATGTGTGCAGATGTGTGTCCTGGTGATGTCAGAGGTTCCTCTCTTTGTTTCCCCTCCTGGGTGTGTCTGCTGTCGACATGTTCAGGGTTGTCACGACCATAGAAAGGTAGACGCCTCCTTCGTCTGTATCTCACAGGGAGGGCAAGCTTCTGTGACGCACGCGGCCAAGCTTGTGAGGTTACTTATTTCACGTACTATAGCCAAAAAATATAATATATTTATAGCCGTATTTAATCATTTTATACTTGTGCTGTATATTGTGAAAACCCTAACCACTATCACATTGCATTGTGAGCTTGTAGTTTATTTTTCAACAGATTTATTTATACAGAAGAATGGAAACAAGTCGGACTATTATGCAAAAATATTTGCCATAATCTCAAATGATTGCGATCAGACGATTATGTAATAATAATAATGATTATGTAAAAATAATAAGCCACCTTAAATATCGTTGCTGTCGGACAAACGCAGATCTACAGGGTCAAGCTTTAGTTTAGACATACTATTGGTCTGACTGTTATTAGATCGACAACCTATACCTAAAACGCTAACTTAACCCTAACCGCAAGCACGGAAGCAGCATGTTCGACCGCATGTCCTACCGTTGTTTCCTCATGTTGGTCCGTTTGTGTGTCTAATCTGCGTGTGGATCCCATTCTACAAGCTCAAAAAGTGCCGTGCTGCGTTTTGAGCTTGTAGATCGGCTAAACTGGACCTATACAAGTGTTCTAGCTTGCCAAAAGAAATGACTGACAGTTTTTATGTAAATATACTTTTACTGCTCCTAGTATTGATGATGTCTTGTATTGTATGTCTCTTGATTAATTGAACACTATTTTTGCCCTAGACACCCGTAGGAGGCCCAGGACGCCTGGGGAGGTTTCTTAGGTCTAATTATTTGATTGCCATCTGCGCTTATAAACGTAGCTAGGCTAATGGGACCCATTTATGCCAGCTACGTGTATAAGCGCAGACAAACGTTTACTCTATATTTGAACGCGCCATCCGTCTGTTTACCTTTTAGCATTGCTCTTGCTAGTGTGGACCTCCTTCACCACCAACGATGTGATTTTTAAATCCAGCTCCTTTGAGCCTCCATTATAACCCGATTTTCAAAGCACCGTATCTCCAAAGGTTTGAGAGCTGTCCATGGTGCGCCGCCGCGCACCCGACGATCGTAAATCATTTGTGAGTTTGTATCGCATCGCTGAAAAGATTTAGCTGGTTGTACTGCTAGCTAAAGGCTGTGGGCTAATGCCAGTGGTGTTGAACTCCTCCCGGGAGCCCACACCTTCCTGTTTAACCCGGAAGGACAACAAGCTCCGTATAGTGGGGGTGTACGGGCGGCATATCTGCAGTAACAGCATCCGAACACTAGGGGCAGCAAAGGAGATTAATGATATAAAACCGGATCGCTAAAATCCATTTTTTGACAGCTCCCGTTGATAGGCAACGCCTTGCACTGAGCTCCCGGACATGTGCATGCGCGCAGCCATTCACTTTCTTGTTTACGGCCCGACAAACCTTGTTATTATCTCTGAATCTACGGCGCTGTCCATGGTTTTGATCAAACTGCCGATGTTCTGTCCTAATATAAAGAGAGATCAGACTTGACAGCGTGAGGTAGTAATGGAACATTATACCTCCTGGTTTTGGGGGGAAATGGAAGGCGGGGCTTTTCAGCGTAAAATCTGCCTCATCTGCTGGGCACTCTAGTGCCTTTGCCTTTATTTTGAAAAAGTATGGGGCATAAAAACTGTTAATTAAATACTGAGGACCACAAATATAACATGCCCTCAGGTATCTTTAAGTTTTCCTTTTAGCATTATTGTATAACTGTAGTACCTACTGTACTGTTTGTACTTGCAAGCTGTTAATACAGTATTCAATCAATCAATTCTGAAAAGTAGAAGTCAAAGTTGGACATACGAGGTTTCCGCCTGACAGTGACGGGATATTATCTACCCATGATGCTCGGTGACGGGAGACGTTCTTGTGTTTTCAAACAGACTGGAGTGCCGGGTTTCCTGACGGACATGCAGAAGGCCTGCAACAACTACGCCAAACACCTCCAGAAGAAATGAATGTAGATGATGATCAGTACAATCATTACATGCAGTCATGCTGTACTACTTTCTATACACACTTGAGGGGTTTCATGGGATTCTGGGAAGCATTGGGTGCTTGTGCTGTTTGTTAATGTAAAGTTATGTACTGTGGGGCATGAGCATGATGGCTGCCCTCATGCAAGGCTTCTTGGGGCTGATTCATACTCCTATTTTAGAGCCGAATAAAAGTCTGTTTGGCTCTGTAGAGCCTACAATGTGACGTCATTTGAGGTTCGGGGGGGGCGGGTACCGTCCTAAAGATTTCTGACGATCATTTCGGCACTACAGTGCCGAAACAGTGGTAAAATTGGAGTATGAATCGGCCCTTACACCTCCATGTTTGTCCATTTGTGCTGTAGCAGTTAATAGTGTATACTGTTTCTTTTCTTTTTTCCTTTTTTTTTAATAGTAAGGCACAGAGTCTGATTTTGTTTTGACTTTATTTAGATTGTTTAACCACAAGAACCCTAGAGTCCCTATTCTGGGGGTTCCTGGTCCACTACAAATGTAAGTATATGTGGTTAATAGGATTGCGATAGGAAATACATTACATTGATAATGTCAGGTTTGCCTATTTCTGGAGGGCCTCAACTCAAGTTCGTTTTAACTTGCTGCACTATTACAAAAGAAGTTTGTAATCATGAAAGCTGGCAATTAATTGAGATGCTGTATTTGGTCAGCTGTTGCAACTTGCTGTATCAGCTTTTATTGATCTTCCCGAAACAAAGTGCTGCACAGGAAGCACATTTACATACCCCACTTTCTCCCCAATTTAGTCGTTATGCCAATTATTTACTCTCCACACACTTCTGTGTTGTCACTGCTGTTCTTGTATCCTTCTGACCTGCCAGTGAGGAGCCCCCACCGGGAGGACATAGACCCTGCACCCTACACTCCCTGTGTTGGGCAGTACCCAACCTGTAGGAGTATGTGCCGTGACAAATATCACCCTCCACGCCCGGCTTCCCTCCCCCGAACACGAGACAATTGTGTTCATAATATAGATGCTCGGCAAAGCCGGATGCAGAGCGGTGGATTCGAACCCCCATGACTCCCCAGTGGTGGGCAGGCACGTCACCACTGTGCCACGCAAGCGTCTAAACAACATACGTTTTCTGTTAGATACAACAAAACCTTTGCAGGGAACGCAAGTCATTTGTAGGTTTTGTTTTTTAAGATGTTGATTGTTGATAGACTCAGCCGATCTGAGGAGCACCTTCCCAGAGGTACGGACTACGGAGAACTAACCCATTCATATTGGGAAAGCATCCGTGTCGTTTTAGCGTTGGCTATTCAAAAATAGCAGCTATACAAGCTCGTATCTTATTTTTTATGGTTTTTGAAACATCTTGAAAGTGTTTGGAAAATGTTGAATAATTTAGAATTACAAAACTGCTTGAAAACTACTTATTTAGAAAGGCATTTTTAGAATTGACCTCCGGTCTTAATGGGCTAAACGGCATTGTAGACCAATGAATTGGGATGGTCACTTCAGTCCTAACTGTGCAGCTCTATACATGTGTAGCTGACTGAACAATCGTGTGTTTTTATGTATGGTTTTGCACTGAAATCAAGCCACTGGAAATTATAAGTCTGTTCTGCGTTGAAATTCCCTTGCTCTACTTAAACTCATGGTGTGTGTTCAGAGTGAACATTGCAGTTTCATAGGAAGTTGTTGAATGTTTTCTCAACAATGCATTGCTAATCAGGAATGAATCATCTTATTTTATGCAAGGTCTATGTTGTGATAAATCATGTTTTATTTTGTATTAATTATGAATGCATTGTAATTGCACGGTGTAATCTGTTTATTTTAGATGAAACGGTAAATAAATACCGCTATTAATTATGTTAACTGTACACCTGTGCCCCTTTGTACAGATGCACATGGACATTTTGCTTTGATTGGGAATGGGATTATTACTGTGTAATAGAATGGAAATAAAGTTTAATATGAGATTCAGCACTGTTAACAGTTTTATTATAGGAAGATATATGCTCTTGTGTTATGATGATCCCTGTCATATCACAGGCAGTGTATCGGTGTTTGGCAATGCTCATGGCAATAAAGCCCCATTTAATTTAATTGTTGTTGCCCATCACCACATAACTTAACCTACACTGCCACCTTGTGGTCAGAGTGGAGCACACATTTAAAGGTAGGGTAAGTGATATATTTTTCGTTAAAATAGTTATTTGTTAAAAGGTTAAATATTCTGATAGTAATCATTGCTATAGTGTTTGCTCAATAACAGAGGTGTCCCTGCCTCCAACTCTTTAATTATGCTTCTGCTGTCAAGTAGAAAGGAAACTTGGAAAGACACTTTTGGACAAATCAACATAATATACGACATAATATAGCATTCGTTTTTCATGATTTTCATAAAAATCATGAAAAACGACATGCGGTTAATTCAACCACTGTGCAGCACATGACTATCTCACTGTGAAACATTACTTGCTGATGTGTCTCCAGTGACATCAGCAATGATGTCACCAATATATATTTTAGCGAACAGGCAACTCAAACTTGCAGAACGGCATGTGCACTGTGACGCACACGGTTGTGCAGCGACAACATGAGACCAGCGGAAATTAAATGAAATGATTACTATATTTACCCAGGGTATCTGGGCTAAGCTCAAGAACTTGTTTCCAGCTAGTCCCTGCTCATAGAACACATTTCATCGTAGTGGTTCAATGCCTTGTTCAAGGGCACTTCAGCGGTGGTAATTTTAACGTGTCGGACCGCTGATTCGAACTTCGAACTCCGTTCGGCCAAGGAAAGTGTCAGCGTTGACAAACAAACCAGGGCCGAGGACAAAGTCTACCTGTTGAAAGGAGCTTTCTTCCTGACCACAATGGCCTCCGCTGGGATGATATGATGGCTGGGTTTCGATCCACTCTGGCCAAGAAGAAAAGCCCCAAATGGTTTTACATGGGGGTCATGGCCACGGCTGAGGTCCCAGAGAGCGGGGCATCTCTGGCTCTGAGGGCGCTGGCCTGGGGGTCCCTGTGTGCCTGGTGTGGAGTAGGTCTGCTCACCTTCACTGTGTGGAAGGCCCTGGGTGTTCATAGCCTGTCAGAGTTCAGACACAAGATGCAGTCCGTCTTCCCAGCCATGCCGAAGAACTCAGGCAATCCCACTGACTCCCAAACGGAATCGGAGTCACTTTTTAAGTCCCAATAAGGGACTTAAAAAGGGACTATCTAATGTGATCCTGGGCTCTACACACCCTCCGCCAACCTAGTCCCGATATATGGGGGACATGGGGAGAGCAATGGACTTGAACTCATGCTTCTTTCATGCTTGAGTGTCCAAGTTGCTCCTTTACACCTGACGGGGGGAGTTTCCCTGGTTGGACGTAGCGCTTGGAAGGAACACGTTATTCCAACCAGTTCCTTTCCCCTCCTTCAGGCGCTCCGGCTGGCCAGGGGGAGGCAGTTTCTGAATTAATTTCTAATGATGAAAACAAATAATTTCTTTGTTTCTGCCAACAATCAGATGCTATTGAGATACTCAATTATAATGTAGCACAAACAATAGATATAAATGTAGGTATGTGCCAAATTTGGCACAGTAGGCTATTAGGGTTATTACACTATTACACATATTACACTATTATACTAATTACACTTACACTATTACACTTATTACACTATTACACTATTGCAATTATTACACTATTACACTTATTACACTATTACAAAATTACACTTATTACACTATTTCACTATTACAGTTACTACTATCTCTACGATTGTGATGCCATGTCTTAGTGCCTGATCTATCATTTATCATCATTTATCATTCATCATTTATCATTTATCATCATTTATCATTTATCATCATTTACACTTATTGCACTATTACACTTATTAGCCTATTACACTGTTGCACATATTACCCTATTACACTTATTACACTATTACCGACCCATGGGGCGACCAGCCGACCCATGCGGCCCACCCATGGGCCGACCGGCCGACCCATGAGCCAATCACCTTTTTGAGACATTTTTACCACATGCTGGTTTCACAAATGCTTTGAGAAAATCCACAAGTGGCTGGTGTCACAAATGCATTGAGAAAATCCACAAATGCAGTGGCAACAATTGACACACAGAGTTGATTTACAAATGATATTTTATGATAAATGCGCCTGCAAGTATAAATTATTTTTTACAAATTGTCATATATTTGTAAAAATCATAGCACATGTATTTAAATGCCAACTTACAAGTTACAAGTTTTTTTGTGGATAGGACAATACATTTGTAAAATCATAAAAAAGCGTGACGTTTGTCTCAAAATGATTCAACAGGAAAAAGGAATGCCAAATGCAGATTTACAATACATTTCTTAGGATAAATGCACACACAAATCTAATATTTTCTTTGTAAAAATACAAAATACATTTGTAAATCATGGAAACACATTTGTGAATCATGGAAACACATTTGTGAATCTTGGAAACACATTTGTGAATCATGGAAACACATTAGTAAATTGTGGAATATTTACAATACATTTGTGAAAATTATCATAAAAAAGCATGACGTTTGTCTCAAAATGATTCAACAGGAAAAAGGAATGCCAAATGCAGATTTACAATTCACACGCACAATAATTATTTACAAATTGTATTTTAGGATAAACGCACACACAAATCTATTTGTTTTTGTAAAAATACTAAATACATTTGTAAATCATGGAAAAACATTTGCAAATCATAGAAAAACATTTGTAAATCTTGTAAACACATTTGTAAATCTTGGAAACACATTTGTAAATCTTGGAAACACATTTGTAAATCATGGAATATTTGTGAATACTTTCGAGACATATTTCTCCCCATATGATTGCGTGATCTTGATCATCAGGTGTCAGCCAAGTCTCCACGAAACAGAGAATGTTACAGTTTCTTACTCGTCCTTGGGAGATCATTCAACTGATACTCGTTCTTCAAGGACCGGACGTTTGCAAGTAGAATGGTGGGTGGTGGTGGTGTTTTCTTCTCCTCATCCTGGATCTTCTCAGAAGCTCAATCTCAGGGTGCGGACAACAGTGAGCAGAACATCAAGCATGCTCCCCAACATCAACGTGCTTGCACCTTCTATCGCTGAGAGAGCAGCAGAGAAAACACCACTGGATATGACTGCGTCAGCAACAAGGGGAAGCTTGGTTGTCTTCAGTCAGCTGATCACTCTGTGTCCCTCAATTCTTACAAATGCAGCTATGAGTGATTGATGACGAGGATATTCTCATCTTCACGGTAAAACACTACTTGCTGCCAGACAAACTAAATCTATCCATCTGGTATCCCAATAAAGATTTCTCCTGTCTACATATAGTACACCATGGACAGCATCAGATCATAGAGTCTATGTCCCATATATTAATGTTTACAAAGGACTGTACATAGCTATAGACATCACAGAATTGTTGACAAACTTGACATTATTACCAAAGATACATCACATTCCGTGCTCAGCCAATCAAATAATTTCCGTGGTACAAACACACAAAGCTGGGCATAAAAACCCAAATCAAACTTGTGTGAAGCGAGGGGTGCTCTTATCCTACATCATCACATTCCGTGCTCAGCCGTGGTACACACAGACACACAAAGCCCAGTGTCTCTGATGTCATGGACACTGGGCTTACTTACGTCCTGGACTATACATGTTGTCTCAGTAAGACAGCCCTCCCCCTGTTAGTGTTTAGTGTTTCATTAGTGTTTCATTAGTGTTTCATTAGTGTTTAGTGTTTCATTAGTGTTTCATTAGTGTTTAGTGTTTCATTAGTGTTTAGTGTTTCATTAGTGTTTCATTAGTGTTTAGTATTTCATTAGTGTTTAGTGTTTCATTAGTGTTTCATTAGTGTTTAGTATTTCATTAGTGTTTAGTATTTCATTAGTGTTTCATTAGTGTTTCATTAGTGTTTCATTAGTGTTTCATTAGTGTTTAGTGTTTCATTAGTGTTTAGTGTTTCATTAGTGTTTAGGCATCAGGAGGAGTGGGTGGATTCATACTACATCGGGTGTTTTCTCTGTTTTTCTTATGGCTTTAAATGTGATGTTCTTTCTTGTAGTTTAATTAAATGTAAAATTAATATTGAAATAATATTTACAATGAATAAATTAGGCATTTAGAACGTGTTTTCGTCCAGAGCGAATTACAAAAAGGGCTATAGTACTGTTTTGTAATGCTAATCTCTATACAAATAACTTGTAGGCTACTGTTTTCCAATAATTATAGTGGAGTTAAAAAGATATATAAAAAATAAAGTAGCCTACAATGGTTGCATCTGAGATGGAGGTGGTCGGTGGAGTAGAAATATGGAAAATCTCAAGTTAAGTATTATGTATAATACCTGGAAATTGTACCGTAGGCCTACTTGAGTCATCTAGACCGGTGCCCGGCAGTAGAGTGGTGGAACGATGGAAGTTGGAGATCCATGCCCCACCCGGCTATGCAATACCCGTTGTACCCGTGTGTCAGAGTACCCGTCCCATGAGAAAGAAGGGATGTATCATGTCCGCACACTGTATATCAGCTCCCAGGATACTTTTACGTTTCGACCATAGAGTAATAAAATGATAGAGACCGAACTGGAGTGTTAGGCCCCCCCCCCCCCCCCCCCCCTCTATTAATTTCGATGGAAGTTGCTCAGTGGCGTTTTGAAGCACCCGGAAGACTGCCGGAAGTACAATTATAACTCAATGGCTCGAGTGAGTGGAAGTTAGGTCCGGACCTCAAATTTGAGGTCCTGGGATGACGCACGTTATGCGCACATGACGTCATAACATCTGTCCACCTCAATGAACGTGCTGCAGTTCCACTTTTCGCCAGTAGGTAGTGGTAGCTTCAACGTTGGATAGCCTTACTGGGGGCTTGGTTTCGACCCTTCCGGGTCTTCGTCAGGTATGACAACACGAGAGTACCCGTTCCACCCATCTGTCTGTGTCCCTTTTATGACAACATGAGAGTACCCGTTCCACCCATCTGTCTGTGTCCCTTTTATGACAACATGAGAGTACCCGTTCCACCCATCTGTCTGTGTCCCTTTTATGACAACATGAGAGTACCCGTTCCACCCATCTGTCTGTGTCCCTTTTATGACAACATGAGAGTACCTGTTCCACCCATCTGTCTGTGTCCCTTTTATGCCCATAATGGAGATTTTTGTATTTGTGTCCCTTTATTCCTATGGAATTCTGTGTCAGGCATGCCCAAATATGAAGTGTTGTGATGTCAGAGTGCCTGCTCCATAAATGGATATATAGGGGTGATCAGGTCCGACAGGGATTTTGTGGCGGTTCTGGACAACCGTGGGTCCGACCGACTCGATACCGGGCACTGCACTCCCTGTGGTGGTGTGGGACTCGTCACTCGTGTGTCGAATTTGAAGTTGGCATGCATGTCCAGAGGCGGGCAGAGGCCTTTTGTGGCGGTTCTGGACAACCGTGGGTCCGACCGACTCGACACCGAGCACTGCACTCCCTGTGGGGGTGTGGAACGTGTGTGTCGAATGTGAAGTCGGTGGGGCGAACAGGTTCTCGAGTTACGTGGATGGATTACAGACATACGTACACAGACTTGGTGCATCTGCCCGTGTGAACGCAACATATGGGTTAGGGAGAGACAGGGTTATTAATGAGGCCAGTCGAACCAACGGCATGTCGGAATAATGGGTTGTCAGAACCAGTGTTGTTTTCGTCGACTAAAACTAAGACAAAAAATGGAAACCAAATGAAAACTGCTATGGTGACTAAAACTAAGGCTGAATATATCGACAATTTCGTCAAGAAATAAAAACTAGACTAGTGGAGTCATTTTACACTTGGTTGCATGCTGAAAATAGCAGATCTACAAGCTCACAACGCGTCGCAACGCGCCGCGTTGTGAGCTTGTAGATCTTCTATTTTCAGCAAGTGTACGTGGCATCAAGGCCCGCCAAAAGACATTTTAGTCGACTAAATCAACTGTAGATTTAGTCGACTAAAATTGCATGACATTTAGTCGACTAAAACCAGACTAACATTCCAGGTGACTAAAATGTGACTGAAACTAAATGAGAACTATTCAAAAGACTATGACTAAAACTAAAATCAAATTTTGCTGCCAAAAACAACACAGGTCAGAACGACGCAAGGACATGGTGGCAGACATATGGAACACATTTATACAACAGTGTAGGTTAGGTAACCCCCCGTATAACTTGGCCAGGTCTTTGAACCCTGACCTCACAATCCTTGTCTCAGGCTAGACATTCTAACCACATGTCCACTCATCAGATGGTTTATTATTATACAGCACTTCTACAACAGTTTAAACATTTGCATTTCTCATCAAATCTAATCTAATCTCATATTACATGATTTGAACTTAATCTCATATTTCTTTATGACGTGGGATAGGCTATCTCAATTATGATTTAATCTCGTGAAGTGAAAACCAATGGTGGAAAAAATAAATACAAACTCGTATACTCATACCGTAGGCCTACTCATACTTATTTTAAGTTACATTTACTTTACTGGAGGATGTCCACTTTAAAATATACTTAATACTTAGTAGTAAGTTACTTTGTAGATCATTATTCAAAACCTACGGGCTCTGCAAGCCAAAGCTTATACTTAAATATCAGAGTATTTCTTAAGTTCCACCACTGGTAAAAAAAAAACCCTGACTTGCACCAAGATGGCTAAATCAAGTAAAGCTTGTTTTTTACTGTAAAATATGACGGCAGTATCAGTATCAAGTAGAGGATAGATAGAGTATCATTTATAAATCATTACAGAAATGAAACTTCAGCATCTGCTCAATGAAGAGTGAAACGGTGCTAAATTAAATGTTAGCTGTCCCGGGGGAATCAAACTGAGATTTGCATCTTCAAGGTTCACCAGGTTTTCCTGTGACCAGAATAGGTCCACATACTGAAGAGACTTCATGATAATCATGTTCTTAGCAGAACAGGTGCTTATGAATGATCCACATCCACAGGAATTAATGCTAGAAACTATGTTCTCTTTTACCCAAATTCAGAACAAACTTTGGAACATTTTCATTACTACTACTACTACTTAGCCTGGTATCCAGCCTGCTTCGCTACGTTCGGCGGATTTTTTTTTCTCAAGCGAAGAGAGAAAAAAAAATCCGCCGAACGTAGCGAAGCAGGCTGGATACCAGGCTAACTACTACTACTACTACTACTACTACTTCTCTGCCATCAAAACATGGGAAATTGGCCTAAAAAAACATCTAGACCATGAAGGGAGGTTAACGTAACTTCTCATCGAAAGGAGGTGTCATTAACTCCTGCTGTTTTTGGCTATATGTTGATGAATTGAATAGGCCTACATAGGGCCACAATGGAAACAAGTCCCCACAACTTTTTTTTGTGTTATCCTTTTTGCCTTACTGTGCCACATGCTGTTTACATTAAGTATTTCTGTCTAATAAAGTATTCAATCAATCAATAAAAGACAAACGGACTCCACCTGTACAGAGAACCGAGCAACGTGTTCAGCACATCGTCACAGCATGGAAAAGTGGAGATATTTGACTAAATACTCATTTTCTGCCAGAACTTTAGTCTTAGAACTTTAATGAAACTATAGTCCCCAAAACGACTCCAAGTCTTAGGAATTCATTATTGGGTGTGTATTTGCAATATATGAAATATGTGTAAGATCATAGACATTCTAATCTAGGGCTATTAACTTGCAAACTTAGAATATTCACCTAATATTCAAACAAGTATTCACCAAGTAAAACCAAATTACAGTTTAAAATGTACAATAGGCCTACAGTATGTGAGTGCTCGTGCTCCGGACAAGTGACTTTTGTGTGCCTCAAAAAGTGCCTCAAAAAGTTAATGTCAAGCCCTGGAATCACATGTATAAAGTGTTGAACTGTATTTGCCTTCAGTCTTTGATTTGCATAGTCATGGTACCGTACAGTGGTGGCCGGAATGGAGCATCAGTGCTACCAGGTGTTCTGCTGTTTCCTCAGAGACACCACGTGTTGCGATTCGTCCATGTATACATCTAATGAAGTCTATGTACTGGAACTTTAGATACAGTGTTTATGTACTTGATACGTGATAGTACAGCTTTCTTGCATGTTCTTTATAGATATACGATAAGGCATCTGTTAGATGTCAGTGATGCCAGTTAGGTCGGCCGTGTTCATATCATGTCACGTTTCTATGTCTCATATCTTACAATTTACAATTTAGGCATTTAGCAGATGCTCTTAATCCAGAGCGATATCTTATTGTCACGTCCCTGTGTGTGACTGTGTCATACACTTTGTGTACTTGTAGCGTGATACCTACCGTCTCTGTGTCGCGTTCTTGGTTCTCCCGGGCCTGCCGGCTTACCTATAAGGAATACTTCAACTGAATTGTCACACACACCGCCCAGCCGGTTAGAACCAGACTGAGGGTCTTCTGCATTTCACAACACCAAGCAAGCACTCACTCCATCAGGGAGTTTAATCATTCATGGAACGAGTCATGTTCTGATCCTATGTGTCTTCTATGAACCTGCGTTTGTTCAAACGTGGGACAATGCACTGACGGATAAAGGAAAATGTAATAGAAGAGGCATGTTTTATATATTGAATGCCATAACTTTGTTGTCTACACGCAATCTAGTATTGCAATGAATACGTTTATCTCGTTTCTTTCTCTTTTTTTTCTGTAATCAGATTACTGCTTTATCAATCCCAGCAGATAAAGCATAAAACCTTATATAATACTGTATTTGATTGGCCAGCATTGGCCAGATACTGTTTGAGTTGAACTATGTGTGAACAACTCAAACAATGCACACATGTCCAAACCACATTATTGACATTATTTTATCACCGACATCTTCTGACTCTTCCCACAGTGAGTACAGTCATTTTATTGTATGTTTCTCTCTGCATCTCTGCATCCCACAATGTCACAGTAAAAATGAATGTAGGTATTGGATGGAGCCCGCACACCATGGGTATAAGAAAGACGTTCTTTATTGAAAATTCTGACCTGTAGCGGACCTCGTATTCTACGTCCGCTACAGTAAAAATTAATGACAAAAGGATTACTTAAATTACTTTATTATTTTTATTTGCTTTTTTTTCAATGAAGGCCATTCGTTTTCATAAGCATCGAGCCAAGGCAGTATAGTCAGAGCATCCCTCTACACAGCCCACAGTTTACATACGCGTATACGGTATTAATGACATTCATTATAATCAACCGTTATCTTGATGTGTTGTTGTGATGTGATGTTGTGTTCTATTGATTTCTGGACAATGGATTGATTGAAGTGTCCAAACTTTCCTAAACCTTTGAGTTGTAGAACTGTACACACAAACATAGCAACAGTTAGTGAGTTTTAGAAGCGTTGTAAGAAATGTAGACAAGCAGTACTCCGTCTCTGACACTTATGACAAGACTTTACTCAACATATTATTATTATTATTATTTGCCTTTTCTTTCCTATGAAGCCATATTATTCATCAGCTCTCTTATCAACATGTCTCTCTACTTCCCACACTGTGTCCTGGTGATTTCAGTGGACTGTGTGTCTCCCTCATGGGTCACCTTGCAGCTGAACACCTCTCCCTGCTCCCACAGTGCCTTGCTCATGGTCAGGGTGCTGCTGCGTCCGTAGCGGCCGTCCTTCTCCACCTCCTCTGAGGTCAGGACCCCGGCCGCCGCCGCCTCCTGCCCGTCCACCTCCCAGCTCAGCTGGGCTCCTGGGGGGTTGTAGCCAGTGAGCAGGCAGGCCAGGGTGGCTGAGTCCCCGGCAGAGAGCTCCTCAGAGGAGGGAGGAAGCAGAGAGACAGAGGGCCTAACCGGCACCCCAGCTGGAGACAAGAGAGCAAGCGTTATTATGGCATATTGTGTAGTAAAACAGCAAGACATCCCCTTTTCTCTAGGTTTAGGTTTAGGTTTATTTATTTAGCACATGGTATAAAACATAGACAATACATATCAAAGAACAAAAATACAATGCAAGGAAAGGAAGAAGCCATGCTGTCCTGTATGGAAGAGGTCATTGATTAAGCAGATTAAACGTTCATTAAGAACAATACAAAAGACTACAAGTTGACCAAGGGAGCAGCTGTGCAATAAAGAAATACAAATACAGACAAAAAGGGGAAATAAACAATACAACAACAAAAACACAAAAGAAAATATAACACCGCAAACTAAATTATGTAATCTACAGAGAGGAAGAAATAAGATATTTTATATGTTTCTTGAATATTGGTAAGGATCTATGAGAACAACCTACCCTTGAGTACAAAACAACGCCAACTAGACATTACAAAAATTGTAGGGGAAGCTGACTATCAACTTAAAATAAATTAACTCAATACACGTGGGTATATAGGCATGCAGTAGGCATGTATTCAACTAGTTATTTGGATATTGTTTTAGTTCTATTTATTTACATGTTTTAAGAGAAAAGCTTTGATCTAAAATTATATTAGAAGGTTTCACTATCTCTGTTATATTTGTTTTACATTTATGACCACTTTCTTTTAGGATTAAATAGGAGCAAATAAAAGATTGAAGTTGACAAACTGTAAAATATGCTAACCTTTAGGAAAGAAAGAAACACATCTTTCGTAAATGTTTCATTGATAATAATTATTCAGTGATTTTAATTACAAAATTGTACTTTTCTCCACAAAATTCTTCAATCACACTTTTTTAAATATATTCAGTATATAATTCCAAACAGTCAGTCCGTCATTTCAGTCATCTATGAAATGGAACAATAAAATCACTACTTACTTTTGACAATGAGTTTGGTTCCTCCACCAAACGTGAGCCACAGTGATCTATTGTGGTGAAACCATCGTACAAAAACCTCCCGTACACTTCAATGACTTCACTCACTCATCACACTGTGATGACACTGCAGCGAATGCATTATGAATAACTGACTAATACTTTGTTATATATTACAATGATCTAGTACTTTTTAAATATGTATGACTGTTCACACACTCAGTGACATTTTTCAATGTGTAGTGTAAAAGTGTCGTTTTATAATTTTGTATCATTGCATAACAGTAATTGTGAAAATATTTTACTTAATTCTTATTAACTAAGTACTACAACATGGTGGTTTTTGGTGACAAAAACACAGAAATCAAGCCTATTTATGATTTTTATTCTGGACAATAAAATTGGAAAATGCTTTTTGTTTCCTTCTTTTTTGGGGGGGACAAAAATCACAAAAATGATTTTGTAAATGTCAATTCAAATTGAAAATGGAATTATACTGATCGAGATCCCCAGACCGTATTCTTTTATTTTTCAGTCACTTCACACTTTCAGTGAAGGAGGTTTTTGTACGACTCTGTATCACTGTGTGAACGGAAAGCTCTGACGCTGCTGACAGTAGTAAACTCCTGCATCTTCAGTCTGGATGTTACTGATGGTTAGGCTGAATTCACTACCACTGCCACTGCCTTGGTAACGACCTACACCGGAACTTGAAGCATAATCCAGGATGAATTTAGGAGCTTGTCCTGGTTTCTGGTGGAACCAGACACAATATTTGTTGATGGCACCACTAGCTGTACAGCTGATGACAGCAGACTCTCCTGGCTGTACGGCGACAGATTCTGGAGTCTGGCTCATCACAATGTCTCCTGTACATCCTGAAACACACAACATAGGAACGTTAACTCACCTTGTTCTCATAATTATGCTGCTTATGTGTCTTGTATATCTATGCCGAAAATCTTAGCCGAATAAATCGATCTATACCAAAACTGGTTTACTTAAAATTCGGGTTCAGCCCTGAATAGAGACACTAGGGTTCATGTGTTTGATTGTTAATGCTGTCTGAACAGTTTCTGAGCCTACAGTATGTCTGCCAATGTAACAATATTCATGTTACACACTAGCTACAACATATGGTAACATTAATGATGTTACAGTAAGCTACCTCTCCTGACAGCTTTGATGCATGAAATAAGGAGCTCAAGGATTTAAGCAGAAAGGTAGTGTTGTGTTTCATGAGTTAAAGATCACTCACCTTGGATGTAAAGGGTGATTAAGATGTACATGCAGATGGCAGACATGTTGCTTTGACAGTATGATCTGTAGCACTGAGGAAACAGAGTCACGCTGCTGGCACATATAAAGCACACTGTCCTCTCTATGCAAATTAACTGTGGACTGACTCCTTTTACTTGTTGTGTGGAGATACTGACCTGCTTGTTTGTGTAAAAGTTATGCTAACAAAAGTTATATAAACAACCTTGTGTTTTCTATACAAGGTGTTTACTACTGTCATAACCCATGACAAATTAATGTTAAATGCATACTACTAACATCTTTGATTACATTTGTAATGAAATTATAACACAGCAGTATTATAATATGTGGCATTCATAAAGCATTAGTTTTACATTAATTTGTCTTTAAAGTGTGTGCGTGTGCGTGTGCGCGTGTGTGCCTGCGTGCTCACGCACGCATGATGTATTTAAAGTACAGTAGCCAAATAAGCCATATTTTATACTTATTTTTCAATATTTTGACAAATTGTGAAAAGGGACATTCTGAAAAATGACTACTTGTCTTTTGTTACTTATATATTTGGTATATATATATATTTTGATGCGAATACTTTTGTACTTTTACTCATTTCATATTATTTTTAATAAAGGCCTACATTGTGGTATTGCTACTTTAAACATCTGGGTACTTCTTCCACCACAGTTAATTTGCATAGAGAGGACAGTGTGCTTTATATGTGCCAGCAGCGTGACTCTGTTTCCTCAGTGCTACAGATCATACTGTCAAAGCAACATGTCTGCCATCTGCATGTACATCTTAATCACCCTTTACATCCAAGGTGAGTGTTCTTTAACTCATGAAACACAACACTACTTTTCACTATTTCTTAAATCATGCATCAAAGCCGTCAGGAGAGTGAACGTAACATCATTAATGTTCCCATACTTGTGTGTTGCAAGGTGTATCATAACATAGCAGATATACACTGTACACACTCAGTAACTGTTCATATAGCATTATCAATACACTACTTCTACTTTGGGCTAACAGTTTGGTATATAAGATTGGCTATTATTAGCCAAGAGTTTTGTTTAAGAGAAAAAGGAACAGACCCAAGTACATGGTGCCCTGGGGGACAAGTATAGTGCCCTGATGGGGGACCCTGGTAAAACTAAGTACATATAGGGTTAAAGTGTAGACACTTCAAACTGGGATAGTTACTAGATAATCGTTTATAAGACCCATATAGGTCTAAGTGGCCTGGTTTCCAGCCTTTTTATGATTTGTTAAATCATTTGTTAAATCATTTGTTAAATCATTTGTTAAATCATTTGTTAAATCATTTGTTAAATCATTTGTTAAATCATTTGTTAAATCACGCAGCGAATCAGGCTGGAAACCAGCTAAGGTCTGGAAACAAGGTGAGTTAATGTTCCTATGTTGTGTGTTTCAGGATGTACAGGAGACATTGTGATGAGCCAGACTCCAGAATCTGTCGCCGTACAGCCAGGAGAGTCTGCTGTCATCAGCTGTACAGCTAGTAGTGCCATTGACGATGACTTAGCCTGGTACCACCAGAAACCAGGACAAGCTCCTAAATTCATCATCGATTTTAATTCAGGATTGACAACAGGTCGTTACCAAGGCAGTGGATTTGATTATGAACTCAGTCTAACCATCAGTAACGTCCAGACTGAAGATGCAGGAGTTTACTACTGTCAGCAACATGAAGCCCGGCCATTCACACAGTGATACAGAGTCGTACAAAAACCTCCTGCTGTCAAAGACCAAGTGAGAAGAGAGGTGACTGAAAGCCAGGACTGGATGTATTTACTGAAAACAACCCATCTTTCAACTTTATTTCTATTTAAATGTTCAGTAAAGACAAATAAATATGCAGTATAGTCAATTACAATTACAATTGATGCAATAATGACCTTTTACAGTACACACTGAATAATTTCCCAATGATCTATAGTGGTGAAACTACCGTACAAAAACCTCCCCTACACATCAATGACTTCACTCACTCACATACACTGTAATGACACATAACTGACCAATACTTTAATATGTTATTTATATATTACAAGGATCTAGTACTTTTTAAATACGTATGACTGTTCACACACTCAGTGAAATTATTCAATGTGTAAAATGTGTCATTTTTTGTAACTGTGAAAATATCTTACTTAATTCTTATTAACTAAGTAATACAAAATTGTGTTTTTTTTCTGACAAAAACACAGAAATCAAGCATATTTATGATTTTTATTCTGGACTTGGAAAATGTTTTTAATTTATTTTTCTGGGACAAAAATCACAAAAAAAATGATTTTGTAAATGTCAATTCAAACTGAAAATAGAATTATACTGAGATCCCCATGCAGACCGTATTCAGTAAATAGGATATGAGTCTTACCACAGTCATTTCACACTTTCAGTGAAGGAGGTTTTTGTACGACTCAGTATCACTGTGTGAACGGATAGGACCGACGCTGCTGACAGTAGTAAACTCCTGCATCTTCAGTCTGGATGTTACTGATGGTTAGGCTGAATTCAAGATCACGTTGACTGCCTTGGTAACGACCTGATGTGGAACTTGTATGAAAATCCATGATTAATTTAGGAGGTTGTCCTGGTTTCTGGTGGTACCAGACACAATATTTTAAGATGGCACTACTAGCTGTACAGCTGATGACAGCAGAGCCTCCTGGCTGTACGGCGACAGATTCTGGAGTCTGGCTCATCACAATGTCTCCTGTACATCCTGAAACACACAACATAGGAACATTAACTCACCTTGTTCTCATAATTATGCTGCTTATGTGTGTTCTGTTCTATATCTATGCTGAAACTCTTAGCCGAATTAATCGATCTTATACCAAAATTGGTTTACTTATAATTCTGGTTCAGCCCTGAATAGAGACACTAGGGTTCATGTGTTTGATTGTTAATGTTGTCTGAACAGTTTCTGAGCCTACAGTATGTCTGCCAAATCTTCCTTGTAACGATATTCATGTCACATCTTATATAACACACACATATGGGAACATTAATGATGTTACAGTAAGCTACCTCTCCTGACAGCTTTGATGCATGAAATAAGGAGCTCAACGTTTTAAGCAGAAAGTATAGTGTTGTGTTTCATGAGTTAAAGATCACTCACCTTGGATGTAAAGGGTGATTAAGATGTACATGCAGATGGCAGACATGTTGCTTTGACAGTATGATCTGTAGCACTGAGGAAACAGAGTCACGCTGCTGGCACATATAAAGCACACTGTCCTCTCTATGCAAATTAACTGTGGACTGACTCCTTTTACTTGTTGTGTGGAGATACTCTGATACGTTTTTATTTGTAATGGTTTGGAGGACAGGAGAGGCTCATTCTATAGATACTGACCTGCTTGTTTGTGTAAAAGTTATGCAAACAAAAGTTATATAAACAATCTTGTGTTTTTGTTTACAAGGTGTTTACTGTCACAGTCATAACCACGACAAATGAATGTTAAATGCATGTACTAATATCTTTGATTGTGTGTGTGTGTGTGTGTGTGTGTGTGTGTGTGTGTGTGTGTGTGTGTGTGTGTGTGTGTGTGTGTGTGTCCAAATAAGCCATATTTTATACTTTCTTATTTTTCAATATTTTGACAAATTTTGAAAAGAGACGTGAAAAGGGACATTCTGAAAAATTACTACTTGTCTTTTGTTACTTATATATTTGGTATATATATATTTTGATGCCAATACTTTTGTACTTTTACTCATTTAGTATTTTTTTTAATGAATGACATTGTGGTATTGCTACTTTAAACATCTGGGTAATTCTTCCACCACAGTTAATTTGCATAGAGAGGACAGTGTGCTTTATATGTGCCAGCAGCGTGACTCTGTTTCCTCAGTGCTACAGATCATACTGTCAAAGCAACATGTCTGACATCTGCATGTACATCTTAATCACCCTTTACATCCAAGGTGAGTGATCTTTAACTCATGAAACACAACACTACCTTTCTGCTTAAATCCTTGAGCTCCTTATTTCATGCATCAAAGCTGTCAGGAGAGGTAGCTTACTGTAACATCATTAATGTTCCCATATGTGTGTGTTGTATAAGGTGTAACATGAATATCGTTACAAGGAAGATTTGGCAGACATACTGTAGGCTCAGAAACTGTTCAGACAGCATTAACAATCAAACACATGAACCCTAGTGTCTCTATTCAGGGCTGAACCAGAATTATAAGTAAACCAGTTTTGGTATAAGATCGATTTATTCGGTCAAGAGTTTCGGCATAGATATACAAGACCCATAAGCAGCATAATTATGAGAACAAGGTGAGTTAACGTTCCTATGTTGTGTGTTTCAGGATGTACAGGAGACATTCACATTGTGATGAGCCAGACTCCAGAATCTGTCGCCGTACAGCCAGGAGAGTCTGCTGTCATCAGCTGTACAGCTAGTAGTAGTGCCATCAAAAAATATTGTGTCTGGTACCACCAGAAACCAGGACAACCTCCTAAATTCATCATGGATTTTCATACAAGTTCCACATCAGGTCGTTACCAAGGCAGTCAACGTGATCTTGAATTCAGCCTAACCATCAGTAACATCCAGACTGAAGATGCAGGAGTTTACTACTGTCAGCAGCGTCGGTACTATCCGATCACACAGTGATACAGAGTCGTACAAAAACCTCCTTCACTGAAAGTGTGAAGTGTCTGTGGTAAGACTCATATCCTATTTACTGAATACGGTCTGCATGGGGATCTCAGTATAATTCTATTTTCAATTTGAATTGACATTTACAAAATAATTTTGTGATTTTTGTCCCAGAAAAATAAATAAACATTTTCCATAAAAATCATAAATATGCTTGATTTCTGTGTTTTTGTCAGAAAAAAAAACACCATTTTGTATTAACTTAGTTAATAAGAATTAAGTAAGATATTTTCACAGTAACAATGCAAAGATAAAAAAAATTACACTTTTACACATTGAATAATTTCACTGAGTGTCTGTGAACAATCATACGTATTTAAAAAGTACTATATCCTTGTAATATATAAATAACATATTAAAGTATTGGTCAGTTATGTGTCATTACAGTGTATGTGAGTGAGTGAAGTCATTGATGTGTAGGGGAGGTTTTTGTACGGTAGTTTCACCACTATAGATCATTGGGAAATTATTCAGTGCTGTAAAAGGTCATTATTATTGCATTAATTGTAATCGACTATACTGTATATTTATTTGTCTTTACTGAACATTTAAATAGAAGTAATAGTTGAAAGATGTATTGTTTTCTGTAAATACATCCAGTCTTGCCTTTCAGTCACTTCTCTTCTCACTTGGTCTTTGACAGCAGGAGGTTTTTGTACGACTCTGTATCACTGTGTGAACGGCCAGGCAGCATGCTGCTGACAGTAGTAAACTCCTGCATCTTCAGTCTGGACGTTACTGATGGTTAGACTGAATTCACTACCTCTGCCACTGCCTTGGTAACGACCTGATGTCAATCCTGAAGCAAAATTGATGATGAATTTAGGAGCTTGTCCTGGTTTCTGGTGGTACCAGGCTAAGTCTCTACCAATGGCACTACTAGCTGTACAGCTGATGACAGCAGAGCCTCCTGGCTGTACGGCGACAGATTCTGGAGTCTGGCTCATCACAATATCTCCTGTACATCCTGAAACACACAACATAGGAACATTAACTCACCTTGTTTCCAGACCTTAGCCTGGTTTCCAGCCTGATTCGCTGCGTGATTTAACAAATGATTTAACAAATGATTTAACAAATGATTTAACAAATGATTTAACAAATGATTTAACAAATGATTTAACAAATGATTTAACAAATGATTTAACAAATCACGGTATTTGCAAACCAGACTGGAAACCAGGCTAGTTAGACCTATATGGGTCTTATAAACAATTATCTAGTAACTATCCCAGTTTTAAGTGTCTACACTTTAACCCTATGTGTACTTAGTTTTACCAGGGTCCCCCATCAGGGCACTATACTTGTCCCCCAGGGCACCATGTACTTGGGTCTGTTCCTTTTTCTCTTAAAACAATTCTTGGCTAATAATAGCCAATCTTATATACCAAACTCTTGGCCCAAAGTAGAAGTAGTGTATTGATAATGCTATATGAACAGTTACTGAGTGTGTACAGTGTATATCTGCTGGGTCATTCTCACGAAACCAATGAAATAGCATGGCAGTGAACATTTCAATATCAAAGTCACAATTTCATAATAAAATGAAATTATCATTTTAAAGATGATAGTTTTATCTTTCTTGTACAGGGGTTTATTTAGATCTGAAAATTCATTATTATTGTTTTTTTATGCATTTTTAGCTGAAATTCTCATTACCGCAATGCGGCGACATTCATTTTAGTGGCACTTAGACTGTATTTTAGATTGAATAAGATATATGGATTTTACTCAAACTGAATTCACATTATTAATTATGTTTAGTAAAAATATAAAATGTATTCATTAGATAAAAACACATTTCAATGAAATATTTATTGGGTAAAAAGGTGTCGGCCATGGTCACAGTTCTCATCCTCCGCTACATTTTTGAAGGACTGTTTAAATACACACAGAATTGTAAATAAAGTTAGATTTTGAATGACTCATCACATGTGACAGTACATTCAAGATGGCTACCAGTTTAGCAGATCTCTTTACATGCATCCAGTGTGAAGTTAAAATCTCTGTTAAAAAAGTCTGTTAGAACTTTTTTGGTATAGTGTTTCATTAGTGTTTAGTGTTTCATTAGTGTTTAGTGTTTCATTAGTGTTTCATTAGTGTTTCATTAGTGTTTAGTGTTTCATTAGTGTTTAGTGTTTCATTAGTGTTTAGTGTTTCAGTAGTGTTTCATTAGTGTTTAGTGTTTCATTAGTGTTTCATTAGTGTTTAGTGTTTCATTAGTGTTTAGTGTTTCATTAGTGTTTCATTAGTGTTTAGTGTTTCATTAGTGTTTCATTAGTGTTTAGTGTTTCATTAGTGTTTCATTAGTGTTTAGTGTTTCATTAGTGTTTAGTGTTTCATTAGTGTTTCATTAGTGTTTAGTGTTTCATTAGTGTTTAGTGTTTCATTAGTGTTTCATTAGTGTACAAGGAGGAGCAGTGCACCAAAACATTATGGGAATTGTAGTCCAGGAAGGAAGTAAGCCCAGTATTCATGACATCAGAGACACTGGGCTCACTGCTAAAATTTAAAATATCTAAAAACACATATTACACACAAAGACCCCCAGGAAAGTGTTCTAAATCTTCTAAATGTCATTAACATATATATTTTTGCAAAAAGGGTGAAGTGTCCCTTTAATGGGACAAACTGGAAGTGAATGGTGGTTGGATTAGGCTGAAACCCTGGCCAAATATGGAGTCATACTGTACATCATAGATATCTGATGTCATAGACAAGTCACATGAAGTCCGAAATCCATATGGAAGCCAATTTAGTTCAGGCTTCAAGGAAGCATTTCTTGCATTGCAGCCAAGGTCCTTGTTGCTAGCGGGGCGATGAAGGTTTTCTGTGGACGAGCAAACCCAATCTCGGGTGCTTTGGATTGGGTGGAGGAGAGTGAGGAGTACGACTATCACCAAGAGATTGCCAGGTCCTGCTATGCGGACATGTTGCACGATCGTGATAGGAATGTGAAGTATTACCAGGGAATCCGTGCTGCGGTCGCCAGGGTCAAGGCTCGCGGCGAGAGCGTCATTGTTCTAGACATTGGGACAGGAACAGGTCTCCTGTCCATGATGGCTCTCACGGCCGGGGCTGACTTCTGCTACGCCGTGGAAGTGTTCAAACCCATGGCCGACGCAGCCCAGCGCATCGTGGAGAGGAATGGATTCTCCGACAAGGTCAAGATTATCAACAAACACTCCACCGGAGTCACCGTGGGGCCAGACGGAGACATGCAAACGAGGGCCAACGTCCTGGTCACGGAACTGTTTGATACCGAGCTGATAGGGGAAGGAGCGCTGCCCACGTATGAACACGCTCACCGGAATCTGGTTCAAGAGGGCTGCGAGGCCGTGCCCCATCGGGCTACTGTCTACGCCCAGCTGGTCGAGTCGGAGCTGCTGTGGAGCTGGGCTCAACTGCAGCCCATGGAGGTGGAGAGCCGAAGGTTGGTGCCCCCGTCCGGTATGGGCCGCTGCGCTGGAGCCCATTCTGTGTGCGACATCCAGCTGAGTCGGGTGACCCCCGACAGCTTCACCCCCCTGGGTCCTCTCTGCACCATGTTCACTGTGGACTTCAGTAAGCCAGTGAGCAGCGCTCCTCGGTCCTACTCCTCCCGGTTCTCGGCTTCGTCCAACGGACGGGGCCAGATGGTCCTATCCTGGTGGGACATCCACATGGACCCTGGCGGAACCATCGTCTGCTCCATGGCTCCCAGCTGGACCTACCCAGAAGCTCAGACCGCTCCGTGGCGGGACCACTGGATGCAGAGTGTTTACTTCCTGCCGATAGAGAAGAGGGTAACAGAGGGGGAAGAGGTGGCTCTGACTGTCTGCCATGATGACTACAGCCTGTGGTACAGCCTCCAGTCAAGCAGCCAACAGGACACAAACACCGAGGCACCTCCATGTCGACCCCGTTGTACCTGCCAGGCCCACTTGGTTTGGACACGGCCGCGGTTCGGGGAGCTGAACGACCACCATCGCACGGAGAGCTATGTCAGCGCACTACGCAGCGTGTTAAAGACAGACAGCGTGTGTCTAGGAGTCAGTGATGGGAGCCTCCTCCCCGTCTTTGCCCACATCCTCGGAGCTAAGAAGGTTTTCAGTTTGGAGCATTCTAAAATGTCCAAACAGGTGATTCAACAGGTGCTAGAAGCCAGCTCCATGACAGGAGGCGTTCAGCTGCTGGAGATCAGACCCGACCAGCTGACCAGCAAGGACTTGGGAGGAGAACAGATCTCGGTGCTGCTCGGTGAACCCTACTTCAGCACCTGCCTCTTGCCATGGCACTCCTTGTTCTTCTGGTACTGCCGGACCGCCCTTGTGGGCATTCTACGGCCCGACGCCACCATCCTGCCCCGCGCCGCTACGCTCCACATGGTGGTGGTGGAGTTCCGGGATCTGTGGAAGATCAGAGCACCGTGTGGGACGTGCGAGGGCTTCGACATCAAGCCCATGGACGAGATGGTCCAGCGATCCCTGGACTTCCGCGAGTCCCACGAGTCAGAGCCCCACCACCTGTGGGAGTACCCCTGTCACGCACTGACCCAGACCAGAGCTGCCATGACCTTCGACTTCACGCGGTGTGTCCCTCAACAGCCAATCAGCAGCCAGGGGTCGCTCCCGCTCATAAGGAGCGGATGCTGTCACGGGGTTGCGCTGTGGATGGAGTACCAGCTGACCGCTGACATCGCTGTCAGTGCGGGGCTGACGGGACCAGTCGGTGAACAGGGTGTCTGTGAGTGGAGCCGGCACAGGAAACAGGGCGTGTACTTCTTCAGATCACCGTGGGACCGCTTAGAGGAAGGCAGGGCTGCGGTGTCTTACAGCTTGACATTTGAACCCAGTTTAGGAGATATCAAAATGGAGTTCACTGTAGAGCAGTGATTCTCAACCGTTCGAAGTTTGATATTGTTTCTCGTTGTCGGGCAGAAACTGTGTATGTCCCAAACTGTTAACTGCTCAGGGAATGGAAGAAGAAGTACAGGGCATTAATATTATTTATGAAAGAAACATAAAACATTTAAACATGGACTCAATAGACTCAGTATTGTCAGATTGGGAAATGGAAATGTGCCTTATAAGACTTTTCAAAAATGCCCTTTTATAACATACATGGGGTTGATTCCATAGAGTGGTGTGTTGATACAGTATTATGTAACATCAGTCTACAGTAGCCTATGTATAGCCTCTATTATACTTCATGTGTGTTTTCAGACCCTACTGTCTATTTAGGGTGCTGTCACACTGAGTGATTGAACTATGATTTTGCCTATGTTTTTCAATGCGAGCGGTTTGTTGCCATTCGATTCTTTTTAATAATGATAATAATAATGAAAAATCTCAATTCTCATTGAAAAGCAATGGCAGAATCTATATATAATATAATATATTCACACGAGTGTGTAGTGAGGCGAACTCTTGTCATCATACATTATCACATTCTGGCCAATCGCAATGTGCGTCTTTCTTCACTAGGTAGGTAGGTAGGTACCATCCATGTACAACTGTATGGTGCTTCCTTGTTCCTTCCATGAACTTTGTTCACTGTTGATCCATGCTCCATGTTTTGTAATATGTGTGGCATTATTTTTGAAGTTTGAATTCAACTTCTATTTACCTACATTTTCTATGTCAATGTATTGTTAAAGGTCTAAATTAGGCGTACTCTTGGTACGACAATAGACACTGCTTCAGCAGGGGTCCAAATGAACCCATCAAACTGGGGGTCCTTGAAATACAAAAAAGGTTGAGAATCAGTGGACCGTCCAGCCTTTCATAATTATTCTACATCAAAACCCATCACGTGACTTATTTTTTGCAACATTGTTGTCATTGTCTCATAAGAGCTCATTTGGTTCAAGGCTGCTGTTCCCCATTGTTGTTTGCTGCTCTCTGCTGGTCGAAAGGTAATGGCACTATTACACTTACTCTCACGCACGCATGCACGCGCACACACACACACACACAGACACACACACACACACACACACACACACACACACACACACACACACACACACAACACAACACCAGCCATTAAACCCCAAGTGGGTTTAAACATAGATAGATTTCCTTCATTGAGGAATTAAGCAACATTGTGCTTTTTTGCCTTTCCTCCCATCTGAACTCACGCCAGGTAAGTCACCCCTTTATATGTAACATTCACTTCCTTCCTTGGCTTCAAAATAAAAGCATTACCATAAATTAAATGGAACCTAATGACTTACTGAGTCCATCCATCCATCTTCAACCGCTTATCCGTATTTGGGTCGCGGGGTTCGCGGGGGCAACAGCTCCACCAGAGTGTTCCAGTCTTCCCTCTGTCATTCATGAAAAGGAACCTGTGCAGTCCATTACAATTAGTGGACAAATAGTGGAGGTAGTAGACAATTTTAAATACTTATATACTTATATTGACAGCAAATTCAATTTCAGTGAAAATACTGACCAGATTTTTAAAACTTGTAACCAACGCCTCCACCTACTACACAATCTCAACTCCTTTAAGGGCCTTGCAAACGTGAAGCAAGGAACGCAGGCGTTGTTGCCTGGATCAACACAGGTCTCCTCCAGGCCTCCAGGCGCAACAACGCAAGCGTAAAAAAAAAGCTAAACAGAATCCAGGTCTGGTGAGTCGCAGGCGTGTGCGCGTAACGAGCACGCGCGCAACAAATTCACGGGACCGCACTCACATAAATACGCTTGCGTTGACGCACCGCGACCTCTCCGAGCAAAAACGCAGGTCTCATTGAAAATGAACTATAGGCGCGTTTTATCTCTCCCCGTTTGCAAGGCCCTTTAGAGTGAGCAAGCATATCATGGACACAGTCTATATTAAGAACCTGATAGAGGGAATCTTGACTTTTAACATGGCAATGTGGTATGGAAATCTTAATGTAGAAGGTAGAAGCAAGCTGTAGCGAATAGTGAACCTATAGCCAAAAAAATCATTGGGAAGAGACAGAAACAATTAAGTTGTATCTACAAGGAAGTACTTCGAAAAAAAGCTGTCAAGATAGCAAATGACCCCTCTCATCCACTCTGCAGGGAGTTCGAACTACTTCCCTCGGTACAAAGTACCAAAAGCTAACCGTAACAACTTTAAAGATTCCTTCATTCCTAATGCCATTAAGGCACTAAATGATACCATGTCTCACTAGATTTGTTTTTTTAATGTATTTGCCACTGTTATTATGAAAATAATTGTGTAGGCCTAAGTGTTGTTACTGTTGTTGTTCCTGTTAGTTTTTTACTGTTGTTGAGACCGAAGACACATTTCCACACGTGGACAATAAATTAAACTAACTAACTAACTAACTAACTAACTAACTACCGGTAACTAACTCTCCAGAGCAACATTAGTGACTTCCCTCCTGGTAGCTGGGGAGCCACAGGCCCAACATTTGAGAGGACCTGTGATGTCATGCCGTATTTGTGATTTTTCTATTAATTTGGTCATTAGGGTCCACAGAATAAGAGGGCCTGCTCTGCCGGAAACATCGCGGGGAAAAAAAGTTACGGCCATTTTTGTATCATCATCATCATCATCATTTTTCGACCGCGGTCGAGATCATGGATTCCACAATGCTATGCCAGACTTCCCAGTCCTTCATTGCCACCCCCAGTTCCTGCCTACTGAAGCACCGGTCGGTCCTTCATTGCCACCCCCAGTTCCTGCCTACTGAAGCATGTGTCCCTATAGCGATGACATCAGGGAATGACAGCTTTCTACCTCTGGTCCGCCCTGAGGCAGGACTCCAGAGAAGAAGGGAAGAAGATAACCTCATTGTCAGCTCTGTAGCAGAATACTTCACATTTTCCACGGCCCCTCCCCTTTTCACTGCACACACACACACACACACACACGCACACGCACACGCACACGCACACACACACACACACATACACATACACATACACATACACATACACATACACATACACATACACATACACATACACATACACATACACACACACACACACACCCCAACTGGGCACATACTGTATGTGGGCACCTGGAAGACAGGGCACTGGGACATGTGGCCACCTGTATGTGTGGGCACTTTGACAACTGGTCACCTGGACGAGTGACCATGGACAACTGGTCACCTGTGTGTGTGTGTGGGTGTGTGCGTGTGTGCGTGCGTGCGTGCGTGCGTGCGTGCGTGCGTGCGTGCGTGCATTTTAAACCCTACACTTAGTTGACTGGATTCCCGAGGCCTCTGTGGGCCCCAACCTGTTTTCGCTCGACACTGAATATCTTTGACAAAAATAGCTGAAAGTAAAAGTATCAAGAGTTACCACTCTCTATTATACTTGTATAATGGGATTGAATTCAAATAATAAAGGATTTTGAATCGTGAATGCTGGTGTTACAAATAATATAGATTTTACAGGTCATGTCAATAATACAAACCAATTGATTAAAAATCCTGTGCTTGCTTTTTAGATCCCCCTCCACACAGTAAACTGCTCAGTGTTAATTCATCTATGTGTAACTCTCTCAGAGTTAAATCAGCACTGAGGATTTTACGGTGTGCTCTCTCTCCATTTAGCCAGATGGCTCTGTGTTGCAATCCCCTCTCACAATCAAGATTAAGATTACACTGCGTGCACACAGTCGCACACACACACACACACACAGGCAACAAATCACACACCCACGCACGCTTGCACATATACGTCTTGGTGCACAGCATTCAACACACAAGTGCCCCACACACGTGGTGGTAACACACTGTGTGGTAACACACTGTGTGGTAACACTGCGTTTATCCTGAGTTGACTTTTAATTCTGCGAACTGTGCTGATCCACACAGCCCAGAGAAACTGCACAGTATAACCCTTACTGATCACTTTATCTCTTTGGTTCCATTCCGGAGAATTGAACCAACGGTGGAACGTTCCCCAGAAATAGCAGATCTACAAGATGACAAGCTTGTGAGCTTGTGGATCAGAAACAAGATTTGGGGTGAGGGCGCTCACTGGCCTAGCGGTCCAGGGGCATATCACAAGGCACCAATGCAGCCTGACAGCACACCGCAGGTTCGGATCCCCCTGTCTACTATTGATAAAGGCAGAAAAGGCAGAAAAAAGAGATCTAAAAGAGAGATTTGGGGGTATAAAAGAAACCCTATATTTGATCAAGGGTATCAAGTATCAACAGTTAGTTAAGGCCTCCATTTTCTTCCATTTGTATACTCGTCAGAGTTACAGACGTGTCCAGAGGAAATAAGGCGAATAACTCAGAAGACACATGAGGGTCCATTTTGTTTCATTTGTATACTGATGATATAACACTGACACTTAATAGTCCGTAGAGTAGCAGCAAGGCTTTGCAAAGGGACAGATCTCTCACCACCGCAGACCCCCACCCCCCAGGCTTAAGTTATTAAACAGAGCCGTAGATTGCGGAAATTCAAGGTTGGAAGAAGGAGCAGTGTGCTGGATTAAAGTATTTTTACCACAAAGCCATGTATCCACGCTCGCTTATCTGAGTGCTGAGGGAGAGAGAGAGAGAGAGAGAGGGAGAGAGAGAGAGAGAGAGTGACAGATTGAAGAGGATAGACGTAGAGCCCTGCTGTCGCTCGACTGTCCAGCCTGGCGTTTCTCTGTCTCTCCACTCAATCTCTCTATCTCTCAATCACTCAATGTCTCTGTTTCGCAATCTCTCTACCTCTCCATCTCTGTACTTTATCTCTATCTAACTTCTGGCCTCCTCCCGCCTCTCGTTCTCCCCTCAAGGACCCCCGGAGGGTGGGCCTTGACGCAGCATGAGGCAGGCGCCATGGGCTTTCTGGCGAACTTCCAGGTAAGCATGGGACGACAATCGTTTATTTAAAAATAAATGTTATTTAGTTATTATTATTTATAAAAAAAATAAGAAAACAATCATTTTGTGGAGATTTTAAATTGTATCGTGACATTGTCCTCCATTATAATATAATGGAGGACAATGTTATATGTACACTGGGATCAATTCGCTTTTGCCGAGCTGCATATCCGGTACCCTCTTAAACCCTCTATACTTAGTAAAAACAGACAACTCTGCACCAAATCTCTTCGCTAAAAATAGCCGCTGTTGTAGATTGGCCATTTTTGGGGCGAACGTTCCTCTCAGAATAGGGATGCTGGGGAGTCAAGTGCTTGGTTAACAAAAAGTGCTATTTGAACAGTTTTAAGCATATTTTTGATCATCGCGATAATATCGTAAGTGTTTTTGGGGGCCACAATAACCCGTGACATGACATTTTATTTGTATTATCGCCCCGTCCCCTAAACCTACCAGGAGATCGACCCGGTCACGCTGAACCTGTGCATCCTCATCGCCAGCTACGTCATCCTGCTCCTGGTCTTCCTCATATCGTGCATCATGTACGACTGCCGGGGCAAGGACCCCAGCAAGGAGTACGCCCCGGACCCCCAGCCCGACGACGTGCCGCCCGGCGCCCAGCAGTCCCCCATCCGGCTGGTGGTCATGCAGAGCGCCCCCGCCCCGGTGCGCTGGGACGCCACCGCCAACATGATCACCACCTACCACGAGCCGGCCCGCGCCGACTTCAACGAGAAGAAGAGCACGATGGTCTGAGCGCGGGACAGACACAAACGAAAAGGTGTCAGGACTCTTTAAGGACTCTTGATAAGGACTCTCTCTGGCTGTTGGATAAAGCATAAACTTTGTATATATTGGACTTTTTTTGTATATCTTTATGAATATCTTTTTTATTTTGGACCTTTTTTAAGTTTTTTGCTCCCTATAGTGCTTTCGGGACAATGCTTGGGTTTGATCTACACAGGACCAGATTTGGACGGTAAGGGGAGTGTGTGTGTGTGTGTGTGTGTGTGTGTGTGTGTGTGTGTGTGTGTGTGTGTGTGTGTGTGTGTGTGTGTGTGTGTGTGTGTGTGTGTGTGTGTAACGCGCGTGCGTGCGTGCGTGCGTGCGTGCGTGCGTGTGTGTGTGTGTGTGTGTAACGCGCGTGCGTGCGTGCGTGCGTGTGGAGGGGGGATATTTAAATGCTGTGCGGGATGCACAGCATTTAAATATGCTAGACCACTCTGGGTCTAGCTCCTGCAGGAGGAACTGTCATATAGCAGAGAAATGGCAACACTATAGAAATGTCTTACTCTGAGAGTGTACAGTTAGATTTGTACACTCTCTGAGTTAGACGTGACTCAGGGAAATAATGGTTGCATTTGTCAGAGGTACAGATGTATAAATGAACACCAAGGATTTCACTGGGAAAGAATAAGAGGGGTTTTATTGTTTTATTCTTATTGTTGGCAACTGTTACTCTTTTCTTTCTTTTTTGTAAAGCTGGATTATTGCCTTTTGACATCTGAGAAAATATATTTGTACCACATTGAGGTCACTGAACTTTGCACCTGAATCAAAGTGTACACTTTGTACTGCATGAGGTTGTTTTGTTTTCGTGCCAAGTTCCGACAACACACAATAATTCTCTAAATCAGACCCATGCAACTCTTGCATTCCCAATGGGGGAATTCAGTTGCTACAGAATGATGAAGAGTACCAGAAAAGGTAGTGTATAAATCTTGCTTTGCCCTCAGTACTGAGAAGTGGGAATTAGTGGTGAAAGAGCTTTCAACAGGTGTAGTCAAAGAGCACTCACAGTATATTATTAACAGTGACAACGTATTATCAATAAAATAGTTATATTTTAGGTAAATGTGTACAAAGACATTAGTTTGCCACATATAGGCTATCTTATTCTTGTGGCAACTCACAATAATAAAACTCTAGATTGGACACCATTCAGGGATATAAAGTTCTGTGTTTGTGTGAGTGCGGAGGAACGTGTTGTGGCTGTCAGGAAGACCCAGATACACGCCTTGAGCCTTGTGCGAAGATCAGCTCCTGACCTGCATGTGAGGCCCACGTTCTAATTTAGAACATGACAGGAGTCAGGAAGGCATATTCACCTAGCGCTGGAAGCAGTACTCTGGCCAAAATGGGTCAGCAAAAGTATTTCACATCAAACTATATCCATCACTGGATGCAGGTTGATGTTGGGGTTGGGGGGAAACAAAACTCGGCTTGTTTCGAAGCATAATCATGTTGCGTGATGTGATGTTTGAGTTCTGAGTGGATGTATAGGCCTATTCGTGACACAAACAGCAATTTAAATCACATTAATTGCATGATGTAAACGCTCCCAGTGGATAAGGACCTTTTATAGTGTAAAAACTACCTTGTTAAAACGGTATAAGTACTGCAGTCAAAGTCAAAGTACCAAAAGTATTAGCATCAAAATGAACTTAAATCAGCTAAAGTAAAAATACTCATTCTGCAGAATGGCCCATTTTACCAGTATGATGAACAAACTCCATCTACCAGAGACTCTGCCAGACAAAAACATGGGGTGTGTACTCCTTTAAGTAGGCTACAGTACTTAAGTACAACAGGATACGGTTCCCAAAGCTTTTTGGCCATGCACCCTCTGTTACCTCCCGACCTAGCTGACGCACCCCCCACATGGAAATATAAATTGCATAAGCTATATAGAGACATATATATTTCCTATTTATCCACATATATGTATATATGAACCTGAATATGGCATATATATGCAGCATAGACTATATTCTGCATATACTTGCCATATATTGGCATTATGTTAATATTAAAATCATAGCACCACCTATAGCCTTTTCATGTCGCGCACCCCTAGAAGGTGCTCACGCACCACACAGGGTGCGCACGCACCACAGTTTGGGAACCACTGGGCTACATATAGCCAACCAGAGGTTGGTGGTGATTTGTTATGTACTTATTACACAGTTGCACTTAACTTACTTCAGTAACGTTTTGAATAAACTGTACAGCGCATCTTTTCCGGGACTTATCAATTCAATCCAAAGGAGCTTTATTGGCATGAGAAAACAAATGTTTACATTGCCTCTGATTGGCCGGTAACGTCCCCTTCTGTGACACACGCGGAAGGACTTATAAATAGAGCAAGAAATAAAATAGAGCAAGAAATAAATAAATGTGCAAAACAGAGAAACACAGTGACACATTCTGATGATTCAAACAATAAATAAGCTTTTGTGAAGTTACTACTGTACATACAGTACTTGAGTAGTCTTTTCACCAGATTATTTGACTCTTATTTGCAATACCACTTTTACTTCTACTTATTAGAAGTAAAAGTCATTATTTTAAAGTAACAATAATTCTACTTGAGTATAGCCTAGTAGACAAATCCATGGAGGGGTACCCTGGGGGTGGCCATAACTGTGGTGTACCATTAAGCACAGCTTTACACCACAGCACTGATTAGCTACAACTGGACTACAGGGCACTGCTCCATGGATTTGTCTATAGCCACAAGAAAGCAAATACTCCCAAGGTACAAAAGGTAAATATGATCTGTTAAGGATGTGATAACAGATACAGGTTTATGTTAACAAAATGGGGCCAGCCAGGCCAAAGTCAAGTGTAGTTATCATACACACACCAGCCACATGCAGATAATGAAGTATGCAAACAAAGTGTGGAGAGACCTAAACTGTAATCTATGACAATAAATACATGATAGCTCTGTTTGTTGTGTTGAGCATTATAGCATGCTCAAGGATACAGCAGGTTGGAATATAGTATCTATCTATAAATGCACCACATCTGTCTGTCTGTACGCACGTGTGTACTGCTGTAACGCACGTAACTCGAGAACCGTTCGTCCCATGACTTCAAATTCGACACACGTGTTCCACACCCCCACAAGGAGTGCAGTGCCCGGTGTCGAGTCGGTCGGACCCACGGTTGTCCAGAACCGCCACAAAAAGGCCTCTGGACAGGCCCCCTGTGGAGCTGGCCTGTTCTGACATCACAACACTGAACACTCCATATTTGGGCTTGCCTGACACAGAACTCCATAGGAATAAAGGGACACAGTAGATACAGAAATCTCCATATATGGGCAGAAAAGGGACACAGACAGATGGGTGGAACGGGTACTCTGACACGGGTACTGCATAGCCTACCCAGGTGGGGCATGGATCTCCAAATTCCATCGTTACCGACTCTCTACAGCTGGGCACCGGTCTAGTAGATTGATACATTGACTTTGCTTTTAAACCAGAAATAACCAGATTTGGCTGGGAGCTCAATACCGTAAGTAAGTGCAGACCAGTGAATGAGAGACGGAAACAGAGATTGCTGGTTTGAACGTAAAGATATATTGAACTTTTCAAAACCAAACAGCATATGCCATTTAAAAATGGTGTCCCTTTAAACTTTAAAGGGACACCATTTCCCCCCCTTTAAATGGCCTTTAAAGTTTAAAGGGAGTCATTGGGAAAGTGTGTGCGTATTCAAAGGTGTGTGCGTGCGTGCGTGCGCGCGTGCGTGCGTGCTCTCCTACTTGGTGTAACTGACATTTATTTTGTGGTTGCCAGACCAGAACCCCCGTGATCTGTGCAGGTCCGCTGTCACTGCAAAACCCTCCGACCCTGCGATTTGCAGGTTAGATTTTTTTGAAAATGTGAAAATGTGAAAATGACCAATCTTCAAGTTAGACAGTTTAATAGATTTACATGCTACTAGCAAAGCATAATCATGCCATAAAATATTTTTTGGCTTTTTTGCCTTTATTGATAGAGTACTTTAGCAGTAGGTAGACAGGAAACAGGGGCTGAGATGGGGGGGGGACACACAGTAAAGTTTATCAGGATCGGGACTCGAACCCCACGACACACTGTCATGCTGGATTACCAATGTACCAGCCAAGGTGCCTGGACCTTAGCCGGCCCAGGCCACAAGAGAAATCTTTAAATGATTTATTCTTTTCAGAATCAGAAAGGCTTTATTGTCACACGTTAAAAATAATTAACAGTACAAGAAGGGTGACATTAATTTGCCAGGGCTCCTCAGACTTTCAGTTAATTCATAAAATAAATAAATAAACAGAATATGGCTCTATGATATCACTATATAAAAAACATCAACACAATAAAAAACTAAGGTGCTAAAAAGAAAGTATGCTTTTCTAAACAATAAATACAAATATAAATAAACACAGTGATGGACTTTGCAGCAGCAGCCAATCTCGGGTCTAGATATAAGCTCGGAGAGTGTGCCAGTTTTTCTGGTTTGATATCCCAGCAGCGGCCCGCTTGCTGATGATGTCAAATCTCAAGTCCACCAAACTTTTGTGTGGTTTCCTATGGAACATTAACATGAATAGTTCACATCCGGGTGTGATGATGAGTGAGTGCTGTGGACTGAGTGGGACACACCCGAACTGTCATTGGCCAATGAGTTAAGTGGTGATGATGGCAAACACATGAGTCTGATTGTGCATACAGAGAATGGGAACAGTCAAGAGGCTGCCATTTAGACAACATTCAGGTTGGCCAAAAATTGTGTGGACAGCACCAAAAGTGAAGGATTTATACAGTGCAGGGCAAAAAAGAATACTTCAAAAATAAATAATTAGAAAGGGTTAAGGTTAAAGTTAACACACTTGACAGCTAAACTAAGAACAACTACAAGCCAAGAACTCAAGAAAGAACTGTAAAAGGTGCGGGCATTGCTCTCTCCTGATGTTGTCTATAAGTACTCAGCCCAAGCCTAGCACTGCACTTCCAGCTCCAGCTCCATTCCAAATACATAATTCAATTGGATTTATCCTAACACATGATAACAAACCCCCATCCTACTCCAAAGTACTTGGCACATTCCCAATCAGTAGGATTGCTTTGGCAGCACTGCAGATTAGAGACAGTGCTGTTACCTAATAATGTTGGCAGATGTACACATGCAAAGAAAACGTGCAACAAAACACGACTAATATAAAACACACCACACACCACACACACACACACACACACACACACACACACACACACACACACACACACACACACACACACACACACACACACACACACACACTTCCCAGCCGGCTTGATGGTGATTGACCATCAGGAGCAGCTGTGTGTGCAGGCAAAGTTCCTCATTATTGTCTGGAGCTGCCCTGTGACAGGTCCAATTAGATTTCCCGCTCAAATTCAGGTGGGACATCACTCCAGATCACAGCAGCAGATCAAACCATGTCAGTGTATACCAGAGTGACAGTACACCTACATAACATATAGTTTATATACCCCCAATAATAGTGTATCCCATGTGGCAAATAAGATATATCTTACTACTGTTCTGGATAACTGTTGGAAATATATTTAAGATATAACCAATTTGTTGCATATAAAATGCAGAAGGGACAATTAATGATTCACTAATGATATAAAGGACTGTATAACTGAATTACTGAGCTGCACAGAGCTATAACTGTAAAAATACTTGTAAGAAAGTAATCAAAGAGTACCAATAAATACTCAGCACCACAATGGTAAAAAATGACTTTTAGATGACAAAGTTAACAATTAGTTTTAACAGGATTACTATCAATATCCAAATGTTACCTGGAGCAGGAAATACTCTTTTAGAAAAATACCTTAAGTACCCAATAAAAAGATGAGACCACCAGGAAGAATGATTGTCCAGTCAGAAGCATTATGGTTTAGTCAATTCATTTTCCAGATCTGAGAGACAGAACAGATACCCACATACAGCCAAATTACAAAATCTTAATCCCTGTGCCACCAAAAAGCACAGGGTTGTCTCCCTCCTGACACATCATCAGGGACCATATTTTATACTTTAGATCACGTCAGTTGTTGATAAACGTTCATTGGCTGTATAGACAGTTAATTTCCGCAATATGCCACGCTGGCGCTGGTTGTCGAGCGTTCATTGGACCAGCACATGGATGATGAGACTGGTATCATGACAGCTTCCTTGGTTCCGTCATTGAGGGCCATAAACCGGGAAAGCACAGAGGCTGGCGTTGCTATGGCAACCTGAGGATAACATTCTTTCCCTGCTAGCTGTAAACTTTCGACAGAGAGAAATACTCCTATCTACTTTTCTCACTAGGCACCAAGGTCAAATACATGCAGTCTCATCTCAAAATAGACCTCTCAGTATGCGAGTTAACTTTGACTGGGGACAGACATTATGGAGACTGAATAAGGAGTCAACAAGAGATTCAATCTGAATGTGGCGTCAGGAAATCCATAATATAAATATGATAAAATAATATAAAGGATAAGATGAACAACCCGGAGTAAACAGGCAGTAGGCTATGAGTAAACTGATGATAAAAGGGCAAGATGACAAAATATGACCTATATGGAACACGGTCTGGGCCAAAGGGAACATTTAAACAATTCCATCCACCAAAATAACAGATCTACCATAACTCAAAATTATCCATCAATAACCTGTCCGACCGACTGAACACCGAGCGTCACCAAGTGGTTGGACAGTTCTCAAGATACAGATGGACTCACAGACCCATGTATTGTAGTTTGTACAACCATTTGAGCAATACACACACACACACACACACACACACACACACACACACACACACACACACACACACACACACACACACACACACACACACACACACACACACACACACACACACACACACACACACACACACACAATGATTTCAGGCGTTTTGTTTAAAATGGGGCAATCCTGCAAACTTGCACAAAAGCTGTGTAAACATCTCTCTCCCCATTCCTTCGGCCTGGTGGAGACAAAAAGGAAAGAAAAACCGTTATACTGTATCACTGTTATTACTCTATTATAACACTTCTTCTAATTGAACTCTGAGAGTGTACAAAGGGAACCAAATGGGCCCGTGAGGGTTTCACATTGTAGCAACCTGCGTGGCTGCCATGCACACTAATCCTGCACCAAAAGCAGCGATGTGCTTTGTACAGAAACACGTTATGTACAGCGTGCTAGCAAGGAGAGAAGTTAACCCCTTCTGTGAGACTGTGAGAGCAGCGCACTTCACTGCTTCCAGTCTGAGAGCAGCTATAGGCCATACCTGTAAGCGTTTTGTTAAGTCATAGTGCATGTAGTAGTAGTGCATGTAGTAGTAGTGCATGCAAATATAGAAAGATTGAATGGCAGGGAGCGTATACAAAAGTGTGTGTGTGTGTGTGTGTGTGCGTGTGTGCGTCAGGCAGGCAGGCAGGCAGGCAGGCAGACAGACAATACGGTTACTGCTCTTGTTTAGTGTATAGCGGTTATGCCACCACCAGTGGCTGTGACACTCAATGTGTAGCCTGGGCACCATTCTATTTCCAATATAATGCATGGCCATGCATGGTATCACAGTGTACTGTACTGTGCTGTACTTGTCGTGTAGGGTTTCCTCCATTATGGATTCCCTGACCTGCCGGGGGTCAAAGGTGCAACAGGTTGTGTTGCATTCTGACATGACATGGTAAACCAATTACAGAGCTGTTTAACCCTGGGTCACGTGTGCCAAGGAAAGCCTCTTTTAGCCCAGCCATATTCCCACCACTTTGTCTGTCTGTCTGTCTGTCTGTCTGTCTGTCTGTCTGTCTGTCTGTCTGTCTGTCTGTCTGTCTGTCTGTCTGTCTGTCTGTCTGCCTGCCTGCCTGCCTGCCATGTCTGTCTGTCTGTCTGTCTGTCTGTCTGTCTGTCTGTCTGTCTGTCTGTCTGTCTGTCTGTCTGTCTGTCTGTCTGTCTGTCTGTCTGTCTGTCTGTCCATTCTACAGGAGCACACACAGTTCACAAATAGCAAGACATGTTGATGCAGAAGCTTACAACAAGTTGCAATGTGGTGTGTTGTGAGTTAATTTGTTCTAATAAACCCTCACATGTGGCCCCCATGGCATTCTCCTGTTGTCTCTTTTAAAAGCCAGAAACAAAAACGCTCTTTCTCACACTGTGTGTGAATCGATGCTATTCTTTAGCCCACGGACAATAGACATGTGTGTGTGTGTGTGTGTGTGTGTGTGTGTGTGTGTGTGTGTGTGTGTGTGTGTGTGTGTGTGTGTGTGTGTGTGTGTGTGAGAGTGTGTGTGTGTGTGCGTGTGTGTGTGTGTGTGTGTGCGTGCGTGCCAGACCAGATAGGCCTATACAGTAGCATAGTTTGTATAGGCTTGCTGTTGGATGCTTTTATTGCGTTCACAATACATAGAGGATCTACTGTTGTGAGGCCTTTGGTGTGCAGCCTTTTGAAAGCAACGAGAAAGACACATACTGTACAGTTCTAAACTAGATCAGGAGGGCATGAGGGCTTGTCTGTTTGGAGGTAGCGCAAAAACATAACGTTGCACAAAATTATGACTTGCATTTTTGGATCATTATTGTAAAAAATGACAAGAAATAAGTAATCCCTTTTCTTCTTCTTATTTTTTTTAAAGCAAAAAGCAAAACAGTAGATCTACAGGCTCACACCACCGTTCCAATGACTGGCCGCGCGTGTCCCTATGTCCATATGTATGTTTGGAGTATAAGGTATGTGTGCA
The DNA here is from genome assembly GCF_951216825.1 of Electrona antarctica. Classification (NCBI taxonomy): domain Eukaryota; kingdom Metazoa; phylum Chordata; class Actinopteri; order Myctophiformes; family Myctophidae; genus Electrona; species Electrona antarctica. Next base: position 21,854,113 of record NC_136795.1, on the reverse strand, counting down.
TCCCTATGTCCCTAAACTCAGCACACAAAGTTCTGAAACTTAACTTTGGTCCATTATTTCTCCACTTTAATAATATCAATTGGTATTGCATCTTATATAATTTTAATCGTTGATTAGTCACCTTTACAACGAGGTATAGCATGTAGGTTTCGGACATTCCTGGAATGAGTAACACTGCTAAACGTGTGGGTTGCACCCCCAAAACATTGGCCAAAATGGCAAATGGCTGGTATTCAATCCTTGCTTTGAGTTGCATAGTGGATTGTATGATTGCACTCTCCCACAGTAATAAGGAAGAAACAACACATATTGACTCATTTTACACTCAGTGTTATGGAACTCAGTCCGAACTTTGTGTGCTGATTTTCTGTTTGGAGTATGAACAGCTGCAATACCACTGGGTGACCTAAAGTGCCACTGTTGAGCAGCCTAAAAACACACACACACACGCACACACACGCACGCACGCACGCACACTGAAACACACACACACACACACACACACACACACACACACACACACACACACACACACACACACACACACACACACACACACACACACACACACACACACACACACACACACACACACATTGAAAAGGCTTTTCAGTTGATAACTAGAAAAAGTGCCCTTCTGGGCACAGGTCTCCACCAGGAGGATAGGACTGTGTGAGATGTTTGGCAAAATGTTTAGGAGTAATATAAACATGTTTTTTTGTTTGTTTGTTTTTTCCAACAATTTTCTTTTGTTGAGGAAATGCAGAGCCAGATCACTCATAGCATCTCTGAGGATAGAATTCTGGATGAGCAGGACATTTTGAACAAAACGGGCCACTCCTGAAAACTTTGGAAGGCAATGTTAGCCAATCAGTGTAGAATCTGAGAAATCCAACAGACTCGTCTTGTTCACATGACTACAGAGATCATGTGTACCGATTTGCGTTAGATTTGGATGAAATCTAAATCTAACATAAGCAATGTGTTTTGCAGAAATCGGCCTCATGGTGTTTTTCCATGGCCTCTAGGGAGTGCGCATACATAAGTTGTATACAGATCGATGCAGTTATAGCTAAAAACAGGAATTGGCCTGTTATAGCGCCACCATGAGGCTGATTTGGAAAAAAAATGAGTGGCATGTCGTCCTCGGCCTAGTGGAAATGTGCGTGTATAATTTCACGGAAATTGCACACTGTGTTTGTGATTTGTGGCATTTTGTTCGAAACGGACCAATCATGTGAGCTTTGGAAGCCAATCTTAGCCAATCAGGATGGAAGATGGGAAATGGTGCAGATCCGTGTTGATCACATGACTATGAAGATAGTGTATACCGAATTGTGTGATGTATGGATAAAATGTGTACGAGTAATCTACAGAAATGTGTTTTGCCTAAATCAGCCTCATGGTGGCACTATAACAGGCCGTTGAAGAATATTTGGGGCAGAGGTTCGTTGTTGGCATCCAGGGAGTGTGTGTGCAAAGTTTGGCATGGATCGGGCCAACGGTGGCGGAGATTAGCTGATAACGGACGGACGGAAGGAAGGACGGACACACACACACACGGACGGAGTGCAAAACATACTCTCTCCCCATGCCTTCGGCCTGGTGGAGACAATGACATGGGAGTAAGGGAAATAGTAATGACAACGCACAGGGCATTGTCTTTATCAGCATTAAAGGCTTGTAGGGATTGGATTCATAGGGTCTTATATACTGTGTAGGCTAAAAGCTCTGTATTATTCAATGGCAAACGATCAAATTACACTGTTAACCGAGCTGTGAGGGTTCATCAGATAGGCCTACCGTACCTCATGTTCTATTCACCATGAAGCTCCATTACCTATTTATTTCAGTGGTTCTCAGACTTTTAATAAGCGTTGTCTTTTACAGCTGGCAGCACCTTTCTGACACGCATTGCTATGGTGAAGACGACCTGCTGGTGCTCTCCTTTTCCCAGGGCCTGAGCATTGTGTTTAATCATTATTGCGCATAGGCCTATAGGAAATATTAGGTGAACTAAATCATGACAGATGAACTGATTCACGATAGATGAATGATTTTTTAGAATATGAAGTACATGTATATTTAATTTGTCTTTTTAAAGTGTATTGTAGGATACCGGTATCTGTAGTCTTGTAGGATGTATGTTCATTCAGTCTGTTACGGCCTTTTGTCTAGGGGTATAAAGTCCGTAACATAACTAAAAGGACAAAGAAAACTGAATATTACAGACAAATGTGAAAATAATTACAATGGGAAAAATGTACAAACTAGGAATCTAAATAAGAAACCTAAACTATCAACAAAACAAATATAGGCTCAACCTTAAAGGGCAAGACCACTTTGGTGGAGGTCCGGGTTGTGTAGTTACTAGTTACCTTGCCATGATGTAAATCCAAATGTGGACAAGAAATCAAAAATAATTGCTCCAGTGATTAGAAATTGATAATTCAAAATATGCTCCTCATTGACTTACATTGTACTTTGAAACAGCTCTCAAAGTCACTCTTTTAGTGCGTAAACAAACACAGACAAAGTTGGTTCAGACAATATAGAACATATCACCAAAACTCGTACTGTTTTAATTTTTTCTAAAAATGTTAACTTCCTGTTGATTTTGCCATTTTTATTAGGAAGAAACCCCGGACTGGGTCCGTGGATCCAGGTCCAGATCTTCAAATAGGCCTAGTAAAATCAACAGGAAGTTAACATTTTTATTAAAAAATAAAACGTTACAAGTTTTGGTTATGTTCTATATTGTCTGAATCAACTTTGTTTGTGCTTGTTCACATGAAGCATATTTTGAATTATCAATTTGTAATCACTGGAGCAATTATTATTGATTTCTTGTCCACATTTGGAGTTACATCATGGCAAGGTAACTACTCAACCCAAACCTCAACCAAAGTGGTCTTGCACTTTAAAGGAGCATTCAGTGATTTGGAAAACCCCCCAGTCTGCCCCGGTAACAAGATGTGCACATGCACGCACTACAGTGGGGGGACACGCAAGTGACGCAACAGCCTTTCAAGGCACACCAAGGCCCGCACTCGATCATGATTGGCGGAAGGCCCCCCTCTATCCTGATTGGATGAAGGCTGGGCCACCTAGCCAAAAACAAAACCCTGGACCCCAGGGGTTAACTGGGGACAGGGAGGAACTCCTTATATGGTCAGCACACTGTATAGTAGGGAGGATTATCACAACAAAACAAAAAAAGAAGTGATATTTGAATTAAGTGAAATCTAGAGAAAGAAATATACCTTTAACTAATAAAAATCAGAATCAGCATTGAATGGGCACAACAAGGTGGCTACAAAGCCCAGAAGACCAGAGGGTTGGGGTTGGTTTGGTCGGGTGTAGTGAGAGGACAGTGGAAGCGATTCTCTGCTGCCGAAGCTCAGGCTGACATGCAGTCCATGAGCCATTAGCCAAATTCCAATACCCAAAATCTTGGCCATGCGCTTGCTCACTCACACTCGGTCACTCACACTCGGTCACTCCAGCATGGCGGTGTTATGGTGAAATTGGTGACCTGCCGGCTGCCGACATACCGTATGTGACCATCTTGTGGACTGTGGTTGAACTCTGATGATAAACAAACCACAATGATTTATGTTGGGACACTGACGTTATGTGATGTCTACACGATCGTCACAAATTTCAGCAGGTCACCAATTTCACCGTAACACCGCTATGCTGGAGTGAACAAATGTGAGAGAGCGAGTGGCCGAGATTTGGGGTATTGGAATTTAGCTAACATTTAAGAGTCAGCTTTATAGGAGACTGGGTGTGGCCCCCAGTCAATCCACTCCCATGTGTTAGTCCATTTCATAATCAAGGCTTTAGTCTCCACCTCCAACTCTCCACCTCAGAACAAAGGAAAATAATACAATGCCAAAATATAATACAATTAATCTAACTACAAAATATAATACAATAGACGGCGAGCCGTAATATAATCTGCAATTTCTGTCTTTTTTAAAGCTGACCCTGGGCGCTGAGCTCCAAGATTTCCTATTTGTGCAAATGGCAAATAAAGTCTACCATATTCAGGGACAAATTAGCCATTGGGCCAGTGGGGCCGTGGCCCAGGGGCCCTTGGCTCTCAGGGGCCCTTCGGGGAAATTGGACCGTGCGGTACTAGGTTTGACACCCTGAAAAGGGCGTCTGGGGCCCTTCATTGGCCATTGATTTTGTTAAATGTAGGTCAAAAAGATGATAAAAACACGAAAATGTTGCGCGCACGCACGCTATGGGGGCCCTGCAAGAATTACCGGCCCAGGGGCCCTGGTGGGGGTTAATCCCTGATCGTATTCCATTCTATTCTATTCTGTCAGTGCTCCCAGGAACTGGCTTTTTTGCCACAGCACCCTCCCTGGGTGCTTCAAGCAAGCAATGGTTAAACTTTTGATCTTCCTAACCGTGTCTGACAACCCGGCCGTTGAATAGTTATCACAACAATGAGAAGAAGGCCATGCTTGCCACTGTTTCAGCTAAGATATTCGTGTCAACGCAGATGTCAAGGCAGGGTTTTAGAGCACAGCACAGCAACGGCAGGTTTGAGCGATGCGCATGTCAATAAACACTGAGTGCACTGACATGATTATCCAAAGTGCTCTTATAGAACACTCTCTGTAGACATAGCCCCTCTTAGGCCACGGGACCCCCATAACTCAGGCACGTGCACACATAGACATCAAAGAGGGCTTCAGCACCCAGCCCTTTTACTGTACCCATCTGTAAAAAATTGCCCTCTCCAGACCATGAATGCAGCATTTACCATTTACTATGGTGAAAGAAGCCCTGGAACCCCCTCAAGGACCCCTGGGGGTCTCCGGACCCTCGTTGAGCCTATAAGTTGTAGATGAGCTATTTGTGGCTTATTTGTCATACAACAAAGTACATACGTAAGGCTTTAACAAAAAGAGAACCGGTTACATTCCCTGAAACCGGTTCACTTTTGCTGACTTGTAATGTCTCCATTAGGAATTGAGCAGTAGGTAGCATTCTAGAATCATGCATTCATACATTGATTGATTGATTGACTGACTGGTGTTCCACCCTCCAGAAAGAAAGGAATCTATCCTTCCATTACTAATAATTAGTATATAAAGTGCCATATTGTCATAAGGTCCAGATACCATGGCATATGCCAGAGAGAAGGTTGCACTGTGATCCCATATGCCAGAGAGGGAGGGTTGCACTCAGATTTGTCTCTATTTCTGGGTCACAGTGACACACGGGGAGAAAAGACTTGCTCTTGTTTAATTAAACTACATTTCTGGCAGTAAATCTACAGGTTTTCCTTCACGAGAGGGCTCTATAGTCTGAACTATCACTGCCTGTCACGTAAAGTATGTTTTGGCCTGTATCTCTGTCTCTAAAGGCAGATCTTACTTCCTCCCACACATTTCACAAGTGTAAATAGAGCTGTATATATATTTCAAAATAAGCTTATTGTACAGTTCTATCATCTGAGAATGAGCCATGAACAATGTTTCAAATATTTTACTTGAACGATTAATTATTAGCTTAACAGTTAATAATTAATCGTAATTAATCAAAAATTCTGCGGTTCTATCATTGGGTGGTTTTCTGTGAATGTAATGGTGTCTGGGCACACGCGTGGCCTTGGAACGCACATAGGCTACAAAGATGCCATTGCCTGGCCCTGTATCGTCAATGGTCAAATAAATATTTGATTAAGGAATAAGATGCCCTTTGTATTATTTCTGTATATCAGCAAAGTTTTTTATGTTAGACATTGAGGGAAATCAAGATTCTCAGATTCTCAAAATCATGTAAGGAGGTAAAAAGGGAAAATAAACATACAGGAGTCAAGGGATCCACATTTTGGTGGCATAGGAGCGACATCAGACAGACAGACAGACATGGGCCGCTTAGGCTATTTTTATTTTAAATAGATTTAGCAAAATTAGCAATAGGCTATACTTATGCACTCATGTTTTGCAATATTTCACATGGCTGCTTTGGTAGCCTACTCTTAATACTTACCGTAAGTAAAGAATAATGGCCGTGTTCTGAATTCCACCTGTGTGACATTCAAACATTACACACACTATTGTTTTTAGACCAAAATGTACACTACATTTTTCAGTCGTTACCGCCCACATCGATCCCTGAATGGCTTCTACGACTGTTTCGTCACTCACGTTTAACACACTCATTGGTCGAAGTGGTTGCCCGTCACGAATAGCACGGCATTTCTCCAGCAATGGATCAGTGTTGCCATATCTGCTTATTATAAGCGACTTTGTAGTTGTTTTCCTGCAGTTGTTTTTGTAGACCTGTCTGCTTCGTCTCTCACAAAACCTGGCGACACTGAAAAACTTGATAAATGATGCGTGTGTCGTTCTGGTGTGCTGTGGATCATTCTTATCGAGCAGCAGGGGGACCAACCGGAGCGACTGTGCGACAAGGCCGGCGGTAGTGCGCTCCTCCTCGGCTTGCGAGGCGGGTATCGGACCGGTGTTTTGGTGGAAGCGGCCGGTGGTTGCCGCTGCGTCCTCATGGATGTTGTGAACCGTAGAATGTGGATTTAATAGAGCTACTCGCGTCGCAGGAAGATGGTGTTTAGGAAGAGACTCAAAGCTTTGTGCGCTGCTGTTGGCCGCTGCTAGGGATTGTGTGCGTGCGTGTGTGTGTGCGCGATCTGTGTGTGGTGTGGGGTGTTTCAGACACTAGAGTGAAAGTGAAGCTGCTTTTTGTTGTTGCTGCTGCTGCTGCTGCTGCACCACCACCACCAGGCCTTTTATTCACCGATCTGATCCTCTTCTGATCAGCTGTTGCGTTTCGATTTTTTTGTTTTGTTTATTTATTTTAATATTATTATTTTCCAAACACGTTTTGAAAGATGAAGAGTGTCAACATCCGCTTCCAGAGGTGGGTGTTATTAGTTTAATTTAAAAGAAAGAAAAGATTTCCTTCTGTCAGGTCATGCTTATTATTGTAACTTCGACAGACAGTGATATCCATTTAGTTACATTTAGTTTACATTATAGCCTACACTCGAACTTAGTAATGGATAGGCATTGCATGAACACACGTTGCTCTGTCTATGGGAAATTAATGTTGTGTGATAAGGCTGTTTTACAACTTAAACCATTATCTGGTTAGTGATAGATTAGATTAGTTAGATTAGTGAATTCAACTGCATCAGAGCTGTTTGCACTGCAGTGCTAAATCCTATACTAGTACTACTACTAGGCCTACTTTAATTAATGCTAAGTTTAGTGTATAAGTAATACCAAACCTCTAATGCTGTTAAATTAACTTTGTCATATTTATTGCATGTACAGTGCAGGTAATTGTATTATGATATAGATATTTGGCAATAAATTATATTGAACTAATCAATGTAATGAATTATTGAAACAATATTTTAATGGATATCAGTCAATCAATCCCAATTTTGTGGTTATTAGTGAAAAGTTTCAACATAAAAAAACAATAGTGAAATAGCCAATCTATCACTCACTCACTCACTCACTCACTCACTCACTCACTCACTCTCACACACACACACACACTAATGGAAAAAATAATCAATGGAGTACATCACTGCTTTGTCATGGAAGTACCGTACTAACCCTTGTGTCATACAAGAACCAAAAATAAACAAATCAGCACCACGATTCTGTCAGGTATGTGTGTATTATTTATATGACATAGATTTACATTTGATAACGTCTGTGTTTGGAGAGTGTGTGTTTATTCTGTTACTCTTTGGATAAATGAATAATTTTTCACTGTCGTTTGATGCTTCATATCCATATATGAGTAAACTTGCGGGGCTGATTTCTTTATTTTTTTGGAACAAATATGACAAGATCTAAGATGACCCTATGGCATTTTCAATAGAACAAATGGATAAGCGACATAATGTATGTCAGACTTGTATGTCAGGTTCTAGACATTACTCACTTTGCTGAAGTTTGCAGGCTCAACATGATTAACATAACTAGAATGATGCAATTAGCAGTTGCAAGTTGTGGTTGCCTCTTGTAAGTGGAGATGCTGATGTCATGCATCATAATAATGGAAAACCCCATAGATTATTATGGCATCAGCATGATGACAGTCACATAATGGAAAACCCCATAGATCCACATGACGTCAGAACTCAGAAGTTACTCTAGAAACATACAATAACAATGGTTATTGCTCTGCCCACAACCACATGAAATGAAATGAAATGAAATGAAATGAAATGAGGGCATATTTACCCAGGGTATCTGGGCTAAGCTCAAGAACTTGTTTCCAGCCAGGCCCTGCTCATAGAACACATTTCATCGTAGTGGTTGATGCCTTGTTCAAGGGCATTTCAGCGGTGGTAATTTTTAACGTGTCGGACGGCTGGTTCGAACAGGGAACCTTCCGGTATCTAGACCGCGCCGCTATCCGTTCGGCCACCGCTGCCACATTCATAGATAACAGTTGACCCACGCAGGCAGCTTGCTTTCTTTAAGTTGGACATAATGTGTTGTTTTTCATGTCTTTGCAGGTTTATGAACAGGCCTGCCTCTGCCAACTGCCGCTACCAGTCCACCTGCTATGAGCATGCTGCAAACTGCTACACTCACGCGGTTAGCAAACAATATATTACTGTCTGTCTATGAACCAATATAATACTAGGTTCTCAACCTTGTCTGGAGGATCGGGCCTGCTTGAAGACCTCAAAAGCGTTGGCGGGCTGAGCCCGGCTGACCACTTCAGTCACTTTGCTCTGTGTTTACACAACAAAACAATGCAGTATATAATGTTGTGCCCATTCGTTTCCCTCTATACCAGCAGTCATCAGTCACTGGAGTAGTGTGGTGGTGTTTACCTGCAGAAACATACTTGCTTTCTGGCTGTATTTAGGTATTAGTTTGTTTTAGTAAACGGGGATCGTTTTTGGGCAGCCAAAACAAACGGTGAAAACGCAAGGGGAGGCCTGGGCCGTGGCTCAGCGGTCCAGGCACCTTGGCTGGTAATCCAGTCTGGCAGTGTGCCGCGGGTTCGACTCCCGATCCCGACGGCCTTTACTGCATGTCACCCCCCCATCTCTCTCCCCATTTCCTGTCAGCCTACTGTCTGTCCCTCCATAAAAAAAATAAATAAATAAAGGCGAAAGCCACAAAAATAACATTAAAAAAAAAGAACGCAAGAGGACAAAGTGTTTCTGCAGGTAAAGGGCACCACAATCTGTGTTTGACAACTAATGAATGATGGGTACAAATGTATATTGTTTTATGAACACAGGGCAAAGTTATATACTGTGCCTTTAATGTTGTATATCATTACATTACAATACATCTCTATGAGAATACCAGCACTCACGGAACTGTCCTTAAGGGCACGGTCACACCGCACCTTTATTCTACCTCTGAGGGGGAATTCTGCCAATGCATTTCAATGGGAATGGAGCTATTTTATTATTTATTTTCATCTCTTAATTTCAGGGACCCCCCGTTTGACATGAATTAGGCTACGGACCCCCATGTAATGGCATTTCTCTCTCTGAGACCCCAATTTATATTTTAAAATCAATGTTAATTTAACTGACATTATTATTATTATTAAAGATAATACTCTTGTACCGAGCAAATACACAGTGTGCGGGTGTATTCTATTCCTTCCAACTCTGAGAGTGTACAAATGGAACAAAATTGTCCCGTTAGGGTCCATTTGGTTCCATTTGTACACACATGAGTTACAGACCCATAAGGGTCCATTTGGTTCAAAACTATCATTTAGCTGGGGACCCCCTGGAACTCCCTCGAAGGAGTGTCCCTGGACCCCACTTTGAGAACCACTGCTGTAAGCGTCACAACTGCAGCTATTGAAATTAACGATGGGTGTTGTTAGATTTAGGTGTTGCGCGTGGGCATGGACCAGTGACACACCTATGGCTCTGGACACGCAACGCCTACATCTAACACCACACATTATTACATTAATTATCTGTTGTGTTGCATACTAGCCTGCCATGTTTGTTGTTTTTTTAACCCATTAAGACCTGATGCCGATTCTACGGTTTTCTGGGAAAAAAAACGGTAGGCCTACTGTATATTGCAGTGCTGCTCAATTTTCTTTTTTTATGTTAAGGACACCCAAAATATTATGTATTTGGATGTCTGAAAATGTTTTGTGCTAGCGACCCCCACAGAAGAGACTGGTTGCATTACAAATTTCTGTTTTTTTCAAACACTTTAAAACATTTTCAAAAATAGCAGATGTACAAGCTCGCAGCGTGGCATGAAGTAACATGCGACTTGCAGCCAGGCCAGAGCCTATATGTGGCATGCGCCTGGACCACTAAGCCAGCAGGTGCCCGACATTCCTTTTTTTACCATTGATAGTTGCCAATAGTTAGCCTGGACAACATTTGCATTCTGCCAGCAGGGAGAGTCTGGGAACTCTCAGGCAGAGATGATGTAGCGATATGCGGCTGTATGAGGCCGCTAGAGGCGGGATCAACGCGAGACTTATGACATATTGAAGCGCTGCCACAGCGCAAATGTAAACGCAACCTAACAAGACTACAACTCGAAATGATTATGGAGATATCAAATGTTTGTCCCGCTGCTTCCGGGTTCATCGTTTCTGCTTGAGAGATACCAGATGCAGGAAGGAGGAGGGAACTGGTGAACTCAATACTGCCGCAATCTGGCGAAGTCAGGTTAGCCAATAGTTGCTCCGGGGATACATTTAATCTTGACCTTTGACAACGTGTGTTTTTGTGTGCATGCACGTAGGTCTTCATCGCGCCGGCCATCGTGGGGATGTCACTGCTCCACCGACTGTCTGACGACGCCTGGGAGAGGATGACGGCGTGGGTGTACGGCACAGGCCTGTGTGCCCTCTTCATGGTATCCACCGTGTTCCATGTGGTCACCTGGAAGAAGAGCCACATGAGGTGCGTGCGAGGATGCAGTTATTTTGAGATGACTGCCAATAATGTATGGCGGTTCAGTAATTTCTATGTTGAAAAATGTGCTGTGAGCTTGTAGATCGGCTATTTCCACTACATAGATATATATTATTATATTAAAGAATATTTTTTCCAATCTGCCCAGTACAATTGCTGTTGACGAACCCTAAAATAAATGTATTTTTATATACATGTCCCGATGTGGCAAAACCACAGCCCATTCAGGCTTGAGGCCGATTCTACAAATGCCTTCTAAATAAAATCAGTAGTTCTCAAACTTTTTATTGCCAACGACCCCCAAATTGATTGATTTTTCCAGGGAACGCCGATAGCAGATATACGAGCTCTGATCTGCTGTCACTATTATTTCTTATTTGTATGATAGTTGATCGTCATGGAAAATGTCATGATCACAAAAACAAAAATCATTAAAAATAGCAGGCCGCGGGGACCTTTACTGTACATGATTACATCACCAGTTCATTGAAATTGCATTTCAGCCACGCCGCTGTTGCACGAGGTTCCTTATTTCCTTATTGCTCATGTCTGTTAGGCGGCAAACCATGCAATGTTTTAAGTTGTGGCCGAGTTACATGGAAAAGGAAGAATGACCACTAAGGATTCTATCTAATGTTTCAATATGACGGACACACTTTTAATGAACAATGAGAACAATGCCATGCGTTACACAGAATGCACAATGTGTCTGTGTGTTTTTTCAACTGGGTGAGAGGAAACTATTTCACTAAAATAATCTCTCCAATCTCTTTTGCTTCCCGTTGGACCAGTTGTCCAATCTGATCAGGCATGGAGCCAGTGTTTCAATTGGTCCCAAAGTCATTTTGTCCAAGGCCATTAGTGTTTGAACGTAATCCCATATCTAGTATGTCAGTATCTTACTACAGGTGCGGCGTCTGTGTTGTGCCAAATATAACGTACAATTTTGATATTGTCTAGGGACGTGCATGACTGACAGAAAATCATTTTTGGATAGTCAGTTCTCAACCACTTAAACCCTCTATTCTTAGTAAAAATGGACCTGCTTTGCAACTGTACTTGGACCAGCAGTTTGTTTTTGTCTATACCAAAGCTCTTCACCAAAAATAGACATTCTACAAGCTCACAGCGAGTTGCAACACGGACCGTTGTTGATTTGTAATACTTATTTTATAACTTTTTAAATGTATTTATGAAATTAATTTGAAAAAAAATTGAAAACCTAAAAAAATGAGGGGGGGAAAGGGAACAAACAAAAAAACTCGTGACCCATAAAAATGGGCCCAGCGACCCCAAGAATGGGTCCCGACCCACTGTTTGGGAACAGTGCTTTAAATTGATGGCATCACAGCAGACACTGGCTGGCTTGTTAGTGTGGGTCTTGTGATGGGGACAGTGTCACTCTGCATATCGGTGACATCAAGTGAATTCTATTTCAGGAAGGGGTGTGTGTGTGTGTGTTTTGCAGGTCTGTAGAGCACTGCTGCCACATGTGTGACAGAGTGGTCATCTATATCTTCATCGCTGCCTCCTACACGCCATGGTAAGACCCCCAGAGCCAGAATTCCTAAACGTATTATGTGCGTACCGTAACAGTGCCCACCGCATGCCCCCATAGGGTTTAAGTGATTTAAAGCAAACATTTTAATGTCAAGGACCCCCAAAATGTATGTGCATTTTGACAGCGGTACGCCATCTCAAAAGGGCCTGTGTGATGCCAACCTGGTGGGCATCACTGATCCTGGTGGGTTGGTCCCTTAGAGTATATATTAATAGAGACGGCACCCGAGTTCTCCTCCCATCCACTTGCATTAAGTTGCTCAAAAGCGCATGAGGCAATTAAACTCCTCCCGGGTAGGAACAGAGTGCATTCTGGGATGTATTGGGCCCAAACACATGAACGCGCTGCCGTTGACTATCATTGCACGTGTTCACGTATGAAACAGCGTTCACGTGTCATGAACGTGCGCAATGATAGTCAACGGACCAGCGTGTTCATGTGTTTGGGCCAGCGCTGCAATACCAAATTCGGCCACTATGTCCATTTCGCCTCAGGGTTCCTCCGGGTGCCGTCTCTATTCATATATACTCTAAGGTTGGTCCCCAAGACAAAGAAACAGACCTGAGGTGTACATGGCTTTCTCAGTTGCAGCCCCACTCCCTTTGAAACTCACTCCCAGCTCACAGCAAAGCTGTGCCTCACCCTTTGCCTCATTCAGAATCGCCCCCAGAACCCACATCTTCATCCCCCCCCACCTTGCACTTGTAGATCAGCTCTTTTTGGCTAAGATAAAAGTGCTGATGTTTTGGTGTTTGTTTCTCAGGCTGAATCTACGTGAGCTGGGTCCTCTGGCTTCCAACATGCGCTGGTTTGTGTGGCTGATGGCTGCTGCCGGCACCCTTTACGTTTTCAACTATCATGAAAAGTGAGTGAAGCATGTCACAACCTCCACTGTGTGGTGTGTATATAGCAGGGGTCTTCAACAGGGGGTCTGAGACTGATAGGGGTCCTCAAGTGTTACCACAGGGGGGCTGCCAAATCAACAACATGAATTCACACAACACTGATGACAGTGCTATCATATGAAGCTATCTATGAAACATATGACAAAGTTTCTGTGCCGGGGTTCATTAATTCAAAATGAATAAATCAATATAGGGTTGAAATCTTATTTGAAATGACCAAACCTGCCTACCGATGATAACAGTACAGGCCAAATGGAAAAAAATGGTGCCATCGTATAATGAGCATTAGTGTGTGTACCGATTATATGAAGATGTGGTCCTTTAATGTCAGCGGTTCTGGCCACAGCAGCTTTTTTTACAGGGGTCGTGCACGGTGGCTGCCTTTAGCATCACAACTGTCAACAACATGTGGCGTGTTGTGCAGTACAGCACCAATCATGGAGATTACCACATGTCCTTCAGGCATGCTTATTCAATTGGCAACGAGCAGCATTTAGAGAAACGCATGGATTAAATGACTCCGTATCGCCAATATGACGCATTTGAGTGATTTGGATTCTGCCAACGCTGCTGCTCTGCGCACTGAAGTTGAGCCCTACACTAATAGTGGATATTTTATCATACGATTACATTTGTTTTTGATCTGGTCAAACTAACAACAAGAACACATTCAGAAGCATCTCCCATGAACCCTAGAAGATATTTGTTCAAAGCAAAAAGTTAGTCTCAATCTGTTATTTCTTCAACTGGTTGGCTCTGTGTAGAACAGTGAGAAAATAGCTTTAGAACAATAATATCAAAACATAAACATGTATTGTGCTAATAGGTTCTTGTTCCATAAATCGCAGATCGGGGCTTGGCCTAACAAAAAATGTTCAGTCATGAGATTATTTTGCTGCTACTGTAGTCCCTGTAAACGTCTATTGCTTAGTGGTCCGTGCCAATTAAATCAAAGTGCCTGAAGGACATTTCTGTGAGTGTTGCTAATCCCTATGACCGTCAAGGAACATAGGTTGGAGGTTGTGCTTGCATTATCTTGTAATCTTGGAGTAAAATACCAAACATTTTTAATAATACATTTGATGATTAACGGGGTGACCCGATACCCAAGTGCACACACCACATGGGTGCAACATGCGCTGATCATTGAGTCCCCCGTTTCTTTCACCTGCCGGCCCGTACATTCTGCTGTATACTCTCTTTATATTGTCTTATATACTCTCTATCCACAAGTAAAGGCTTAAAAGAATTCCCCCAAATTAATGTCAAAGTCCTCATATTATATAATTGGTAATACGTGGTCTGATGGGTGGACTGAAAAAGTGTTTATTTTTTATAGATATATATTTTTTTCACATACACGTATACTTGTTATATTGTCATTAAAATCTTATTGTTTTGCCAATGAAACGGGGCCCACTTGAAATAACCTCACAGCCCACAGGTTGAGAATCGCTGTTTACTAGTTAAAACGTGTGAAAGTCCAGCAAGTTCACTAAATCCTCCACCTGCTCCCTCAGTTTGCACCGTAAGCAGCAGTGCTAATCTCAGTTATCACACACGCTAACTTGTGATTGCATTTAAACACCTGAGAGTCTACCAATGCAACCACATTGGTTCCATTTGTATACTTTCTGATATATGTTCAATTACAAACGTTAAGTGTTGCTATACATTTATGTTCAATAATGGGTCTTGGTTGATTGAATAGTTTATTGAACATAAATGTAAAAACAGCAACAGAGTTCAGTCAAACATTCGGTTCATTCACCAAAATAAAGTCCTTGCTGTCTTGTTTCCGTTTTGGCCCTATGCAATCAATTCATAGACATGACATGAAGAATAACAACAAAATTCAATATCATCAATCACAACAAAAAAATCTAAATCATTTCAGGAATAAATAAAAACTAGTGGGGGAAAAGGAAGGGGGTGGGTGATCACCTGTTTAAGGGGGAAGGATCATTTCTGCTGAAAGGTGGATTTTCAGGCCTGTTTTAAAAGATGTAACTGATCTGCATTTTTTGAGGGAGGGGGTCAGGGCATTCCATGCCTGGGTGGCCGTGTTGTAGAAGGAGAATTTACCCATATTTGTTTTGAAAGTGGGTGGTACCAGATCGTTGTTCACGCTCCCTCTAGTATTGTGGCTGTGGGTGTCACTCACTCTTGAGGTAGTCAGGTATGCGGGTACTGAGGGCATTGAGGGCACGGCTGCATTTACAATTTTGAATGTCAAACCCATTTTCAATTGCTTAACTCTGTCTTCTACCTGGAGCCAGTTTAGACTAGCAAAATGGGATGAAAAGAGGTGAGAAAGGAGGGTTGTCCGCACACTGAATCACTGCTCCCAGGAAACTTTTATTGAAGCGGTACAACGTTTCGACCCTTATGGGTCTTCGTCAGGTATGAGTACAAAACACAAGTAGGCGTGTTATATACAACAGCATATGGGCAGGTCAACAAAGAACAAGCCGTTTTGCAATGAAGGAGATTAAGCTGATACACCCACCAAATCTGTAAGGATAGAGCTGCATGCATATAAGAGCATGACAAGCAGAGGACTCAATTATAGTGGCACTAAGGCCAAGTCTTTAAAACCCAATTTAGAATTGGAAGTAGAGGCCTGGGCCGTGGCTCAGCGGTCCAGGCACCTTGGCCGGTAGTTCGAGTCTGGCAGTGTGCCGCAGGTTTGACTCGCGATCCCGACGGCCTTTACTGCATGTCACTCCCCCATCTCTCTCCCCCATTTCCTGTCAGCCTACTGTCTGTCCCTCTATAGAAAATATGAAATAAAGGCGAAAGCCACAAAAACAAACATTTGAAGAAACGAATTGGAAGTAGAGGGTGAGTTGGTACAGGGCTTATCCGACATACCATAGGACCGACATGCGGAAACAACGATCGGATTAAGGTTGGCGAACATGCGTTTAGGTTGCCGACCGGATTATGGTTGGCGAACATGCGTTAAGGTTGGCAAACATGTGCTGCTCCAAGCTTGCGGTTATGGTTAGGTTAGGGTTTCTTGGTTCTTTGATTTACTTTTGATCACCTTTGTTGCTATGCTTTCACCTGTCAGCTTGTTGTCGAGAATACAGCCCAAATATGTAATCTCTTCTTTGCTGTCATCAACTTTAAACTTGAAGTAATTTACATTGACCTTACTGAGGGAATGTTTGGAACCGAAAAGAATAGATTCTGTTTTACCGAGATGTAGAGTGAGTTTGTTATCGGTTAGCCAAGTACGGATTTTGGTGAGTTCGGAAGTGAGAGCCTCCTTGACTTGCATTTTGTTCTCGCCCGAGATCAGGAGTGCTGAGTCGTCCGCAAGCAAGAACAATTTGCAGTCATAGGCAGCATTAATGTCGTTAATGTAAAGGAGAAACAGTAACGGCCCAAGTATACTTCCTTGGGGAACCCCACAGTTCACGAGGACATGGTTCCATTGATGTCAACCACTTTTTCTCTTACCTCCAGGTAGGATTTCATCCAGTTTATTGATGTGTTATCAAAACCGATCGCTTCTGCTCTTGAGTGAAGCAGAAAAGATATGGGAGTTTGTTGATACAATTGTATCCAATCAGGAGAGGGAACTCGTACAGGACACAGGATGAACAAGGGGAAGTGATGAAACAAAGACATGAGCAGACATTGAAACTGGAACAGAACAGAATGTATTTTCTGTTGTTTATTAGGTGGCACTCATTGTGTTGAGGTGCGCATGTCTGGTTTGAGGCCATCTTGGATGCTAAAGAGCTGGAGAGACGGAAGCAAACACCATTATATAGAGCTTTAACTATTTTGTATCTGTGAAAATAGAATGTGTACAAAACTACTGGAAAAGGTGAACTATGAAATGTGTTTGAATGTGACAATTGCCCTTTCCACCCCCAGGTATAAACTTGTTGAACTGGCCTTCTACTTGGCAATGGGGTTTCTCCCTGCATCGGTAGTGGTGGTAATGGTAATGTTTTTGTATTTTTTACCCTAGCAGCCACAGTTAGGACATGACATGTAAACACCTGTTGCTTCCCCTTCTCTTGGCTTCCGGTTGGAATTTAACCCATTTAGACCTGAGGCCCATTCTACAAATGCCTTCTAAGCCAGAAGTTCTCAAACTTTTCCGTGCCAAGGACACCCAGAATGATATGTATTTGTTTTGTAAATTGTTTTGTAGCAATATCACAATGTAGACGTACTACAATGTACAATGACTGTGTTCAAGTATCTCTGCTTCCACCTTGTGGATTTCCCATGAATGGCAGACCTTATATCCAATTCTTATTATGTCTTTACTGCATTATATAACACACTTATAAGGCAATATACTCTTGAAAATCTCTCCTTGGGCTAAATTCGGCCATAGCCAAATGAGCTGACCTCATCACATTTGTGATGACGGCTATGGCCGTTTTTAGCCTAACGGCAAAACTAATGCTTGCAATGGATTCCCCTCGTTTGACCCGTCACATGCTACTTAAAGCATAATGACATTTTGAAGATTTTGCCATTTATTGGTTGTTAATGGTACCCCAGCTTATTATGCTAATTATGAAAATTCCCCCAAAAAATTAGCATCCCGCAGTCTAAATGCTGGGGACCCATACTCAACATTTCTAACATAAAACTTTAGGGTACTCAAAATGGCTGGGTTCACAATGGGGCTCTATGGGCTGGCAAGTAGACTATGACCTAACGCTCATGTTTCGTTGTGCAGAGCAACACGGAGGGCCTCCTGGAGCTGGCGTGCGGCGGACTCATCTACTGCCTTGGCGTTCTGTTCTTCAAGTCGGACGGTGTCATCCCCTTCGCCCACGCCATATGGCACGTGTTCGTGGCGCTGGCGGCAGCCGTGCATTACTACGCCATCTGGAAATACCTCTACAGGAACCCTGGCGGTGGCAGCGACATCCCCGTCGACTCCTGACCCGCCCCTGGTGCCCGCCCACCCTATACTCCAGTGGTTCTCTAAAAATGCTGTCGATAGACACATTGGCGACTACAAATTCACGCCCACAAATGAGACAGCCCCCCCCTCCCGCCCCCCCCCCCCACACACACTTCTGGTCTGATAGAACAGTGTACTGCAGCTATCAATGCAATCCCTATGAGAGGTATCAGAAATACCGTAATTTCACTGGTTGATTACTGAAGCTGTAGCGCATAATTATTTTGTTCTAATAAAGTGTCCCATTTGTTTGATTTGTCCCTGCCATCTCAATATACAATCCACGATGTGCTATAATATACTCCATAAGTGTGTCAAATGTGCTACCATCGGAAATCTAAAGTTAAAGTGGCCGCATGGTATATACGTCACAGTCGCATTCCTTGAGGTTTTCAATACCCAGATACAAATTTGTGTTTAGTTTTATAGGCAAACAGCATCTTGCAAGACTAATTATTAATACGAACCTGGAGAATTCACTGGGTAGTTGAAAATGTCGGGATATGTCACTCCTCCATTTGGTTGGATTATTTCCAACTACATAAAGCCAAGTTAATACAACGGTAAACACACACGTTTTAATTTCTCATGTACCGTCGAAGCTCTGCGGTATGTAGAACATTTATATAAGCCTCATAACATGACATGTTCAAATAGACATGAACAAAGTCAGTCGGGAGCGGAATGTATTATTGAGAATTGCCCTCTTCAAAGTCGGCGCTCACAGACAGTGTACTGTCTGTCTCCCGTCTCGCCTCTGTCTCAATTGTGGGTGTGATTTTTTTTTAGGCGCCCATGTGTCTCTATGATGGGGTCACCAGCTAAATGATTGATGGTTAGGAACCAAATGGACCCTTACAGGGATGTAACTGAGTGTACAAATGGAATCAAATGGACCCTTAAAAGTCTAACTCTGAGTGTACAAATGGAACCAAAATGGACCCTTAAAAGTCTGTAACTCTGAGTGTACAAATGGAACCAAAATGGACCCTTAAAAGTCTGTAACTCTGAGTTATGGGGTTTCCGCGGCCTAAGGTGCCGTGTCCGCAGAAAAGCGTTTCACGAATGGAGCAGCATGTTGGATATCACGTCCGTAGTGCTCGCATCAACGAACGATCCATAGTGAGTTTGTAAATGACTGGGTCGGACACAGCCTGAGCCAGTTGAAGTGCAGTTTTCTTCAAAATGTATTTTTCTTCTTTTTTTGTTTGTTTGAAGCACAGACTTTATTCTTTTTGGATTCTCACCTCAGCCCACCTGGCATTTAGTGTGTGGATTCGCTATGTTATTTTTTGTGCGTTATTTTTTGTTTGTTTGAAGCGCCCCCCAAAACGATGCTGGGAAGAGGAGCACACCCATAGACTGAGCGCACCAAGCGTGTCTTTACCATAGACATGCATGACAAGAGACGGGCACTGCACATTGTTTACCTTCTTTTTTTTTTTACGTGACGGGGGTCAGGCGTCTTTCTTTCCGACCGCTACCACCTCCTCCTCGATGAACCCCCAATCTGCATAAAAAAATAGGAAAGCTAACTTTCAAAGCTCTTTTGTATACAAACTTTTTTTTTTCTTGTTTTCCCCAATCTGAACCAAAAGGAAGAAAAAACAACTTTAAAAAAAAATGTACCTATAACCACATTATTGTTGTTTGTATCCTCTGCACGGAGTGCACGCTGATCATGGACATTTTGTGCAGTGTTTGATATTGGTATTTTTTTTTATTGGTCGAGGTCACATTCCACTTTTATGTACATTTGTGGTGATTTGTTTTTGTCTTTCACCCTCTTCTTCGGTCAAAGCTGCATCCCTTCTCTTTATTCTTACCGGTATGTGTAAAATTAATGGTCTGAACAATGGGGTTGTCAAATGCTACAGTAGACTTTGAGTTGGATGTAGGGCTGGGCGATATGGACAAAATCAAATATGATATTTTTGGACCAAATACCTCCATTGATGTTGTGCAATATCAACTTCCCTTGTAATGTGTCAAAAATGCTGAAGAATGGCTAAAATCTACAAGCTCACAACGTGTCACATCTATGACTATTTTCACAATTTCTGACAATTTGACCATTTTTGAGATGATAATAAAGTGATTAACGCCAGGAAAAGACAACACTTTTGCCATGTCACAATATTACGATATACACAATGCCAGATGATATCTAATATCATATCACCATATTGATGTCATATCAATAATATTGCTGAGGCGTAGTTGGACACTGGCAAAATAATTTTTCTTGTGAGCATAACTTTTCCCTTTGGGCTAGTGAGGTAGTTTTTGTACAATGGGATGTTAATGTCATACGGTGTACCTTTTCAAATAAACTAAAGAGTTACTTGCTATAATCTTTCACTGGTAGATTTTTTACAATAAACCATTCCACATAAATATGACAACTTATCTAAACACCTCAGACATTTGCGCTGGAAATGTATTTCTCTTTTTTTTTGTTAATACTTGCTGTTTCTGAAAATGCTAGACACCCTTGGTGCCCAGGACCCCACAGAATTTGTGGTAATTGTTTTTGTTCCAAACTGGATTCTGGGAATTGCGGTTCCTAACAGTCAACAGAGTACCAGTGTTGCCAAAAAATAATAATACAAATAAAACGTATTTTATAGCACCTTTCATGACATGGAATGCAGCTCAAAGTGCTTTACAGAGCAATGGAGAAAAAAGAAAGAAGTAAAGCAATGCATAAAACATTAAAATAATAGCAGTAATGCAATACAGTGAGGACATGAATAACAAGGAATTTAGAAGTAGGTCTTTAGCTGTGCTTTAAAAATGTCTGTCGAAGGTACAGTGGGAGTTTGCCGTCGGCCCATAGAAGCAGAAAGCTGCTAAACTGTGTTTTTTAGTTGCCATTTTTAAGCACAGCGAGCAGGCCAGCAGTGGAAGGCCTGAGGCAGCAGTTTGGGACATATTTAGGCAGGCAGGAAGTTGCCAGTGCGAGATCATTGAGAGCTTTATAAACAAGTAAAATAATTTTAAAATCAATCCTAAAAACAACTGGACCAATGCAGTGAAGCTAAAACTGGAGTAATATGTTCTCTCATCTTAGTTTTAGTTAAAACTCTGGCAGCCGCATTTTGGACAAGTTGTAATCTGTCAGTTGTTTTCTTTGGCAGTCCACAAAAAAGTGCATTGCATAATCAAGCCGAGAAAAAGAAAGGCGTGGATCAGCGTTTTTGCATTGTCCAATGATAAATAGGCTCTGATTCGGGCAATATTTCCAAGGTGAAATCTGTAATCTTGGTAACATCAGATAAATGTGTGAATTAAAATTAAATTCAGAATCAATAATGATCCCCAAGTTCTTTATTGTACTGTTACTTTCTACAGTCAGGTTGCTAAGTCTGCTTATTATTGACTCATCCAGCATTTGATGCTAGACAGACAAACACAAAGACTCCAGAATTAAGTGTCGCCAAAATGGCTGTTACACAGTATGACTTTAATGCTTGATCAACATGCACAATACATTTTTGTTCAGAGTATAGCTGGCTAGCTAAGAACACCAAAACATCAGTCCTCCTTTCTGTAAATACTTTAGCACATTCTGTTTGTGTATTTAATATATAGTCTGATTATGAGAGTATGAGCTGGTATAGCATGGGATGTTGGTATTTTAAGCTGGGGAGAAAAACTAAATGTCATCAAGTATCAAGTATAAATGATTGAGGAGGTCTCTGTAGACAAGATAATATTGCCTCCATTTGGAGAGTGACATTGTGACAGAGCTTCAATCATTCAATGTGTGTGTGTGTGCATGTGGTCAGAACAGCGAAGCACACAGCAGTTGGTCTCATTTTTTTTAAATTGTTTATCGTATGCTGAATGGATAGTATGGTATGGTATGTGCATACAATATTGTTGCTGTCGGGCATAAACCTTGTAGGCTGTCCAAAAACTATCCTTTTTTATTATCATTTGAACTGATTTTTAAAATGTTCACTACTTTTGTATGATGAAGTAGGGCATTAAAAGGATCCTGGCTAATAAGACAAATGTGTCTTAAAACACTATACTTGCCCTCTATAACTAAAATGACAAAATAAAAACACCATCAATATTTTATTTATTTCGTAAATAGTCACAAGTTGATGTGTGGTCCAGCCCGTTGGAATGTATGGAATGCATGTGCTAATAAAAAACAACTTAATACTTCCTAAAGTTAATATGAGCATCAAAGCAATATTTTAAATACTTTTTTATTAGCACGTGCATTCCATACATTCCATCGGGCTGGACCACGCATGGACATATGACATCCTCAACTTGCGACAGGAGCAGTTCCTATTGAGTGAAAGATTCTCTATTTCTGAAAGAAATAAAATATTTAAGGTGTTTTTATTTTTACATTTTAGTTATAGAGGGCAAGTATAATTTTTATAAGGCATATTTGTCTTATTAGCCAGGGATGCTTTTAACAAAAAAAGAAAACTGATGAAATATGGAGATATGTGGTTTCCATCATTTCTTTGAGTGTTTGCCACTTAAAGCTGAAAGTCGGAACTTATTCCAACAACAAACTATCCTCTGTACCTCTGTACTTTTATTTTCTTTAGCATTAACAACAAACAGACCCATATTGAATTTCTTCGCTTTGACATTCAATTTATAAATGTCTCAAATTTGAAAGCACTACATTTCTAAAACGATGAAACATTTCAAAGATTCCTTTTCAGGCAAACATGTCCACCGTAAGATGAACCTAAATAGGTTTGAATGGGGTTTCTAGGTGTAAGTATGTAGGACTAGTAGCATGCCAAAGTTTGTGCTATTGCCATTGGGACTGCATTGCGCGTTTAACTTAAATCACTCAGAAACTACAAAACATTTCAAAGTAAAAAGTTCCAGCATGTGTCTCCACAGAAAGCTGAATTATAAAAAGTGTGAATGGAGTTTCTAGGTGAAAGTGCTTTTTTGACGTGCCAATATCTGCCATTGAGCCCCATTGTAAATGTCTCAAATTTAAAAGCACTATATTTCTAAAACGATGAAACATTTCAAAGATTCCTTTTCAGGCAAACATGTCCACCGTAAGATGAACCTAAATAGGTTTGAATGGGGTTTCTAGGTGTAAGTATGTAGGACTAGTAGCATGCCAAAGTTTGTGCTATTGCCATTGGGAATGCATTGGGCGTTTAAGTTAAATAACTCAGAAACTACAAAACATTTCAAAGTAAAAAGTTCCAGAATGTGTCTCCACAGTAAGCTGAATTATAAAACGTGTGAATGGAGTTTCTAGGTGAAAGTGATTTTGACGTGCCACCAGGGGCGTCAGGTTCCTATAACAGCAGTGGGTGCCCCCCCCCCAGCCACCCCGCCTCCCTGCCACCCCCCCCCCCCCCGGCCGCAGCGGGGAAAAAACCTTTTTTTTGGTACTTTATTTACAGTTTGCTAATAAATACAGTGGTGCGCGCTTTCAGTTCACAACAATTAACGAACACATTAAATTGTTTCAGCATCTTGTTTCAACATTTCAGCATGATCAACAGTAAATAATTAAATTGCTTCAGCCATAAGCGGCGGGTGGATTTTACCTTTAGCTAGGTGGGACGACGCAGATTTATTTATTTATTTCCCCCAGATGGTCTAACAATCTCATGATTTGACCAATGTATTACCAATCTCGTACACCATTGCTCACGAAAGCAAGATCCTTGACCAAATTACAGCCACTGCATCTTACCTTTTAATTAAAGTAAAAGTAGTCTGAGGAAAGGGAACAGTTCTGTTCCCCGGACATTGTTTTGGGATATTTTTGCTGAGATGGCTCTGTTTGTCAAGTCTCAAGTCAGTGTGGAGATTGGCCGGCGGTGTTGCTGCCCTCTCCTCCCCTCCCGACTCATGGCTCTTTACAGACGGGCCGACGGTACACAGACAGCAGCCTCGCCGCTGACTGTGTTAGTGTTGTGTTGCTGGCTGCTGCAGGAGACGGAGTGTGAATGAACCGTGCGGTCACTGGAACAAAGCCACCGTATTAGCATTTGAATACCTGTTCTGTGAACACCGTAAAGGTGTGTGCCTACGTGACAAAATGACCAGGGGGAGGGGATCTTCACCCTTAATCTCAGTGGGTGCTATTTGGCTTATTATTTTTTCAGTGGGTGCCCAAGCCCTCAGGCACCCCCAAAGTTGACGCCGTTGCGTGCCACTATCTGCCATTGTAAATTTCTCAAATTTAAAGCACTGTATTTCTAAAACTATGAAACATTTCAAAGATTCCTTTTCAGGCAAACATGTCCACCGTAAGATGAACCTAAATAGGTTTGAATGGGGATTCTAGGTGTAAGTATGTAGGACTAGTAGCATGCCAAAGTTATACATTTTTTCGGACGGCATACTATAGCATGTCGTTTTTCGTGATTTTGGACTTTTTGAAAAAAAGATGA
This sequence comes from Electrona antarctica, assembly GCF_951216825.1. NCBI lineage: Eukaryota > Metazoa > Chordata > Actinopteri > Myctophiformes > Myctophidae > Electrona > Electrona antarctica. Next base: position 21,829,356 of record NC_136795.1, on the reverse strand, counting down.
AAATCATGAAAAAACGACATACTATAGTTCATGGCTTCGGACGGCATACTATAGCATGTCGTTTTTCATGATTTTGTAGGATTTGAAAAAAAGATGAAAATCATGAAAAAACGACATACTATAGTCCATGGTTTGGGACGGCATAATATATTATGTCATATTTTCATGATTTTGGGACACTATGTCAGAGCCAGGACTTGAACCTGCAGCCTCCTGATTACCAGGCAGGCTCTGTACCCAGTGAGCCACTGTGCATGCTGTTCTTAAAAGGCCGAATAGATAATGACAGAAGAGCCAGAGACTTGTTTCCATTGTGGTTCATAAACATTTGAGCGTCTAGAGATAAACAACAGCAAAAGAAACAATAGACAAATCTCCTGTTATTTTATTTTTTGTATTTTATTTTTGTATCAATGTTGTACTCAAAGGGAACAGCAGCCTGCTTTGTGGCAGGTAGCAAGTAGATCAGTGACTTAGCACACTGGCTGCACGCGCCGGCCGGCCGGTCGTGTATAGTCGGCACAGCCGGACAGCCAATGAAACGAAGGCTTGCCTTTGTTGCCAGGCAGTTTTGCCATCTTTTTCACCCAATCAGAATTTTTCACTTTTCTTTGTACGGGATTTGGAGACTGCAGTTCGATTCCCCCTCATGGAAGACGGATCCATAGTTAAAGTTAGTTATTGACCAGTTAACTGCCTGGTAATTGCATACCTGGATGTAAAATAATAATAAAATATGTTGAGTTGTAATTGTACCACTGTGTCTGTGACTTATTTCTCTGCCCTTGATTTTCTATACTGCTGTACATTTACATAGTCAGTAGTTATGATTGAATTGATGAATTTGGATAATTCTTTCCATCTAGATGACCAAGTTGGGTCCGGGGACCCTCAGGGGTCCTCGAGGGAGTTCCAGGGGGTCCCCATGCAGCTAAATGATAGTTAGTAACCAAATGGACCGTTATGGTTCTGTAACTCAGAGTGTACAAATGGAACCAAATGGTTCCATTTGTACTCTCATAGTTAAATTGACATTGATTTAAAAACATAAATTGGGGGACCCAGAGATAGAAATACCAGAAATGGGGGTCCGTAGACAAATGCATGTCAAACTGGGGGGGTCCTTGAAATTAAACCGGTTGAGAATCACTGCTATAGCCGGGGAAAAAAGGAAAGAATATCTCTTATGGGGGGTCCCTGGCATATGTTTTCAAATGGGGGTCTGCGGGCTAATTAGTGTCAATTTGGGGGTCCTTGACATGAAAAAGTTTGGGAACCATTGGTAGATAGCAGTAGTACTCATCATCATTGCCATCTAGTGGCTGTTATAAATCCTAGCACAGCAAATGGAAGGCAGCCTCTGTAGACATTTCTAAAGCTCAGCTCAAGACCCACTTCTACACCCTTGCTTTTAATTGATTTATTTGTCTTTTAAAAAAAAATGTTATTCATGTCCTCACTGTATTGTTTATGCCCTGCCTTTCTTTCTTTTTTGTGTAAAGCACTTTGAGCTGCATTTCATGTCATGAAAGGTGCTATACAAATAAAGTTTTATTATTATTTTTTATTAGCAACAAAACATTTCTGTTGAACTCTGTGAAATTACACAACTCTTATATACATACAAAGATAAAGATAAATAGTATTAGAAAATAGATAAAATATCAAAAAACTGTGGGATACAATATATAGTGCAAATGTATCGGCTAGCAGCAGTTGAAATCCCATCCTAAAAATAAAACAAATGAAGAAGGTATTGCTCTGTTTATGTAACAGAATTTCTTTATACAGATGTAATTTGCTGTAAGCAGTGTAGGGGTATAAACAGTGTACACACAATGATTTGTATTCCTTAAGGTGCTTCCATTCCATTACTTTCAGAGTGCATTCTCTCTCTATGAAAAAAGTTTTAGTCATTTGTTTTTATCAACACTTGTATGTGTGTGCGTGCGTGTGTGCATGCGTGTGTGTGTTCCTCAGGCACAGTAGAGGCGTACAGACAGTTTGGTCTGTGGCAGCCCTCCTCCTCGCCTCCAGAAGGAGACTTTGACCTGTGCGTCCATGAAGGCAGCGCCCAACGCCTGCACTGCGTCGCCACGGTCTGCCGCTCACTCACTCGTTAACTAAAACACCTAAAACAGGCAGGGAAAGCATATTGTTTTTTAAATGACCGGTTAGTTCGATTAGAAAGTTCTGCATTGTCCCTATAACTCATGCATCAAATCACAAAACGTGTCGGCTGAGTAGAGATACAGAATGGATTCTTCTAATGGTTTGTTTGATTTATTGATTGAATACTTTAATAACAGCTTGCAAAGAAGTACAGAGATACAGATAATGCTAAAAGGATAACACAGGCCTTGTTTCCATTCTGGTTCTATGTATTCAACTCATCAAGCGTGGGCAGTGTGTGTACTATACAGGCTACACATCTGTCAGACCCCACTTCTGCATTGCTGTACTGAAACGTCACACCTGTCCTCAGACGATTGAGGGTTGTCCACTCCATGCAGGGCAGGTGCTGGCTGGCCAGGAACATCTGTGGGATCCTTGATGTAGTGGTGAAGCCTGGATGTTCTGCTGCCTTGCACTGATCCCTCCATCTCGCCATCACCCAGGAAGCCTTGGAGGTGTCAGCTGGTGTTGTGTGAAGCAGTTCCTGAGCCTGTGTGGCAAAGGGGCACAGGGACTGGTGTTTTAAGGATTATGTTATACTTTAGCTATTGAAAAATAGCAGATCTACAAGCTCATAGCGCAGCGCTGCACTACGAGCTTGTAGATCTGCTATGTTTGGAAAATCTTGAAAATGTGGCGCAAATATTAGAATATATATTCTTTCAGAGCGAACGTTTTAAACTCCAATCTTTGCTTACGGGGGAAGACGACTTGCAGCAAGCTATACACCTTGAAAAGTACAGTCATGACTCTTACTAAACACCAAAACTCAAGTGTACACTTAAACTGTATGTTGGCTTGTTTACTGTTGAGTGAGAGACCCACAGTTTGGAAAACACTGCATTAGCTGTCTGGGTGTTATACATATTGATATGACAATTAAAATTGTATTGCTATATCACACAAATTATGTTGTATTACTGTTGTATGGTAGACAATATATTTGGGTTTCAAGTGTGGTCATCTGAACACAGCGTCTTTACACTCTAGTGAAATAGTGCATTTCATATTTAATGTAAACATACAAAGAGGACTAAGGCGAGGCAGTCAGCAGGTCACAGCGCTGTAGGGCTTCGAACCCTATATCCAGCAGAAGCTCGGATAGTACTCTACCAGTGCTTTTTTTGCTTTGCAACACCATGCCTTTACTTGCATGTGAATTATTGATGACACCATGATAGGAGTACAATAACTTTGTATTGTGAATAAAACATATTAACCACAGTGTGGTTGCAGTGTAATGCTAACGATGTAATCACAGGGCTGTCTGCTTCATGTATTATAATTAAAAGTGCATTCTGGTATTGTGAATCAATGTACTTAAATGAAAGCACCAACTTCAGTGTTTACTGACTGACCTATAATAACAATATAGCCTCCAATAGCACAGCGAGGGGTCCGGGGACCCCCAGATTTTGTAAATAGCATCAACATCAGCTAAAGCCACTATAAAGCCTATTTGAAACTAGGCGATCTACGAGCTTGTTGATCAGCTATTTTCAACAAATCAGACCATTAAACTCAGTCAAATAAATGTTAAATCATGAAATATAACATCGGGTCTTGTGTAGGGTCTAAGGAGTAAACACTGATACAGTGAGTTATTATTTTGTCTGCTGGTTGCATGAGTTCAGCTCCATGTACAGTAACAGCTCAGCACAGTACTCAATTAACAGATCCCTGATCGATCTAAAAACGAATCCACTATGCCCCAAGACATATAAGCATTAAAACGTTTCCTTTGACAAGTCAGAGAGTGATCTGTTCGTAACCATTGAGCCAGACAACGTCTGTTTACAACGATGCTAACACGCTAATTCGATTAGCATCCCTTCCTTTGTCAAAGACGTGCAAAATAAAAAATCTGTCAATGTATACACATTATGTTACACGTCTTTATCGGCGTTTCTGTGGTCGAGACAATGCATTGTACCGACCTGTCAGTTTCTGCTGCTGCTCGGGACTTCATGTATATGACGTAAACATTAAACAGGCAGAGAGACATATATGAATCCAGGCATTAATCTCGTCCAAAAATATATAAAACGTAAACGCCAAAATCGCGATAGAGTCAGCTATTCAGAACAGCGCCACAGCCAGCCCATCCACACCCACTCTGTGGCCAGACGTATATTACATCGGCAGTGAGATTAGGACAGCGCCACAGCCAGCCCATCCACACCCACTCTGTGGCCAGACATATATTACATCGGTACCGAAGTTTAGGACAGCGCCGCGGCCGCCGTCCGCACCCACGTTGCGGCCGGAAGCGGTACTGCGCCCGTAGTGAAAATTCACTACCGTAGAGAATGAACGGGACCTGGTTTAGGGCCGTTTAGCTAAACAATACGCGACGGCCGCGCGCCGGAGATAGTGGGTTCAAACCCCACTCAAATCTTTACTTGCCAAAATCTGCCATTGACCCCCATTCTGAATTTCTCAAATTTAAAAGCACTATATTTCTAAAACGATGAAACATTTCAAAGATTCCTTTTCAGGCAAACATGTCCACCGTAAGATGAACCTAAGTAGGCTTGAATGGGGTTTCTAAGTGTAAGTATGTAGGACTAGTAGCATGCCAAAGTTTGTGCTATTGCCATTGAGAATGCATTGGGCGTTAAAGTTAAATAACTCAGAAACTACAAAACATTTCAAAGTAAAAAGTTCCAGCATGTGTCTCCACAGTAAGCTGAATTATAAAAAAGTGTGAATGGAGTTTCTAGGTGAAAGTGCTTTTTTGACGTGCCAATATCTGTCATTGAGCCCCATTGTAAAATTCTCAAATTTGAAAGCACTATATTTCCAAAACTATGAAACATTTCAAAGATTCCTTTTCAGGCAAACATGTCCACCGTAAGATGAACCTAAGTAGGCTTGAATGGGGTTTCTAGGTGTAAGTATGTAGGACTAGTAGCATGCCAAAGTTTGTGCTATTGCCATTGAGAATGCATTGGGAGTTAAAGTTAAATAACTCAGAAACTACAAAACATTTCAAAGTAAAAAGTTCCAGCATGTGTCTCCACAGTAAGCTGAATTATAAAAAGTGTGAATGGAGTTTCTAGGTGAAAGTGCTTTTTTGACGTGCCAATATCTGCCATTGAGCCCCATTGTAAAATTCTCAAATTTGAAAGCACTATATTTCTAAAACTATGAAACATTTCAAAGATTCCTTTTCAGGCAAACATGTCCACCGTAAGATGAACCTAAGTAGGCTTGAATGGGGTTTCTAGGTGTAAGTATGTAGGACTAGTAGCATGCCAAAGTTTGTGCTATTGCCATTGAGAATGCATTGGGCGTTAAAGTTAAATAACTCAGAAACTACAAAACATTTCAAAGTAAAAAGTTCCAGCATGTGTCTCCACAGTAAGCTGAATTATAAAAAGTGTGAATGGAGTTTCTAGGTGAAAGTGCTTTTTTGACGTGCCAATATCTGCCATTGAGCCCCATTGTAAAATTCTCAAATTTGAAAGCACTATATTTCTAAAACTATGAAACATTTCAAAGATTCCTTTTCAGGCAAACATGTCCACCGTAAGATGAACCTAAGTAGGCTTGAATGGGGTTTCTAGGTGTAAGTATGTAGGACTAGTAGCATGCCAAAGTTTGTGCTATTGCCATTGAGAATGCATTGGGCGTTAAAGTTAAATAACTCAGAAACTACAAAACATTTCAAAGTAAAAAGTTCCAGCATGTGTCTCCACAGTAAGCTGAATTATAAAAAGTGTGAATGGAGTTTCTAGGTGAAAGTGCTTTTTTGACGTGCCAATATCTGCCATTGAGCCCTATTGTAAAATTCTCAAATTTGAAAGCACTATATTTCTAAAACTATGAAACATTTCAAAGATTCCTTTTCAGGCAAACATGTCCACCGTAAGATGAACCTAAGTAGGCTTGAATGGGGTTTCTAGGTGTAAGTATGTAGGACTAGTAGCATGCCAAAGTTTGTGCTATTGCCATTGAGAATGCATTGGGCGTTAAAGTTAAATAACTCAGAAACTACAAAACATTTCAAAGTAAAAAGTTCCAGCATGTGTCTCCACAGTAAGCTGAATTATAAAAAGTGTGAATGGAGTTTCTAGGTGAAAGTGCTTTTTTGACGTGCCAATATCTGCCATTGAGCCCCATTGTAAAATTCTCAAATTTGAAAGCACTATATTTCTAAAACTATGAAACATTTCAAAGATTCCTTTTCAGGCAAACATGTCCACCATAAGATGAACCTAAGTAGGCTTGAATGGGGTTTCTAGGTGTAAGTATGTAGGACTAGTAGCATGCCAAAGTTTGTGCTATTGCCATTGAGAATGCATTGGGAGTTAAAGTTAAATAACTCAGAAACTACAAAACATTTCAAAGTAAAAAGTTCCAGCATGTGTCTCCACAGTAAGCTGAATTATAAAAAGTGTGAATGGAGTTTCTAGGTGAAAGTGCTTTTTTGACGTGCCAATATCTGCCATTGAGCCCCATTGTAAAATTCTCAAATTTGAAAGCACTATATTTCTAAAACTATGAAACATTTCAAAGATTCCTTTTCAGGCAAACATGTCCACCGTAAGATGAACCTAAGTAGGCTTTAATGGGGTTTCTAGGTGTAAGTATGTAGGACTAGTAGCATGCCAAAGTTTGTGCTATTGCCATTGAGAATGCATTGGGCGTTAAAGTTAAATAACTCAGAAACTACAAAACATTTCAAAGTAAAAAGTTCCAGCATGTGTCTCCACAGTAAGCTGAATTATAAAACGTGTGAATGGAGTTTCTAGGTGAAAGTGATTTTGACGTGCCACTATCTGCCATTATAAATTTCTCACATTTAAAGCACTATATTTCTAAAACTATGAAACATTTCAAAGATTCCTTTTCAGGCAAACATGTCCACCGTAAGATGAACCTAAATAGGTTTGAATGGGGATTCTAGGTGTAAGTATGTAGGACTAGTAGCATGCCAAAGTTATAATTTTTTTCGGACGGCATACTATAGCATGTCGTTTTTCGTGATTTTGGACTATTTGAAAAAAAGATGAAAATCATGAAAAAACGACATACTATAGTTCATGGCTTCGGACGGCATACTATAGCATGTCGTTTTTCATGATTTTGGAGGATTTGAAAAAAAGATGAAAATCATGAAAAAACGACATACTATAGTCCATGGTTTGGGACGGCATAATATATTATGTCATATTTTCATGATTTTGGGACACTATGTCAGAGCCAGGACTTGAACCTGCAGCCTCCTGATTACCAGGCAGGCTCTGTACCCAGTGAGCCACTGTGCATGCTGTTCTTAAAAGGCCGAATAGATAATGACAGAAGAGCCAGAGACTTGTTTCCATTGTGGTTCATAAACATTTGAGCGTCTAGAGATAAACAACAGCAAAAGAAACAATAGACAAATCTCCTGTTATTTTATTTTTTGTATTTTATTTTTGTATCAATGTTGTACTCAAAGGGAACAGCAGCCTGCTTTGTGGCAGGTAGCAAGTAGATCAGTGACTTAGCACACTGGCTGCATGATCTGGAGATAGTGGGTTCAAACCCCACTCAAATCTTTACTTGCCAAAATCTGCCATTGACCCCCATTCTGAATTTCTCAAATTTAAAAGCACTATATTTCTAAAACGATGAAACATTTCAAAGATTCCTTTTCAGGCAAACATGTCCACCGTAAGATGAACCTAAGTAGGCTTGAATGGGGTTTCTAGGTGTAAGTATGTAGGACTAGTAGCATGCCAAAGTTTGTGCTATTGCCATTGAGAATGCATTGGGCGTTAAAGTTAAATAACTCAGAAACTACAAAACATTTCAAAGTAAAAAGTTCCAGCATGTGTCTCCACAGTAAGCTGAATTATAAAAAAGTGTGAATGGAGTTTCTAGGTGAAAGTGCTTTTTTGACGTGCCAAAATCTGTCATTGAGCCCCATTGTAAAATTCTCAAATTTGAAAGCACTATATTTCTAAAACTATGAAACATTTCAAAGATTCCTTTTCAGGCAAACATGTCCACCGTAAGATGAACCTAAGTAGGCTTGAATGGGGTTTCTAGGTGTAAGTATGTAGGACTAGTAGCATGCCAAAGTTTGTGCTATTGCCATTGAGAATGCATTGGGAGTTAAAGTTAAATAACTCAGAAACTACAAAACATTTCAAAGTAAAAAGTTCCAGCATGTGTCTCCACAGTAAGCTGAATTATAAAAAGTGTGAATGGAGTTTCTAGGTGAAAGTGCTTTTTTGACGTGCCAATATCTGCCATTGAGCCCCATTGTAAAATTCTCAAATTTGAAAGCACTATATTTCTAAAACTATGAAACATTTCAAAGATTCCTTTTCAGGCAAACATGTCCACCGTAAGATGAACCTAAGTAGGCTTGAATGGGGTTTCTAGGTGTAAGTATGTAGGACTAGTAGCATGCCAAAGTTTGTGCTATTGCCATTGAGAATGCATTGGGCGTTAAAGTTAAATAACTCAGAAACTACAAAACATTTCAAAGTAAAAAGTTCCAGCATGTGTCTCCACAGTAAGCTGAATTATAAAAAGTGTGAATGGAGTTTCTAGGTGAAAGTGCTTTTTTGACGTGCCAATATCTGCCATTGAGCCCCATTGTAAAATTCTCAAATTTGAAAGCACTATATTTCTAAAACTATGAAACATTTCAAAGATTCCTTTTCAGGCAAACATGTTCACCGTAAGATGAACCTAAGTAGGCTTGAATGGGGTTTCTAGGTGTAAGTATGTAGGACTAGTAGCATGCCAAAGTTTGTGCTATTGCCATTGAGAATGCATTGGGCGTTAAAGTTAAATAACTCAGAAACTACAAAACATTTCAAAGTAAAAAGTTCCAGCATGTGTCTCCACAGTAAGCTGAATTATAAAAAGTGTGAATGGAGTTTCTAGGTGAAAGTGCTTTTTTGACGTGCCAATATCTGCCATTGAGCCCCATTGTAAAATTCTCAAATTTGAAAGCACTATATTTCTAAAACTATGAAACATTTCAAAGATTCCTTTTCAGGCAAACATGTCCACCGTAAGATGAACCTAAGTAGGCTTGAATGGGGTTTCTAGGTGTAAGTATGTAGGACTAGTAGCATGCCAAAGTTTGTGCTATTGCCATTGAGAATGCATTGGGCGTTAAAGTTAAATAACTCAGAAACTACAAAACATTTCAAAGTAAAAAGTTCCAGCATGTGTCTCCACAGTAAGCTGAATTATAAAAAGTGTGAATGGAGTTTCTAGGTGAAAGTGCTTTTTTGACGTGCCAATATCTGCCATTGAGCCCCATTGTAAAATTCTCAAATTTGAAAGCACTATATTTCTAAAACTATGAAACATTTCAAAGATTCCTTTTCAGGCAAACATGTCCACCATAAGATGAACCTAAGTAGGCTTGAATGGGGTTTCTAGGTGTAAGTATGTAGGACTAGTAGCATGCCAAAGTTTGTGCTATTGCCATTGAGAATGCATTGGGAGTTAAAGTTAAATAACTCAGAAACTACAAAACATTTCAAAGTAAAAAGTTCCAGCATGTGTCTCCACAGTAAGCTGAATTATAAAAAGTGTGAATGGAGTTTCTAGGTGAAAGTGCTTTTTTGACGTGCCAATATCTGCCATTGAGCCCCATTGTAAAATTCTCAAATTTGAAAGCACTATATTTCTAAAACTATGAAACATTTCAAAGATTCCTTTTCAGGCAAACATGTCCACCGTAAGATGAACCTAAGTAGGCTTTAATGGGGTTTCTAGGTGTAAGTATGTAGGACTAGTAGCATGCCAAAGTTTGTGCTATTGCCATTGAGAATGCATTGGGCGTTAAAGTTAAATAACTCAGAAACTACAAAACATTTCAAAGTAAAAAGTTCCAGCATGTGTCTCCACAGTAAGCTGAATTATAAAACGTGTGAATGGAGTTTCTAGGTGAAAGTGATTTTGACGTGCCACTATCTGCCATTATAAATTTCTCACATTTAAAGCACTATATTTCTAAAACTATGAAACATTTCAAAGATTCCTTTTCAGGCAAACATGTCCACCGTAAGATGAACCTAAATAGGGTTGAATGGGGATTCTAGGTGTAAGTATGTAGGACTAGTAGCATGCCAAAGTTATAATTTTTTTCGGACGGCATACTATAGCATGTCGTTTTTCGTGATTTTGGACTATTTGAAAAAAAGATGAAAATCATGAAAAAACGACATACTATAGTTCATGGCTTTGGACGGCATACTATAGCATGTCGTTTTTCATGATTTTGGAGGATTTGAAAAAAAGATGAAAATCATGAAAAAACGACATACTATAGTCCATGGTTTGGGACGGCATAATATATTATGTCATATTTTCATGATTTTGGGACACTATGTCAGAGCCAGGACTTGAACCTGCAGCCTCCTGATTACCAGGCAGGCTCTGTACCCAGTGAGCCACTGTGCATGCTGTTCTTAAAAGGCCGAATAGATAATGACAGAAGAGCCAGAGACTTGTTTCCATTGTGGTTCATAAACATTTGAGCGTCTAGAGATAAACAACAGCAAAAGAAACAATAGACAAATCTCCTGTTATTTTATTTTTTGTATTTTATTTTTGTATCAATGTTGTACTCAAAGGGAACAGCAGCCTGCTTTGTGGCAGGTAGCAAGTAGATCAGTGACTTAGCACACTGGCTGCATGATCTGGAGATAGTGGGTTCAAACCCCACTCAAATCTTTACTTGCCAAAATCTGCCATTGACCCCCATTCTGAATTTCTCAAATTTAAAAGCACTATATTTCTAAAACGATGAAACATTTCAAAGATTCCTTTTCAGGCAAACATGTCCACCGTAAGATGAACCTAAGTAGGCTTGAATGGGGTTTCTAGGTGTAAGTATGTAGGACTAGTAGCATGCCAAAGTTTGTGCTATTGCCATTGAGAATGCATTGGGCGTTAAAGTTAAATAACTCAGAAACTACAAAACATTTCAAAGTAAAAAGTTCCAGCATGTGTCTCCACAGTAAGCTGAATTATAAAAAAGTGTGAATGGAGTTTCTAGGTGAAAGTGCTTTTTTGACGTGCCAATATCTGTCATTGAGCCCCATTGGAAAATTCTCAAATTTGAAAGCACTATATTTCTAAAACTATGAAACATTTCAAAGATTCCTTTTCAGGCAAACATGTCCACCGTAAGATGAACCTAAGTAGGCTTGAATGGGGTTTCTAGGTGTAAGTATGTAGGACTAGTAGCATGCCAAAGTTTGTGCTATTGCCATTGAGAATGCATTGGGAGTTAAAGTTAAATAACTCAGAAACTACAAAACATTTCAAAGTAAAAAGTTCCAGCATGTGTCTCCACAGTAAGCTGAATTATAAAAAGTGTGAATGGAGTTTCTAGGTGAAAGTGCTTTTTTGACGTGCCAATATCTGCCATTGAGCCCCATTGTAAAATTCTCAAATTTGAAAGCACTATATTTCTAAAACTATGAAACATTTCAAAGATTCCTTTTCAGGCAAACATGTCCACCGTAAGATGAACCTAAGTAGGCTTGAATGGGGTTTCTAGGTGTAAGTATGTAGGACTAGTAGCATGCCAAAGTTTGTGCTATTGCCATTGAGAATGCATTGGGCGTTAAAGTTAAATAACTCAGAAACTACAAAACATTTCAAAGTAAAAAGTTCCAGCATGTGTCTCCACAGTAAGCTGAATTATAAAACGTGTGAATGGAGTTTCTAGGTGAAAGTGATTTTGACGTGCCACTATCTGCCATTATAAATTTCTCACATTTAAAGCACTATATTTCTAAAACTATGAAACATTTCAAAGATTCCTTTTCAGGCAAACATGTCCACCGTAAGATGAACCTAAATAGGTTTGAATGGGGATTCTAGGTGTAAGTATGTAGGACTAGTAGCATGCCAAAGTTATAATTTTTTTCGGACGGCATACTATAGCATGTCGTTTTTCGTGATTTTGGACTATTTGAAAAAAAGATGAAAATCATGAAAAAACGACATACTATAGTTCATGGCTTCGGACGGCATACTATAGCATGTCGTTTTTCATGATTTTGGAGGATTTGAAAAAAAGATGAAAATCATGAAAAAACGACATACTATAGTCCATGGTTTGGGACGGCATAATATATTATGTCATATTTTCATGATTTTGGGACACTATGTCAGAGCCAGGACTTGAACCTGCAGCCTCCTGATTACCAGGCAGGCTCTGTACCCAGTGAGCCACTGTGCATGCTGTTCTTAAAAGGCCGAATAGATAATGACAGAAGAGCCAGAGACTTGTTTCCATTGTGGTTCATAAACATTTGAGCGTCTAGAGATAAACAACAGAAAAAGAAACAATAGACAAATCTCCTGTTATTTTATTTTTTGTATTTTATTTTTGTATCAATGTTGTACTCAAAGGGAACAGCAGCCTGCTTTGTGGCAGGTAGCAAGTAGATCAGTGACTTAGCACACTGGCTGCATGATCTGGAGATAGTGGGTTCAAACCCCACTCAAATCTTTACTTGCCAAAATCTGCCATTGACCCCCATTCTGAATTTCTCAAATTTAAAAGCACTATATTTCTAAAACGATGAAACATTTCAAAGATTCCTTTTCAGGCAAACATGTCCACCGTAAGATGAACCTAAGTAGGCTTGAATGGGGTTTCTAGGTGTAAGTATGTAGGACTAGTAGCATGCCAAAGTTTGTGCTATTGCCATTGAGAATGCATTGGGCGTTAAAGTTAAATAACTCAGAAACTACAAAACATTTCAAAGTAAAAAGTTCCAGCATGTGTCTCCACAGTAAGCTGAATTATAAAAAAGTGTGAATGGAGTTTCTAGGTGAAAGTGCTTTTTTGACGTGCCAATATCTGTCATTGAGCCCCATTGTAAAATTCTCAAATTTGAAAGCACTATATTTCTAAAACTATGAAACATTTCAAAGATTCCTTTTCAGGCAAACATGTCCACCGTAAGATGAACCTAAGTAGGCTTGAATGGGGTTTCTAGGTGTAAGTATGTAGGACTAGTAGCATGCCAAAGTTTGTGCTATTGCCATTGAGAATGCATTGGGAGTTAAAGTTAAATAACTCAGAAACTACAAAACATTTCAAAGTAAAAAGTTCCAGCATGTGTCTCCACAGTAAGCTGAATTATAAAAAGTGTGAATGGAGTTTCTAGGTGAAAGTGCTTTTTTGACGTGCCAATATCTGCCATTGAGCCCCATTGTAAAATTCTCAAATTTGAAAGCACTATATTTCTAAAACTATGAAACATTTCAAAGATTCCTTTTCAGGCAAACATGTCCACCGTAAGATGAACCTAAGTAGGCTTGAATGGGGTTTCTAGGTGTAAGTATGTAGGACTAGTAGCATGCCAAAGTTTGTGCTATTGCCATTGAGAATGCATTGGGCGTTAAAGTTAAATAACTCAGAAACTACAAAACATTTCAAAGTAAAAAGTTCCAGCATGTGTCTCCACAGTAAGCTGAATTATAACAAGTGTGAATGGAGTTTCTAGGTGAAAGTGCTTTTTTGACGTGCCAATATCTGCCATTGAGCCCCATTGTAAAATTCTCAAATTTGAAAGCACTATATTTCTAAAACGATGAAACATTTCAAAGATTCCTTTTCAGGCAAACATGTCCACCGTAAGATGAACCTAAGTAGGCTTGAATGGGGTTTCTAGGTGTAAGTATGTAGGACTAGTAGCATGCCAAAGTTTGTGCTATTGCCATTGAGAATGCATTGGGCGTTAAAGTTAAATAACTCAGAAACTACAAAACATTTCAAAGTAAAAAGTTCCAGCATGTGTCTCCACAGTAAGCTGAATTATAAAAAGTGTGAATGGAGTTTCTAGGTGAAAGTGCTTTTTTGACGTGCCAATATCTGCCATTGAGCCCTATTGTAAAATTCTCAAATTTGAAAGCACTATATTTCTAAAACTATGAAACATTTCAAAGATTCCTTTTCAGGCAAACATGTCCACCGTAAGATGAACCTAAGTAGGCTTGAATGGGGTTTCTAGGTGTAAGTATGTAGGACTAGTAGCATGCCAAAGTTTGTGCTATTGCCATTGAGAATGCATTGGGCGTTAAAGTTAAATAACTCAGAAACTACAAAACATTTCAAAGTAAAAAGTTCCAGCATGTGTCTCCACAGTAAGCTGAATTATAAAAAGTGTGAATGGAGTTTCTAGGTGAAAGTGCTTTTTTGACGTGCCAATATCTGCCATTGAGCCCCATTGTAAAATTCTCAAATTTGAAAGCACTATATTTCTAAAACTATGAAACATTTCAAAGATTCCTTTTCAGGCAAACATGTCCACCATAAGATGAACCTAAGTAGGCTTGAATGGGGTTTCTAGGTGTAAGTATGTAGGACTAGTAGCATGCCAAAGTTTGTGCTATTGCCATTGAGAATGCATTGGGAGTTAAAGTTAAATAACTCAGAAACTACAAAACATTTCAAAGTAAAAAGTTCCAGCATGTGTCTCCACAGTAAGCTGAATTATAAAAAGTGTGAATGGAGTTTCTAGGTGAAAGTGCTTTTTTGACGTGCCAATATCTGCCATTGAGCCCCATTGTAAAATTCTCAAATTTGAAAGCACTATATTTCTAAAACTATGAAACATTTCAAAGATTCCTTTTCAGGCAAACATGTCCACCGTAAGATGAACCTAAGTAGGCTTGAATGGGGTTTCTAGGTGTAAGTATGTAGGACTAGTAGCATGCCAAAGTTTGTGCTATTGCCATTGAGAATGCATTGGGCGTTAAAGTTAAATAACTCAGAAACTACAAAACATTTCAAAGTAAAAAGTTCCAGCATGTGTCTCCACAGTAAGCTGAATTATAAAAAGTGTGAATGGAGTTTCTAGGTGAAAGTGCTTTTTTGACGTGCCAATATCTGCCATTGAGCCCCATTGTAAAATTCTCAAATTTGAAAGCACTATATTTCTAAAACTATGAAACATTTCAAAGATTCCTTTTCAGGCAAACATGTTCACCGTAAGATGAACCTAAGTAGGCTTGAATGGGGTTTCTAGGTGTAAGTATGTAGGACTAGTAGCATGCCAAAGTTTGTGCTATTGCCATTGAGAATGCATTGGGCGTTAAAGTTAAATAACTCAGAAACTACAAAACATTTCAAAGTAAAAAGTTCCAGCATGTGTCTCCACAGTAAGCTGAATTATAAAAAGTGTGAATGGAGTTTCTAGGTGAAAGTGCTTTTTTGACGTGCCAATATCTGCCATTGAGCCCCATTGTAAAATTCTCAAATTTGAAAGCACTATATTTCTAAAACTATGAAACATTTCAAAGATTCCTTTTCAGGCAAACATGTCCACCGTAAGATGAACCTAAGTAGGCTTGAATGGGGTTTCTAGGTGTAAGTATGTAGGACTAGTAGCATGCCAAAGTTTGTGCTATTGCCATTGAGAATGCATTGGGCGTTAAAGTTAAATAACTCAGAAACTACAAAACATTTCAAAGTAAAAAGTTCCAGCATGTGTCTCCACAGTAAGCTGAATTATAAAAAGTGTGAATGGAGTTTCTAGGTGAAAGTGCTTTTTTGACGTGCCAATATCTGCCATTGAGCCCCATTGTAAAATTCTCAAATTTGAAAGCACTATATTTCTAAAACTATGAAACATTTCAAAGATTCCTTTTCAGGCAAACATGTCCACCATAAGATGAACCTAAGTAGGCTTGAATGGGGTTTCTAGGTGTAAGTATGTAGGACTAGTAGCATGCCAAAGTTTGTGCTATTGCCATTGAGAATGCATTGGGCGTTAAAGTTAAATAACTCAGAAACTACAAAACATTTCAAAGTAAAAAGTTCCAGCATGTGTCTCCACAGTAAGCTGAATTATAAAAAGTGTGAATGGAGTTTCTAGGTGAAAGTGCTTTTTTGACGTGCCAATATCTGCCATTGAGCCCCATTGTAAAATTCTCAAATTTGAAAGCACTATATTTCTAAAACTATGAAACATTTCAAAGATTCCTTTTCAGGCAAACATGTCCACCATAAGATGAACCTAAGTAGGCTTGAATGGGGTTTCTAGGTGTAAGTATGTAGGACTAGTAGCATGCCAAAGTTTGTGCTATTGCCATTGAGAATGCATTGGGAGTTAAAGTTAAATAACTCAGAAACTACAAAACATTTCAAAGTAAAAAGTTCCAGCATGTGTCTCCACAGTAAGCTGAATTATAAAAAGTGTGAATGGAGTTTCTAGGTGAAAGTGCTTTTTTGACGTGCCAATATCTGCCATTGAGCCCCATTGTAAAATTCTCAAATTTGAAAGCACTATATTTCTAAAACTATGAAACATTTCAAAGATTCCTTTTCAGGCAAACATGTCCACCATAAGATGAACCTAAGTAGGCTTGAATGGGGTTTCTAGGTGTAAGTATGTAGGACTAGTAGCATGCCAAAGTTTGTGCTATTGCCATTGAGAATGCATTGGGCGTTAAAGTTAAATAACTCAGAAACTACAAAACATTTCAAAGTAAAAAGTTCCAGCATGTGTCTCCACAGTAAGCTGAATTATAAAAAGTGTGAATGGAGTTTCTAGGTGAAAGTGCTTTTTTGACGTGCCAATATCTGCCATTGAGCCCCATTGTAAAATTCTCAAATTTGAAAGCACTATATTTCTAAAACTATGAAACATTTCAAAGATTCCTTTTCAGGCAAACATGTCCACCATAAGATGAACCTAAGTAGGCTTGAATGGGGTTTCTAGGTGTAAGTATGTAGGACTAGTAGCATGCCAAAGTTTGTGCTATTGCCATTGAGAATGCATTGGGAGTTAAAGTTAAATAACTCAGAAACTACAAAACATTTCAAAGTAAAAAGTTCCAGCATGTGTCTCCACAGTAAGCTGAATTATAAAAAGTGTGAATGGAGTTTCTAGGTGAAAGTGCTTTTTTGACGTGCCAATATCTGCCATTGAGCCCCATTGTAAAATTCTCAAATTTGAAAGCACTATATTTCTAAAACTATGAAACATTTCAAAGATTCCTTTTCAGGCAAACATGTCCACCATAAGATGAACCTAAGTAGGCTTGAATGGGGTTTCTAGGTGTAAGTATGTAGGACTAGTAGCATGCCAAAGTTTGTGCTATTGCCATTGAGAATGCATTGGGAGTTAAAGTTAAATAACTCAGAAACTACAAAACATTTCAAAGTAAAAAGTTCCAGCATGTGTCTCCACAGTAAGCTGAATTATAAAAAGTGTGAATGGAGTTTCTAGGTGAAAGTGCTTTTTTGACGTGCCAATATCTGCCATTGAGCCCCATTGTAAAATTCTCAAATTTGAAAGCACTATATTTCTAAAACTATGAAACATTTCAAAGATTCCTTTTCAGGCAAACATGTCCACCGTAAGATGAACCTAAGTAGGCTTGAATGGGGTTTCTAGGTGTAAGTATGTAGGACTAGTAGCATGCCAAAGTTTGTGCTATTGCCATTGAGAATGCATTGGGCGTTAAAGTTAAATAACTCAGAAACTACAAAACATTTCAAAGTAAAAAGTTCCAGCATGTGTCTCCACAGTAAGCTGAATTATAAAAAGTGTGAATGGAGTTTCTAGGTGAAAGTGCTTTTTTGACGTGCCAATATCTGCCATTGAGCCCCATTGTAAAATTCTCAAATTTGAAAGCACTATATTTCTAAAACTATGAAACATTTCAAAGATTCCTTTTCAGGCAAACATGTCCACCATAAGATGAACCTAAGTAGGCTTGAATGGGGTTTCTAGGTGTAAGTATGTAGGACTAGTAGCATGCCAAAGTTTGTGCTATTGCCATTGAGAATGCATTGGGAGTTAAAGTTAAATAACTCAGAAACTACAAAACATTTCAAAGTAAAAAGTTCCAGCATGTGTCTCCACAGTAAGCTGAATTATAAAAAGTGTGAATGGAGTTTCTAGGTGAAAGTGCTTTTTTGACGTGCCAATATCTGCCATTGAGCCCCATTGTAAAATTCTCAAATTTGAAAGCACTATATTTCTAAAACTATGAAACATTTCAAAGATTCCTTTTCAGGCAAACATGTCCACCATAAGATGAACCTAAGTAGGCTTGAATGGGGTTTCTAGGTGTAAGTATGTAGGACTAGTAGCATGCCAAAGTTTGTGCTATTGCCATTGAGAATGCATTGGGAGTTAAAGTTAAATAACTCAGAAACTACAAAACATTTCAAAGTAAAAAGTTCCAGCATGTGTCTCCACAGTAAGCTGAATTATAAAAAGTGTGAATGGAGTTTCTAGGTGAAAGTGCTTTTTTGACGTGCCAATATCTGCCATTGAGCCCCATTGTAAAATTCTCAAATTTGAAAGCACTATATTTCTAAAACTATGAAACATTTCAAAGATTCCTTTTCAGGCAAACATGTCCACCGTAAGATGAACCTAAGTAGGCTTTAATGGGGTTTCTAGGTGTAAGTATGTAGGACTAGTAGCATGCCAAAGTTTGTGCTATTGCCATTGAGAATGCATTGGGCGTTAAAGTTAAATAACTCAGAAACTACAAAACATTTCAAAGTAAAAAGTTCCAGCATGTGTCTCCACAGTAAGCTGAATTATAAAACGTGTGAATGGAGTTTCTAGGTGAAAGTGATTTTGACGTGCCACTATCTGCCATTATAAATTTCTCACATTTAAAGCACTATATTTCTAAAACTATGAAACATTTCAAAGATTCCTTTTCAGGCAAACATGTCCACCGTAAGATGAACCTAAATAGGTTTGAATGGGGATTCTAGGTGTAAGTATGTAGGACTAGTAGCATGCCAAAGTTATAATTTTTTTCGGACGGCATACTATAGCATGTCGTTTTTCGTGATTTTGGACTATTTGAAAAAAAGATGAAAATCATGAAAAAACGACATACTATAGTTCATGGCTTCGGACGGCATACTATAGCATGTCGTTTTTCATGATTTTGGAGGATTTGAAAAAAAGATGAAAATCATGAAAAAACGACATACTATAGTCCATGGTTTGGGACGGCATAATATATTATGTCATATTTTCATGATTTTGGGACACTATGTCAGAGCCAGGACTTGAACCTGCAGCCTCCTGATTACCAGGCAGGCTCTGTACCCAGTGAGCCACTGTGCATGCTGTTCTTAAAAGGCCGAATAGATAATGACAGAAGAGCCAGAGACTTGTTTCCATTGTGGTTCATAAACATTTGAGCGTCTAGAGATAAACAACAGCAAAAGAAACAATAGACAAATCTCCTGTTATTTTATTTTTTGTATTTTATTTTTGTATCAATGTTGTACTCAAAGGGAACAGCAGCCTGCTTTGTGGCAGGTAGCAAGTAGATCAGTGACTTAGCACACTGGCTGCATGATCTGGAGATAGTGGGTTCAAACCCCACTCAAATCTTTACTTGCCAAAATCTGCCATTGACCCCCATTCTGAATTTCTCAAATTTAAAAGCACTATATTTCTAAAACGATGAAACATTTCAAAGATTCCTTTTCAGGCAAACATGTCCACCGTAAGATGAACCTAAGTAGGCTTGAATGGGGTTTCTAGGTGTAAGTATGTAGGACTAGTAGCATGCCAAAGTTTGTGCTATTGCCATTGAGAATGCATTGGGCGTTAAAGTTAAATAACTCAGAAACTACAAAACATTTCAAAGTAAAAAGTTCCAGCATGTGTCTCCACAGTAAGCTGAATTATAAAAAGTGTGAATGGAGTTTCTAGGTGAAAGTGCTTTTTTGACGTGCCAATATCTGCCATTGAGCCCCATTGTAAAATTCTCAAATTTGAAAGCACTATATTTCTAAAACTATGAAACATTTCAAAGATTCCTTTTCAGGCAAACATGTCCACCATAAGATGAACCTAAGTAGGCTTGAATGGGGTTTCTAGGTGTAAGTATGTAGGACTAGTAGCATGCCAAAGTTTGTGCTATTGCCATTGAGAATGCATTGGGAGTTAAAGTTAAATAACTCAGAAACTACAAAACATTTCAAAGTAAAAAGTTCCAGCATGTGTCTCCACAGTAAGCTGAATTATAAAAAGTGTGAATGGAGTTTCTAGGTGAAAGTGCTTTTTTGACGTGCCAATATCTGCCATTGAGCCCCATTGTAAAATTCTCAAATTTGAAAGCACTATATTTCTAAAACTATGAAACATTTCAAAGATTCCTTTTCAGGCAAACATGTCCACCGTAAGATGAACCTAAGTAGGCTTTAATGGGGTTTCTAGGTGTAAGTATGTAGGACTAGTAGCATGCCAAAGTTTGTGCTATTGCCATTGAGAATGCATTGGGCGTTAAAGTTAAATAACTTATAACTAATTGAACGAAATACCTTTCGTTTATGGGTAGGTTTCCTTCAAAACCTAGCTGCAGAACATTATTTTATGTACTCCCAGGACAGAAAATTCTAGAATTTTCGCTGTCCTGGGCTCTAAGGGTGACGTAGGAAGCCACGCCTATCCCGTATAGATACCTGCGTGGCTACGTCAGCCCTCATTCGGAACTTTTCTTCTGCTTTAGAGAACAGAAGGGCGTTCCACGAAAGGTATTTCGTTCAATTTATATATACAACCGTGGTTACTAAAGTAACCTTTAACGTTGTATTATATAGAAATTTCACGAAATACCTTTCGTTTATGGGACTTTATGAACTCCCGTGACCTGAACTTCCAGTGGGTCCCAGGTAAACCTTTTGGGAGGGGCTCGGACCCTTTTGGGTCCAGAACCTAGTCCTTGTGGAGGGCAGGAGGCAGCGCTATGCTGCCCTGATGCCTTACTGAGCAGCGGCCCCCAAGACCGCGTGCGCTAGCGAAGGCGCTGCCACATCTAGGTTATAGTATGTGGCGAAAGTCGAGGGTGTAGACCAGCTTGCTGCTGTGCAGACTTCCTGAATGGAGACACCCTTGTAGAGTGCCCAGGAAGCTGCCACACCTCTTGTGGAGTGGGCCCTCAGGGCTTGAGGGGAATCCACGCCTTGGCTAGTGTAGGCCAGACGGATGGCTTCCACTATCCAGTTAGAGATAGTGACCTTCGTGACGGGCTTTCCTTTGGTCCTGGCACCCCAGGACACAAAGAGTTGGCTTCCTTGTCTGAAGGGAGCCAGTCTATCCGCGTATATGCGTAAAGCTCTGACTGGGCAGAGGCAATTAAGCCTGCTGTCTTCGTCAGAGGAGAACGGCGGGGGATGGAAAGCCTGTAGGTTCACTGGCACACACACTGAGAGAGCATTTTTGGGAATGAAGGCGGGGTTTGCCTTTAGGGTGACCTTGGTCGACCCCTCATCGAACCTCATGCAGTCTGGAGAGATCGAGAGCGCATGTAG
The DNA here is from genome assembly GCF_951216825.1 of Electrona antarctica. Taxonomy (NCBI): domain Eukaryota; kingdom Metazoa; phylum Chordata; class Actinopteri; order Myctophiformes; family Myctophidae; genus Electrona; species Electrona antarctica. The sequence goes on along the minus strand of NC_136795.1, from coordinate 21,807,893 downwards.
GTCGCTGACCCTTTTTGCTGTCGTGAGTGCGATCAGGAGAGCCACCTTCAGGGTTAGGAGCTTGAGGCTCACGGTTTGTAGTGGTTCAAAGGGTGCTGTAGCCAGCGCCTTTAGAACCAGGGACAAATCCCACGAGGGAACGAGGGATCTGCATGTCCTATGTTCCCTGCGTACACCCTTCATGAATTGTTTTACCAGCGGGTGCTTCCACACCGTCTGGTTATCAAAGCCTGGGTGGCAGGCAGAGATTGCCGCCAAATGGACCTTGACTGAGGAGAGGCCTAGACCGTTGTCTAGGAGCTCCTGCAGGAATGACAGGACGTCGATCACTGAGGCCTGGTAGGGGACTGTTTGGTCTGGTCTTCGTGAGCACCAATGCTCGAAGACGCGCCAGGCTGTGTCGTAACGGTCCCTTGTTGACTGGGCTCTGCCTTTCTGAATCGTTTCGATTACGTTCGGAGGTAGACCCACGGCAGTCAACATCACCCTTTGACGGGCCAGACCCATAGGTCTAGGTCCTGGGGGTGAGGGTGGAAGATCTCCCCCCTCGCTTGAGAGAGGAGATCCGCTCGAAGGGGAATTCTCCACGGCTGGTCGTAGAGGAGAGGGGTTATTTCCGACCTCCAGACCCCCCACGACGGGGCTATTAGGAGCACCTTCAGACCCTGAGTCCTCACTCTGTCCAGAGTGGGGCTGATGAGGGATAGCGGGGGAAAGGCGTAGAGAAGGGTTTTGGGCCATTGGTGTGACAGAGCGTCTAGCCCCAACGTTGATGGTCCCCTGATTGCGAAGAAGAGGGGACACTTCGTGTTCTCCTCTGTGGCAAAGAGATCCACCTTGGATTTCCCAAACCTGCTCCAGACCTGGGCCACTGCATGAGGGTGTAGTGACCAGTCTGAGTAGCGGAGAGGTCCTCTGGACAGCAGGTCTGCCCCTGTGTTCAGAAGACCTGGGACGTGACACGCTACTATTGAGAGGACGCGTGTGTTGCACCACAGGATCAGTTTCTGAGCCAGTTGATGAAGACGAGGGGACCTGAGTCCACCTTGTCTGTTGATGTAGCACATGGCCGTGGTGTTGTCTGTCCTGACTAGGACATGGCAACCCAGGATGCGCTGCTCGAAGTGTTTCAGGGCGAGGAAGACTGCCATGAGCTCTAAGTAATTTATGTGAAGGGCACGTAGTGGCCCCAACCATAAACCTCTGGCTGTGAGTCCTTCCATCGTGGCTCCCCAGCCTGTCATGCTGGCGTCTGTAGTGATGACTTTCCTGATCAGAGGCTTTCCCATGGGGACGCCCTCTGAGAGGGTTTTCCTGTCTGACCACCATTGAAGGGCTAGTATGCATTGTGATGTTACTGTTACCTTCTGGTGCCGACGGTGCATTGGTACATGTAGAGAGCCTATCCATCGTTGGAAAGGTCTCATATGTAGCCTTGCTAGGCGGATTAAATAGACCGCAGAGGCCATTAACCCCGCCATCCGGAGGCATGCATGAAAAGGAATCGAGCGTCCCCTTTTGAATGACGTCACGCACTGCAGTGTTGCGTCTATTCTCTCTTGGCTCAGGCGGGCCGTGTAAGAGATTGAGTTCAGTGTTATGCCTATAAAGTCTATTGACTGTGTTGGCATAAGCATGCTCTTCTCGTGGTTTATTATAAACCCAAGCGAGTCGAGGTGGCTGAGCACACGATGTGTGTGCGACAGTGCTTCTCGTGGAGAGTCTGCAAGTAGGATCCAGTCGTCTACGTATGTAGCGAGACGGATCCCTTGCTGTCGGAGCGGAGCGATAGCTGCCGCGGTGCACTTTATGAAGACTCTGGGACTCAGTGACATTCCGAAGGGAAGGACTGTGTACTCGTACACTTTTCCTCTGAACCCGAAGCGCAGAAATTTTCTGTGCGGCGGGTAAATCGGAATGTGGAAATATGCGTCTTGCAGGTCTATCGACGTAAACCAGTCCCCTTCGCGAATTAGGCGTAGGAGGACTGGTGGAGTAAGCATTTTGAATCGCAGCTTTTTTAAGTGACGATTCAATGCCCTCAGGTCTAGAATGGGACGGAGTCCGCCCCCCTTTTTCTTTACCAAGAAATAGCGGGAGTAAAAACCGTTCATTGATTGGTCGAGGGCCACCTCTGTGATGGCGCCTTTCTGCATTAATGAATTGATTTCCTCTTGCAGAATGGCGGCCTTTTGCCCGCTCGCTTCTGAGAAAATAATTTTCCTGGAAGTGGGCGGTTTCGAGGCGAACTGAAGCCTGTATCCTGTCTGAATTGTACGGATTATCCACGGGGAAGCCCCGGATATCCGCCATTGTGACAGATGACGTGACAAAGGGTTCCCTGTGCTTGTCAGCGTGGTGCATGGCCTGCCTAGGGGAAGACTTACTTTGTGTGAAATGTCTCCCTCTAGTGAATTTTTTCGGTATTGAGTTTGGAAAAAATTGGCGTGGAGTTTTTGGACTGTGACAGCTAAAGCTGTCACACAGAGCCGGACTTACCGTTGGGCTAGGGTGGGCTGAAGCCCGGGGGCCCCCGACTAGGGGGGCCCAAAAAAAAAAAAAAAAAAAAAAATATTTTTTTTTTTTTTTTTTTTTTTATTATAAAATTGTAAAGTGAAATCCAATTCAAGTGAAATGTGTGTATTGTTATTGTATTTAGTTGTATTATGGTTAAACCATTGAGAGCTTCTGCCTGCCTGCCTCTCTTTTTAGGGGCCTGGGTACCCCAAAATGAAAACAAAATAGCCCAAATTTTTTTGGGCTATTTTATATAATCACGGGACGCGCGGCTTCGCCGCGCGCCCCAAGGGGGGCCCTCAAATTTGCTCCAGCCCGGGGGCCCTCAGCAAGGTAAATCCGGCTCTGCTGTCACAGTGTGGGTTATCTTTCCCACTGGGCCTATGCCCTTCAGAGTTGGTTTTATTGTTTTTTGTGTTTTTTGTTTTTTTGTTTTCTTTATTGAACAACGTGGAAAAACATACACATGTGAATTGCACATAACAATTTTGGGGGTCTGTACAACGGTGCTCACAGCACTGTGTACAGGCCCCCTTAAGCGCTTCAGCGCAGGCTCTGAGGTGAGATCTGTGATCCCCACCTCTGGCCTTGAACTCTGAGTGTGGTGGGGAAGATGACCCGGCCCGGGCAGGTCATTTGCGCTTCCCCTGGCCTCGGCCTCTGGGAGCGCTCCTGGCCTTGTAGGGCGGCGGAGAGGTGCGGCGGTCTGCTCTGCCTCGGCCTGCAGGCTGTCGCTGTCTATCTCCGCTCCGGTCCTGGGACCTGGGTTTGTCATCGGTCTTGGCCTTCCAGGGTGCCTTCTTAGCCTTGGGGCGGCCTACCGGGGCGGCCTGGTTGGCCAGCGGTTCGAGCGCCTTCATCGTCTTGGTGGAGGACTCGAGCTGTTGGATGGTCTCTGACATTTTGGCCAGAGCGTCCTTAAACATACTGTCTGGGTGGATATTTCCAGCCACAAACTCTTTCTTTGTCTCCAGGGAGATGGCGCTGGTCTGATCGACCCAACGCCATCTCTCCTGGAGGATGGAACATGCCATTGCCTTGGCGTTGTGGAGAGTGGAGTCCCTCTGGAGGGTGGCCATCTCGTGATTCAAGCGGCGTAACTCGGCCAGGTCTTCTGGCAGTTCCGCTAGCTGGACTTTAATGGACTTCTGTCCCATCTCAATGAGGAGGCTCTTCATGGAACCCTGGAGAAGTGCTCCTGCATTGAGGGCCTTCGCCACGAATGACATGTGTGCATACTGCCACTTGTTCAGTTTTGAGGCTTCCCTCACGCTGCTGGACAGGAGCTGCGGTTCCTTTACGTGGTGATCCACTCTAGGAGCTGCAGGGTTGGCCAGGTAGGCCGCTATAGCCTTGTCCATAGCTGGCATGAAGTCTATGGCGAGGGTTTGTTTATCTGGTATGTCGTTGGGCCCCTTGGCGCTGGCCTTGGGAAAATCCACCTTCAGGAGGGGTTCGTCCCAGGCGTGCATCATGGCCTCCTCGAAGCCCTGTGCCATAGGGAGCTTCTGTCTTCTAGGTGCAGGGGGGGGGGCGGACTCATCAGTCCTGCCTTCCCATGGTAGTACCTTGACAGTTGACTTAGGCCATGTGTGGTTACAACGTGCACTAGCCTTCCTGTATATCTCGTAAATATTGGAGTCATCCATGGGGGGTACAGGAGGCGGGGGGACAGGAGCCCTGGCTTGCTGGTGCTCCTGTATTTCCATGGCATCCAGGTCGTCGAAGGGGCGACGAGTGGTGCTGACGTAGTCCCCGGGGGAGAGGTCATCATGGCCATCTCGCTCGTCCGCGTAGGCCTCGTCCAGGACGTGGTAGTCCTGGAGTTGCTCCTGGAAGGAAGGGAGCTCGTCATCACGAAGCTCCCCTTCCTCCCTGGTAGTCCAATGCTCCCCACCGGGAGACATTGCGCGGTCTGGGGAAGGGTCCAGGCGGTCCACCATATAGCTGGGTGCAACAGCAGGCTGTCTGCGTCTAGCTGTATGTCTGGGCGGGCACTCAATGGTGGCCTGCACGACGTGTTGTCGAGCACGTGGAGCTGGGGAAGAGCGGCGCGGTGCGAAGGTATCCCTTGGCCTCGCGCCATGAGCCTCGTAATCAGTGGCCTCGTGAGCCCTGGTTGCAGAGGCTGAAGTAGCGTACCTGTCTCGGCTAGCGCCGGCAGGTGCTGCTCTTGAAGAAGAGGCTCCGGTTGGGGCTCTGTTGCCCGAGTAGTCGAGCCTCTGTCTCGGGGTAGCTCGTTGTCCCCTTGGCGGGACTTGTATGCGAGCTCGTCGCGGGGGAGGAGTGGGGCTCCTCTCTCGGAGTCCGTGGGCGGCAAAGTTGTCATAATACCTTTGGACACGTCCGAGCCTGTTGTTTAGGACGTCGTCGTCCATTTTCTCACAATGGAGGCAAACGGGACCGATTTCCTCCATGGACTCACGGGTGTGGGTGAGGCCGAGACAATACATGCACTCGTGATGCCCGTCTTTGCCCGACATCGTGTTCCCGCATCCCCAGGTGGAGCACGTCTTTTGTTTGGGGCCTTCTTGACAGTCGGCGGGCACCGGCTGTCCTCGATGGCGTCTTTCCCCGGGCTGGGTCTCCCTCGTCAGCGACATGGTTGCTTGTAGAGAGAGGAGTCCGAGTGCTTAACAGCCACAGGTTTATCTTCCTCGTGGCGTGTAATAGTAGACCACAGGCGTATCTGCCTAGTAGCGCTAAGCTAACTATGGATAGCTTTAAGCTAACAAACGCTAGCTTTAGCGAGAGAGAAAAAGAGGCGCGAGCTGTTTTTTCGACAAGCTAGCGTAGCAACAGGTTGCCTAGAACTCACTTGTGTCGAAGTTCGGCTTTTTTTCTCGAGAAGTATCCTTCTGTTTGCTTCGAGAGTGTGCCAGAGATCTCACGGTCCTAAAGAATTAATCTCTCGGCCGAGTTTGCGAGATATATTACCCTGCACACACTGGAATGTTAAAGTTCGTTCTCGCAGCTTAGCAGAAGAAAAGTTGAATGAGGGCTGACGTAGCCACGCAGGTATCTATACGGGATAGGCGTGGCTTCCTACGTCACCCTTAGAGCCCAGGACAGCGAAAATTCTAGAATTTTCTGTCCTGGGAGTACATAAAATAATGTTCTGCAGCTAGGTTTTGAAGGAAACCTACCCATAAACGAAAGGTATTTCGTGAAATTTCTATATAATACAACTACAAAACATTTCAAAGTAAAAAGTTCCAGCATGTGTCTCCACAGTAAGCTGAATTATAAAACGTGTGAATGGAGTTTCTAGGTGAAAGTGATTTTGACGTGCCACTATCTGCCATTATAAATTTCTCACATTTAAAGCACTATATTTCTAAAACTATGAAACATTTCAAAGATTCCTTTTCAGGCAAACATGTCCACCGTAAGATGAACCTAAATAGGTTTGAATGGGGATTCTAGGTGTAAGTATGTAGGACTAGTAGCATGCCAAAGTTATAATTTTTTTCGGACGGCATACTATACCATGTCGTTTTTCGTGATTTTGGACTATTTGAAAAAAAGATGAAAATCATGAAAAAACGACATACTATAGTTCATGGCTTCGGACGGCATACTATAGCATGTCGTTTTTCATGATTTTGGAGGATTTGAAAAAAAGATGAAAATCATGAAAAAACGACATACTATAGTCCATGGTTTGGGACGGCATAATATATTATGTCATATTTTCATGATTTTGGGACACTATGTCAGAGCCAGGACTTGAACCTGCAGCCTCCTGATTACCAGGCAGGCTCTGTACCCAGTGAGCCACTGTGCATGCTGTTCTTAAAAGGCCGAATAGATAATGACAGAAGAGCCAGAGACTTGTTTCCATTGTGGTTCATAAACATTTGAGCGTCTAGAGATAAACAACAGCAAAAGAAACAATAGACAAATCTCCTGTTATTTTATTTTTTGTATTTTATTTTTGTATCAATGTTGTACTCAAAGGGAACAGCAGCCTGCTTTGTGGCAGGTAGCAAGTAGATCAGTGACTTAGCACACTGGCTGCATGATCTGGAGATAGTGGGTTCAAACCCCACTCAAATCTTTACTTGCCAAAATCTGCCATTGACCCCCATTCTGAATTTCTCAAATTTAAAAGCACTATATTTCTAAAACGATGAAACATTTCAAAGATTCCTTTTCAGGCAAACATGTCCACCGTAAGATGAACCTAAGTAGGCTTGAATGGGGTTTCTAGGTGTAAGTATGTAGGACTAGTAGCATGCCAAAGTTTGTGCTATTGCCATTGAGAATGCATTGGGCGTTAAAGTTAAATAACTCAGAAACTACAAAACATTTCAAAGTAAAAAGTTCCAGCATGTGTCTCCACAGTAAGCTGAATTATAAAAAAGTGTGAATGGAGTTTCTAGGTGAAAGTGCTTTTTTGACGTGCCAATATCTGTCATTGAGCCCCATTGTAAAATTCTCAAATTTGAAAGCACTATATTTCTAAAACTATGAAACATTTCAAAGATTCCTTTTCAGGCAAACATGTCCACCGTAAGATGAACCTAAGTAGGCTTGAATGGGGTTTCTAGGTGTAAGTATGTAGGACTAGTAGCATGCCAAAGTTTGTGCTATTGCCATTGAGAATGCATTGGGAGTTAAAGTTAAATAACTCAGAAACTACAAAACATTTCAAAGTAAAAAGTTCCAGCATGTGTCTCCACAGTAAGCTGAATTATAACAAGTGTGAATGGAGTTTCTAGGTGAAAGTGCTTTTTTGACGTGCCAATATCTGCCATTGAGCCCCATTGTAAAATTCTCAAATTTGAAAGCACTATATTTCTAAAACTATGAAACATTTCAAAGATTCCTTTTCAGGCAAACATGTCCACCATAAGATGAACCTAAGTAGGCTTGAATGGGGTTTCTAGGTGTAAGTATGTAGGACTAGTAGCATGCCAAAGTTTGTGCTATTGCCATTGAGAATGCATTGGGAGTTAAAGTTAAATAACTCAGAAACTACAAAACATTTCAAAGTAAAAAGTTCCAGCATGTGTCTCCACAGTAAGCTGAATTATAAAAAGTGTGAATGGAGTTTCTAGGTGAAAGTGCTTTTTTGACGTGCCAATATCTGCCATTGAGCCCCATTGTAAAATTCTCAAATTTGAAAGCACTATATTTCTAAAACTATGAAACATTTCAAAGATTCCTTTTCAGGCAAACATGTCCACCGTAAGATGAACCTAAGTAGGCTTTAATGGGGTTTCTAGGTGTAAGTATGTAGGACTAGTAGCATGCCAAAGTTTGTGCTATTGCCATTGAGAATGCATTGGGCGTTAAAGTTAAATAACTCAGAAACTACAAAACATTTCAAAGTAAAAAGTTCCAGCATGTGTCTCCACAGTAAGCTGAATTATAAAACGTGTGAATGGAGTTTCTAGGTGAAAGTGATTTTGACGTGCCACTATCTGCCATTATAAATTTCTCACATTTAAAGCACTATATTTCTAAAACTATGAAACATTTCAAAGATTCCTTTTCAGGCAAACATGTCCACCGTAAGATGAACCTAAATAGGTTTGAATGGGGATTCTAGGTGTAAGTATGTAGGACTAGTAGCATGCCAAAGTTATAATTTTTTTCGGACGGCATACTATAGCATGTCGTTTTTCGTGATTTTGGACTATTTGAAAAAAAGATGAAAATCATGAAAAAACGACATACTATAGTTCATGGCTTCGGACGGCATACTATAGCATGTCGTTTTTCATGATTTTGGAGGATTTGAAAAAAAGATGAAAATCATGAAAAAACGACATACTATAGTCCATGGTTTGGGACGGCATAATATATTATGTCATATTTTCATGATTTTGGGACACTATGTCAGAGCCAGGACTTGAACCTGCAGCCTCCTGATTACCAGGCAGGCTCTGTACCCAGTGAGCCACTGTGCATGCTGTTCTTAAAAGGCCGAATAGATAATGACAGAAGAGCCAGAGACTTGTTTCCATTGTGGTTCATAAACATTTGAGCGTCTAGAGATAAACAACAGCAAAAGAAACAATAGACAAATCTCCTGTTATTTTATTTTTTGTATTTTATTTTTGTATCAATGTTGTACTCAAAGGGAACAGCAGCCTGCTTTGTGGCAGGTAGCAAGTAGATCAGTGACTTAGCACACTGGCTGCATGATCTGGAGATAGTGGGTTCAAACCCCACTCAAATCTTTACTTGCCAAAATCTGCCATTGACCCCCATTCTGAATTTCTCAAATTTAAAAGCACTATATTTCTAAAACGATGAAACATTTCAAAGATTCCTTTTCAGGCAAACATGTCCACCGTAAGATGAACCTAAGTAGGCTTGAATGGGGTTTCTAGGTGTAAGTATGTAGGACTAGTAGCATGCCAAAGTTTGTGCTATTGCCATTGAGAATGCATTGGGCGTTAAAGTTAAATAACTCAGAAACTACAAAACATTTCAAAGTAAAAAGTTCCAGCATGTGTCTCCACAGTAAGCTGAATTATAAAAAAGTGTGAATGGAGTTTCTAGGTGAAAGTGCTTTTTTGACGTGCCAATATCTGTCATTGAGCCCCATTGTAAAATTCTCAAATTTGAAAGCACTATATTTCTAAAACTATGAAACATTTCAAAGATTCCTTTTCAGGCAAACATGTCCACCGTAAGATGAACCTAAGTAGGCTTGAATGGGGTTTCTAGGTGTAAGTATGTAGGACTAGTAGCATGCCAAAGTTTGTGCTATTGCCATTGAGAATGCATTGGGAGTTAAAGTTAAATAACTCAGAAACTACAAAACATTTCAAAGTAAAAAGTTCCAGCATGTGTCTCCACAGTAAGCTGAATTATAAAAAGTGTGAATGGAGTTTCTAGGTGAAAGTGCTTTTTTGACGTGCCAATATCTGCCATTGAGCCCCATTGTAAAATTCTCAAATTTGAAAGCACTATATTTCTAAAACTATGAAACATTTCAAAGATTCCTTTTCAGGCAAACATGTCCACCGTAAGATGAACCTAAGTAGGCTTGAATGGGGTTTCTAGGTGTAAGTATGTAGGACTAGTAGCATGCCAAAGTTTGTGCTATTGCCATTGAGAATGCATTGGGCGTTAAAGTTAAATAACTCAGAAACTACAAAACATTTCAAAGTAAAAAGTTCCAGCATGTGTCTCCACAGTAAGCTGAATTATAGCATGTGTCTCCACAGTAAGCTGAATTATAAAAAGTGTGAATGGAGTTTCTAGGTGAAAGTGCTTTTTTGACGTGCCAATATCTGCCATTGAGCCCCATTGTAAAATTCTCAAATTTGAAAGCACTATATTTCTAAAACTATGAAACATTTCAAAGATTCCTTTTCAGGCAAACATGTCCACCGTAAGATGAACCTAAGTAGGCTTGAATGGGGTTTCTAGGTGTAAGTATGTAGGACTAGTAGCATGCCAAAGTTTGTGCTATTGCCATTGAGAATGCATTGGGCGTTAAAGTTAAATAACTCAGAAACTACAAAACATTTCAAAGTAAAAAGTTCCAGCATGTGTCTCCACAGTAAGCTGAATTATAAAAAGTGTGAATGGAGTTTCTAGGTGAAAGTGCTTTTTTGACGTGCCAATATCTGCCATTGAGCCCCATTGTAAAATTCTCAAATTTGAAAGCACTATATTTCTAAAACTATGAAACATTTCAAAGATTCCTTTTCAGGCAAACATGTCCACCATAAGATGAACCTAAGTAGGCTTGAATGGGGTTTCTAGGTGTAAGTATGTAGGACTAGTAGCATGCCAAAGTTTGTGCTATTGCCATTGAGAATGCATTGGGCGTTAAAGTTAAATAACTCAGAAACTACAAAACATTTCAAAGTAAAAAGTTCCAGCATGTGTCTCCACAGTAAGCTGAATTATAAAAAGTGTGAATGGAGTTTCTAGGTGAAAGTGCTTTTTTGACGTGCCAATATCTGCCATTGAGCCCCATTGTAAAATTCTCAAATTTGAAAGCACTATATTTCTAAAACTATGAAACATTTCAAAGATTCCTTTTCAGGCAAACATGTCCACCGTAAGATGAACCTAAGTAGGCTTTAATGGGGTTTCTAGGTGTAAGTATGTAGGACTAGTAGCATGCCAAAGTTTGTGCTATTGCCATTGAGAATGCATTGGGCGTTAAAGTTAAATAACTCAGAAACTACAAAACATTTCAAAGTAAAAAGTTCCAGCATGTGTCTCCACAGTAAGCTGAATTATAAAAAGTGTGAATGGAGTTTCTAGGTGAAAGTGATTTTGACGTGCCACTATCTGCCATTATAAATTTCTCACATTTAAAGCACTATATTTCTAAAACTATGAAACATTTCAAAGATTCCTTTTCAGGCAAACATGTCCACCGTAAGATGAACCTAAATAGGTTTGAATGGGGATTCTAGGTGTAAGTATGTAGGACTAGTAGCATGCCAAAGTTATAATTTTTTTCGGACGGCATACTATAGCATGTCGTTTTTCGTGATTTTGGACTATTTGAAAAAAAGATGAAAATCATGAAAAAACGACATACTATAGTCCATGGTTTGGGACGGCATAATATATTATGTCATATTTTCATGATTTTGGGACACTATGTCAGAGCCAGGACTTGAACCTGCAGCCTCCTGATTACCAGGCAGGCTCTGTACCCAGTGAGCCACTGTGCATGCTGTTCTTAAAAGGCCGAATAGATAATGACAGAAGAGCCAGAGACTTGTTTCCATTGTGGTTCATAAACATTTGAGCGTCTAGAGATAAACAACAGCAAAAGAAACAATAGACAAATCTCCTGTTATTTTATTTTTTGTATTTTATTTTTGTATCAATGTTGTACTCAAAGGGAACAGCAGCCTGCTTTGTGGCAGGTAGCAAGTAGATCAGTGACTTAGCACACTGGCTGCATGATCTGGAGATAGTGGGTTCAAACCCCACTCAAATCTTTACTTGCCAAAATCTGCCATTGACCCCCATTCTGAATTTCTCAAATTTAAAAGCACTATATTTCTAAAACGATGAAACATTTCAAAGATTCCTTTTCAGGCAAACATGTCCACCGTAAGATGAACCTAAGTAGGCTTGAATGGGGTTTCTAGGTGTAAGTATGTAGGAATAGTAGCATGCCAAAGTTTGTGCTATTGCCATTGAGAATGCATTGGGCGTTAAAGTTAAATAACTCAGAAACTACAAAACATTTCAAAGTAAAAAGTTCCAGCATGTGTCTCCACAGTAAGCTGAATTATAAAAAAGTGTGAATGGAGTTTCTAGGTGAAAGTGCTTTTTTGACGTGCCAATATCTGCCATTGAGCCCCATTGTAAAATTCTCAAATTTGAAAGCACTATATTTCTAAAACTATGAAACATTTCAAAGATTCCTTTTCAGGCAAACATGTCCACCATAAGATGAACCTAAGTAGGCTTGAATGGGGTTTCTAGGTGTAAGTATGTAGGACTAGTAGCATGCCAAAGTTTGTGCTATTGCCATTGAGAATGCATTGGGCGTTAAAGTTAAATAACTCAGAAACTACAAAACATTTCAAAGTAAAAAGTTCCAGCATGTGTCTCCACAGTAAGCTGAATTATAAAAAGTGTGAATGGAGTTTCTAGGTGAAAGTGCTTTTTTGACGTGCCAATATCTGCCATTGAGCCCCATTGTAACATTCTCAAATTTGAAAGCACTATATTTCTAAAACTATGAAACATTTCAAAGATTCCTTTTCAGGCAAACATGTCCACCGTAAGATGAACCTAAGTAGGCTTTAATGGGGTTTCTAGGTGTAAGTATGTAGGACTAGTAGCATGCCAAAGTTTGTGCTATTGCCATTGAGAATGCATTGGGCGTTAAAGTTAAATAACTCAGAAACTACAAAACATTTCAAAGTAAAAAGTTCCAGCATGTGTCTCCACAGTAAGCTGAATTATAAAAAGTGTGAATGGAGTTTCTAGGTGAAAGTGCTTTTTTGACGTGCCAATATCTGCCATTGAGCCCCATTGTAAAATTCTCAAATTTGAAAGCACTATATTTCTAAAACTATGAAACATTTCAAAGATTCCTTTTCAGGCAAACATGTCCACCGTAAGATGAACCTAAGTAGGCTTTAATGGGGTTTCTAGGTGTAAGTATGTAGGACTAGTAGCATGCCAAAGTTTGTGCTATTGCCATTGAGAATGCATTGGGCGTTAAAGTTAAATAACTCAGAAACTACAAAACATTTCAAAGTAAAAAGTTCCAGCATGTGTCTCCACAGTAAGCTGAATTATAAAAAGTGTGAATGGAGTTTCTAGGTGAAAGTGATTTTGACGTGCCACTATCTGCCATTGAGCCCCATTGTAAAATTCTCAAATTTGAAAGCACTATATTTCTAAAACTATGAAACATTTCAAAGATTCCTTTTCAGGCAAACATGTCCACCGTAAGATGAACCTAAGTAGGCTTGAATGGGGTTTCTAGGTGTAAGTATGTAGGACTAGTAGCATGCCAAAGTTTGTGCTATTGCCATTGAGAATGCATTGGGCGTTAAAGTTAAATAACTCAGAAACTACAAAACATTTCAAAGTAAAAAGTTCCAGCATGTGTCTCCACAGTAAGCTGAATTATAAAAAGTGTGAATGGAGTTTCTAGGTGAAAGTGCTTTTTTGACGTGCCAATATCTGCCATTGAGCCCCATTGTAAAATTCTCAAATTTGAAAGCACTATATTTCTAAAACTATGAAACATTTCAAAGATTCCTTTTCAGGCAAACATGTCCACCATAAGATGAACCTAAGTAGGCTTGAATGGGGTTTCTAGGTGTAAGTATGTAGGACTAGTAGCATGCCAAAGTTTGTGCTATTGCCATTGAGAATGCATTGGGAGTTAAAGTTAAATAACTCAGAAACTACAAAACATTTCAAAGTAAAAAGTTCCAGCATGTGTCTCCACAGTAAGCTGAATTATAAAAAGTGTGAATGGAGTTTCTAGGTGAAAGTGCTTTTTTGACGTGCCAATATCTGCCATTGAGCCCCATTGTAAAATTCTCAAATTTGAAAGCACTATATTTCTAAAACTATGAAACATTTCAAAGATTCCTTTTCAGGCAAACATGTCCACCGTAAGATGAACCTAAGTAGGCTTTAATGGGGTTTCTAGGTGTAAGTATGTAGGACTAGTAGCATGCCAAAGTTTGTGCTATTGCCATTGAGAATGCATTGGGCGTTAAAGTTAAATAACTCAGAAACTACAAAACATTTCAAAGTAAAAAGTTCCAGCATGTGTCTCCACAGTAAGCTGAATTATAAAAAGTGTGAATGGAGTTTCTAGGTGAAAGTGCTTTTTTGACGTGCCAATATCTGCCATTGAGCCCCATTGTAAAATTCTCAAATTTGAAAGCACTATATTTCTAAAACTATGAAACATTTCAAAGATTCCTTTTCAGGCAAACATGTCCACCATAAGATGAACCTAAGTAGGCTTGAATGGGGTTTCTAGGTGTAAGTATGTAGGACTAGTAGCATGCCAAAGTTTGTGCTATTGCCATTGAGAATGCATTGGGCGTTAAAGTTAAATAACTCAGAAACTACAAAACATTTCAAAGTAAAAAGTTCCAGCATGTGTCTCCACAGTAAGCTGAATTATAAAAAGTGTGAATGGAGTTTCTAGGTGAAAGTGCTTTTTTGACGTGCCAATATCTGCCATTGAGCCCCATTGTAAAATTCTCAAATTTGAAAGCACTATATTTCTAAAACTATGAAACATTTCAAAGATTCCTTTTCAGGCAAACATGTCCACCATAAGATGAACCTAAGTAGGCTTGAATGGGGTTTCTAGGTGTAAGTATGTAGGACTAGTAGCATGCCAAAGTTTGTGCTATTGCCATTGAGAATGCATTGGGAGTTAAAGTTAAATAACTCAGAAACTACAAAACATTTCAAAGTAAAAAGTTCCAGCATGTGTCTCCACAGTAAGCTGAATTATAAAAAGTGTGAATGGAGTTTCTAGGTGAAAGTGCTTTTTTGACGTGCCAATATCTGCCATTGAGCCCCATTGTAAAATTCTCAAATTTGAAAGCACTATATTTCTAAAACTATGAAACATTTCAAAGATTCCTTTTCAGGCAAACATGTCCACCATAAGATGAACCTAAGTAGGCTTGAATGGGGTTTCTAGGTGTAAGTATGTAGGACTAGTAGCATGCCAAAGTTTGTGCTATTGCCATTGAGAATGCATTGGGAGTTAAAGTTAAATAACTCAGAAACTACAAAACATTTCAAAGTAAAAAGTTCCAGCATGTGTCTCCACAGTAAGCTGAATTATAAAAAGTGTGAATGGAGTTTCTAGGTGAAAGTGCTTTTTTGACGTGCCAATATCTGCCATTGAGCCCCATTGTAAAATTCTCAAATTTGAAAGCACTATATTTCTAAAACTATGAAACATTTCAAAGATTCCTTTTCAGGCAAACATGTCCACCGTAAGATGAACCTAAGTAGGCTTGAATGGGGTTTCTAGGTGTAAGTATGTAGGACTAGTAGCATGCCAAAGTTTGTGCTATTGCCATTGAGAATGCATTGGGCGTTAAAGTTAAATAACTCAGAAACTACAAAACATTTCAAAGTAAAAAGTTCCAGCATGTGTCTCCACAGTAAGCTGAATTATAAAAAGTGTGAATGGAGTTTCTAGGTGAAAGTGCTTTTTTGACGTGCCAATATCTGCCATTGAGCCCCATTGTAAAATTCTCAAATTTGAAAGCACTATATTTCTAAAACTATGAAACATTTCAAAGATTCCTTTTCAGGCAAACATGTCCACCATAAGATGAACCTAAGTAGGCTTGAATGGGGTTTCTAGGTGTAAGTATGTAGGACTAGTAGCATGCCAAAGTTTGTGCTATTGCCATTGAGAATGCATTGGGAGTTAAAGTTAAATAACTCAGAAACTACAAAACATTTCAAAGTAAAAAGTTCCAGCATGTGTCTCCACAGTAAGCTGAATTATAAAAAGTGTGAATGGAGTTTCTAGGTGAAAGTGCTTTTTTGACGTGCCAATATCTGCCATTGAGCCCCATTGTAAAATTCTCAAATTTGAAAGCACTATATTTCTAAAACTATGAAACATTTCAAAGATTCCTTTTCAGGCAAACATGTCCACCATAAGATGAACCTAAGTAGGCTTGAATGGGGTTTCTAGGTGTAAGTATGTAGGACTAGTAGCATGCCAAAGTTTGTGCTATTGCCATTGAGAATGCATTGGGAGTTAAAGTTAAATAACTCAGAAACTACAAAACATTTCAAAGTAAAAAGTTCCAGCATGTGTCTCCACAGTAAGCTGAATTATAAAAAGTGTGAATGGAGTTTCTAGGTGAAAGTGCTTTTTTGACGTGCCAATATCTGCCATTGAGCCCCATTGTAAAATTCTCAAATTTGAAAGCACTATATTTCTAAAACTATGAAACATTTCAAAGATTCCTTTTCAGGCAAACATGTCCACCGTAAGATGAACCTAAGTAGGCTTTAATGGGGTTTCTAGGTGTAAGTATGTAGGACTAGTAGCATGCCAAAGTTTGTGCTATTGCCATTGAGAATGCATTGGGCGTTAAAGTTAAATAACTCAGAAACTACAAAACATTTCAAAGTAAAAAGTTCCAGCATGTGTCTCCACAGTAAGCTGAATTATAAAACGTGTGAATGGAGTTTCTAGGTGAAAGTGATTTTGACGTGCCACTATCTGCCATTATAAATTTCTCACATTTAAAGCACTATATTTCTAAAACTATGAAACATTTCAAAGATTCCTTTTCAGGCAAACATGTCCACCGTAAGATGAACCTAAATAGGTTTGAATGGGGATTCTAGGTGTAAGTATGTAGGACTAGTAGCATGCCAAAGTTATAATTTTTTTCGGACGGCATACTATAGCATGTCGTTTTTCGTGATTTTGGACTATTTGAAAAAAAGATGAAAATCATGAAAAAACGACATACTATAGTTCATGGCTTCGGACGGCATACTATAGCATGTCGTTTTTCATGATTTTGGAGGATTTGAAAAAAAGATGAAAATCATGAAAAAACGACATACTATAGTCCATGGTTTGGGACGGCATAATATATTATGTCATATTTTCATGATTTTGGGACACTATGTCAGAGCCAGGACTTGAACCTGCAGCCTCCTGATTACCAGGCAGGCTCTGTACCCAGTGAGCCACTGTGCATGCTGTTCTTAAAAGGCTGAATAGATAATGACAGAAGAGCCAGAGACTTGTTTCCATTGTGGTTCATAAACATTTGAGCGTCTAGAGATAAACAACAGCAAAAGAAACAATAGACAAATCTCCTGTTATTTTATTTTTTGTATTTTATTTTTGTATCAATGTTGTACTCAAAGGGAACAGCAGCCTGCTTTGTTGCAGGTAGCAAGTAGATCAGTGACTTAGCACACTGGCTGCATGATCTGGAGATAGTGGGTTCAAACCCCACTCAAATCTTTACTTGCCAAAATCTGCCATTGACCCCCATTCTGAATTTCTCAAATTTAAAAACACTATATTTCTAAAACGATGAAACATTTCAAAGATTCCTTTTCAGGCAAACATGTCCACCGTAAGATGAACCTAAGTAGGCTTGAATGGGATTTCTAGGTGTAAGTATGTAGGACTAGTAGCATGCCAAAGTTTGTGCTATTGCCATTGAGAATGCATTGGGCGTTAAAGTTAAATAACTCAGAAACTACAAAACATTTCAAAGTAAAAAGTTCCAGCATGTGTCTCCACAGTAAGCTGAATTATAAAAAAGTGTGAATGGAGTTTCTAGGTGAAAGTGCTTTTTTGACGTGCCAAAATCTGTCATTGAGCCCCATTGTAAAATTCTCAAATTTGAAAGCACTATATTTCTAAAACTATGAAACATTTCAAAGATTCCTTTTCAGGCAAACATGTCCACCGTAAGATGAACCTAAGTAGGCTTGAATGGGGTTTCTAGGTGTAAGTATGTAGGACTAGTAGCATGCCAAAGTTTGTGCTATTGCCATTGAGAATGCATTGGGAGTTAAAGTTAAATAACTCAGAAACTACAAAACATTTCAAAGTAAAAAGTTCCAGCATGTGTCTCCACAGTAAGCTGAATTATAAAAAGTGTGAATGGAGTTTCTAGGTGAAAGTGCTTTTTTGACGTGCCAATATCTGCCATTGAGCCCCATTGTAAAATTCTCAAATTTGAAAGCACTATATTTCTAAAACTATGAAACATTTCAAAGATTCCTTTTCAGGCAAACATGTCCACCGTAAGATGAACCTAAGTAGGCTTGAATGGGGTTTCTAGGTGTAAGTATGTAGGACTAGTAGCATGCCAAAGTTTGTGCTATTGCCATTGAGAATGCATTGGGCGTTAAAGTTAAATAACTCAGAAACTACAAAACATTTCAAAGTAAAAAGTTCCAGCATGTGTCTCCACAGTAAGCTGAATTATAAAAAGTGTGAATGGAGTTTCTAGGTGAAAGTGCTTTTTTGACGTGCCAATATCTGCCATTGAGCCCCATTGTAAAATTCTCAAATTTGAAAGCACTATATTTCTAAAACTATGAAACATTTCAAAGATTCCTTTTCAGGCAAACATGTTCACCGTAAGATGAACCTAAGTAGGCTTGAATGGGGTTTCTAGGTGTAAGTATGTAGGACTAGTAGCATGCCAAAGTTTGTGCTATTGCCATTGAGAATGCATTGGGCGTTAAAGTTAAATAACTCAGAAACTACAAAACATTTCAAAGTAAAAAGTTCCAGCATGTGTCTCCACAGTAAGCTGAATTATAAAAAGTTTTAATGGAGTTTCTAGGTGAAAGTGCTTTTTTGACGTGCCAATATCTGCCATTGAGCCCCATTGTAAAATTCTCAAATTTGAAAGCACTATATTTCTAAAACTATGAAACATTTCAAAGATTCCTTTTCAGGCAAACATGTCCACCGTAAGATGAACCTAAGTAGGCTTGAATGGGGTTTCTAGGTGTAAGTATGTAGGACTAGTAGCATGCCAAAGTTTGTGCTATTGCCATTGAGAATGCATTGGGCGTTAAAGTTAAATAACTCAGAAACTACAAAACATTTCAAAGTAAAAAGTTCCAGCATGTGTCTCCACAGTAAGCTGAATTATAAAAAGTGTGAATGGAGTTTCTAGGTGAAAGTGCTTTTTTGACGTGCCAATATCTGCCATTGAGCCCCATTGTAAATTTCTCAAATTTGAAAGCACTATATTTCTAAAACTATGAAACATTTCAAAGATTCCTTTTCAGGCAAACATGTCCACCATAAGATGAACCTAAGTAGGCTTGAATGGGGTTTCTAGGTGTAAGTATGTAGGACTAGTAGCATGCCAAAGTTTGTGCTATTGCCATTGAGAATGCATTGGGCGTTAAAGTTAAATAACTCAGAAACTACAAAACATTTCAAAGTAAAAAGTTCCAGCATGTGTCTCCACAGTAAGCTGAATTATAAAAAGTGTGAATGGAGTTTCTAGGTGAAAGTGCTTTTTTGACGTGCCAATATCTGTCATTGAGCCCCATTGTAAAATTCTCAAATTTGAAAGCACTATATTTCTAAAACTATGAAACATTTCAAAGATTCCTTTTCAGGCAAACATGTCCACCGTAAGATGAACCTAAGTAGGCTTGAATGGGGTTTCTAGGTGTAAGTATGTAGGACTAGTAGCATGCCAAAGTTTGTGCTATTGCCATTGAGAATGCATTGGGAGTTAAAGTTAAATAACTCAGAAACTACAAAACATTTCAAAGTAAAAAGTTCCAGCATGTGTCTCCACAGTAAGCTGAATTATAACAAGTGTGAATGGAGTTTCTAGGTGAAAGTGCTTTTTTGACGTGCCAATATCTGCCATTGAGCCCCATTGTAAAATTCTCAAATTTGAAAGCACTATATTTCTAAAACTATGAAACATTTCAAAGATTCCTTTTCAGGCAAACATGTCCACCATAAGATGAACCTAAGTAGGCTTGAATGGGGTTTCTAGGTGTAAGTATGTAGGACTAGTAGCATGCCAAAGTTTGTGCTATTGCCATTGAGAATGCATTGGGAGTTAAAGTTAAATAACTCAGAAACTACAAAACATTTCAAAGTAAAAAGTTCCAGCATGTGTCTCCACAGTAAGCTGAATTATAAAAAGTGTGAATGGAGTTTCTAGGTGAAAGTGCTTTTTTGACGTGCCAATATCTGCCATTGAGCCCCATTGTAAAATTCTCAAATTTGAAAGCACTATATTTCTAAAACTATGAAACATTTCAAAGATTCCTTTTCAGGCAAACATGTCCACCGTAAGATGAACCTAAGTAGGCTTTAATGGGGTTTCTAGGTGTAAGTATGTAGGACTAGTAGCATGCCAAAGTTTGTGCTATTGCCATTGAGAATGCATTGGGCGTTAAAGTTAAATAACTCAGAAACTACAAAACATTTCAAAGTAAAAAGTTCCAGCATGTGTCTCCACAGTAAGCTGAATTATAAAACGTGTGAATGGAGTTTCTAGGTGAAAGTGATTTTGACGTGCCACTATCTGCCATTATAAATTTCTCACATTTAAAGCACTATATTTCTAAAACTATGAAACATTTCAAAGATTCCTTTTCAGGCAAACATGTCCACCGTAAGATGAACCTAAATAGGTTTGAATGGGGATTCTAGGTGTAAGTATGTAGGACTAGTAGCATGCCAAAGTTATAATTTTTTTCGGACGGCATACTATAGCATGTCGTTTTTCGTGATTTTGGACTATTTGAAAAAAAGATGAAAATCATGAAAAAACGACATACTATAGTTCATGGCTTCGGACGGCATACTATAGCATGTCGTTTTTCATGATTTTGGAGGATTTGAAAAAAAGATGAAAATCATGAAAAAACGACATACTATAGTCCATGGTTTGGGACGGCATAATATATTATGTCATATTTTCATGATTTTGGGACACTATGTCAGAGCCAGGACTTGAACCTGCAGCCTCCTGATTACCAGGCAGGCTCTGTACCCAGTGAGCCACTGTGCATGCTGTTCTTAAAAGGCCGAATAGATAATGACAGAAGAGCCAGAGACTTGTTTCCATTGTGGTTCATAAACATTTGAGCGTCTAGAGATAAACAACAGCAAAAGAAACAATAGACAAATCTCCTGTTATTTTATTTTTTGTATTTTATTTTTGTATCAATGTTGTACTCAAAGGGAACAGCAGCCTGCTTTGTGGCAGGTAGCAAGTAGATCAGTGACTTAGCACACTGGCTGCATGATCTGGAGATAGTGGGTTCAAACCCCACTCAAATCTTTACTTGCCAAAATCTGCCATTGACCCCCATTCTGAATTTCTCAAATTTAAAAGCACTATATTTCTAAAACGATGAAACATTTCAAAGATTCCTTTTCAGGCAAACATGTCCACCGTAAGATGAACCTAAGTAGGCTTGAATGGGGTTTCTAGGTGTAAGTATGTAGGACTAGTAGCATGCCAAAGTTTGTGCTATTGCCATTGAGAATGCATTGGGCGTTAAAGTTAAATAACTCAGAAACTACAAAACATTTCAAAGTAAAAAGTTCCAGCATGTGTCTCCACAGTAAGCTGAATTATAAAAAAGTGTGAATGGAGTTTCTAGGTGAAAGTGCTTTTTTGACGTGCCAATATCTGTCATTGAGCCCCATTGTAAAATTCTCAAATTTGAAAGCACTATATTTCTAAAACTATGAAACATTTCAAAGATTCCTTTTCAGGCAAACATGTCCACCGTAAGATGAACCTAAGTAGGCTTGAATGGGGTTTCTAGGTGTAAGTATGTAGGACTAGTAGCATGCCAAAGTTTGTGCTATTGCCATTGAGAATGCATTGGGAGTTAAAGTTAAATAACTCAGAAACTACAAAACATTTCAAAGTAAAAAGTTCCAGCATGTGTCTCCACAGTAAGCTGAATTATAAAAAGTGTGAATGGAGTTTCTAGGTGAAAGTGCTTTTTTGACGTGCCAATATCTGCCATTGAGCCCCATTGTAAAATTCTCAAATTTGAAAGCACTATATTTCTAAAACTATGAAACATTTCAAAGATTCCTTTTCAGGCAAACATGTCCACCGTAAGATGAACCTAAGTAGGCTTGAATGGGGTTTCTAGGTGTAAGTATGTAGGACTAGTAGCATGCCAAAGTTTGTGCTATTGCCATTGAGAATGCATTGGGCGTTAAAGTTAAATAACTCAGAAACTACAAAACATTTCAAAGTAAAAAGTTCCAGCATGTGTCTCCACAGTAAGCTGAATTATAGCATGTGTCTCCACAGTAAGCTGAATTATAAAAAGTGTGAATGGAGTTTCTAGGTGAAAGTGCTTTTTTGACGTGCCAATATCTGCCATTGAGCCCCATTGTAAAATTCTCAAATTTGAAAGCACTATATTTCTAAAACTATGAAACATTTCAAAGATTCCTTTTCAGGCAAACATGTCCACCGTAAGATGAACCTAAGTAGGCTTGAATGGGGTTTCTAGGTGTAAGTATGTAGGACTAGTAGCATGCCAAAGTTTGTGCTATTGCCATTGAGAATGCATTGGGCGTTAAAGTTAAATAACTCAGAAACTACAAAACATTTCAAAGTAAAAAGTTCCAGCATGTGTCTCCACAGTAAGCTGAATTATAAAAAGTGTGAATGGAGTTTCTAGGTGAAAGTGCTTTTTTGACGTGCCAATATCTGCCATTGAGCCCCATTGTAAAATTCTCAAATTTGAAAGCACTATATTTCTAAAACTATGAAACATTTCAAAGATTCCTTTTCAGGCAAACATGTCCACCATAAGATGAACCTAAGTAGGCTTGAATGGGGTTTCTAGGTGTAAGTATGTAGGACTAGTAGCATGCCAAAGTTTGTGCTATTGCCATTGAGAATGCATTGGGCGTTAAAGTTAAATAACTCAGAAACTACAAAACATTTCAAAGTAAAAAGTTCCAGCATGTGTCTCCACAGTAAGCTGAATTATAAAAAGTGTGAATGGAGTTTCTAGGTGAAAGTGCTTTTTTGACGTGCCAATATCTGCCATTGAGCCCCATTGTAAAATTCTCAAATTTGAAAGCACTATATTTCTAAAACTATGAAACATTTCAAAGATTCCTTTTCAGGCAAACATGTCCACCGTAAGATGAACCTAAGTAGGCTTTAATGGGGTTTCTAGGTGTAAGTATGTAGGACTAGTAGCATGCCAAAGTTTGTGCTATTGCCATTGAGAATGCATTGGGCGTTAAAGTTAAATAACTCAGAAACTACAAAACATTTCAAAGTAAAAAGTTCCAGCATGTGTCTCCACAGTAAGCTGAATTATAAAAAGTGTGAATGGAGTTTCTAGGTGAAAGTGATTTTGACGTGCCACTATCTGCCATTATAAATTTCTCACATTTAAAGCACTATATTTCTAAAACTATGAAACATTTCAAAGATTCCTTTTCAGGCAAACATGTCCACCGTAAGATGAACCTAAATAGGTTTGAATGGGGATTCTAGGTGTAAGTATGTAGGACTAGTAGCATGCCAAAGTTATAATTTTTTTCGGACGGCATACTATAGCATGTCGTTTTTCGTGATTTTGGACTATTTGAAAAAAAGATGAAAATCATGAAAAAACGACATACTATAGTCCATGGTTTGGGACGGCATAATATATTATGTCATATTTTCATGATTTTGGGACACTATGTCAGAGCCAGGACTTGAACCTGCAGCCTCCTGATTACCAGGCAGGCTCTGTACCCAGTGAGCCACTGTGCATGCTGTTCTTAAAAGGCCGAATAGATAATGACAGAAGAGCCAGAGACTTGTTTCCATTGTGGTTCATAAACATTTGAGCGTCTAGAGATAAACAACAGCAAAAGAAACAATAGACAAATCTCCTGTTATTTTATTTTTTGTATTTTATTTTTGTATCAATGTTGTACTCAAAGGGAACAGCAGCCTGCTTTGTGGCAGGTAGCAAGTAGATCAGTGACTTAGCACACTGGCTGCATGATCTGGAGATAGTGGGTTCAAACCCCACTCAAATCTTTACTTGCCAAAATCTGCCATTGACCCCCATTCTGAATTTCTCAAATTTAAAAGCACTATATTTCTAAAACGATGAAACATTTCAAAGATTCCTTTTCAGGCAAACATGTCCACCGTAAGATGAACCTAAGTAGGCTTGAATGGGGTTTCTAGGTGTAAGTATGTAGGAATAGTAGCATGCCAAAGTTTGTGCTATTGCCATTGAGAATGCATTGGGCGTTAAAGTTAAATAACTCAGAAACTACAAAACATTTCAAAGTAAAAAGTTCCAGCATGTGTCTCCACAGTAAGCTGAATTATAAAAAAGTGTGAATGGAGTTTCTAGGTGAAAGTGCTTTTTTGACGTGCCAATATCTGCCATTGAGCCCCATTGTAAAATTCTCAAATTTGAAAGCACTATATTTCTAAAACTATGAAACATTTCAAAGATTCCTTTTCAGGCAAACATGTCCACCATAAGATGAACCTAAGTAGGCTTGAATGGGGTTTCTAGGTGTAAGTATGTAGGACTAGTAGCATGCCAAAGTTTGTGCTATTGCCATTGAGAATGCATTGGGCGTTAAAGTTAAATAACTCAGAAACTACAAAACATTTCAAAGTAAAAAGTTCCAGCATGTGTCTCCACAGTAAGCTGAATTATAAAAAGTGTGAATGGAGTTTCTAGGTGAAAGTGCTTTTTTGACGTGCCAATATCTGCCATTGAGCCCCATTGTAACATTCTCAAATTTGAAAGCACTATATTTCTAAAACTATGAAACATTTCAAAGATTCCTTTTCAGGCAAACATGTCCACCGTAAGATGAACCTAAGTAGGCTTTAATGGGGTTTCTAGGTGTAAGTATGTAGGACTAGTAGCATGCCAAAGTTTGTGCTATTGCCATTGAGAATGCATTGGGCGTTAAAGTTAAATAACTCAGAAACTACAAAACATTTCAAAGTAAAAAGTTCCAGCATGTGTCTCCACAGTAAGCTGAATTATAAAAAGTGTGAATGGAGTTTCTAGGTGAAAGTGCTTTTTTGACGTGCCAATATCTGCCATTGAGCCCCATTGTAAAATTCTCAAATTTGAAAGCACTATATTTCTAAAACTATGAAACATTTCAAAGATTCCTTTTCAGGCAAACATGTCCACCGTAAGATGAACCTAAGTAGGCTTTAATGGGGTTTCTAGGTGTAAGTATGTAGGACTAGTAGCATGCCAAAGTTTGTGCTATTGCCATTGAGAATGCATTGGGCGTTAAAGTTAAATAACTCAGAAACTACAAAACATTTCAAAGTAAAAAGTTCCAGCATGTGTCTCCACAGTAAGCTGAATTATAAAAAGTGTGAATGGAGTTTCTAGGTGAAAGTGATTTTGACGTGCCACTATCTGCCATTGAGCCCCATTGTAAAATTCTCAAATTTGAAAGCACTATATTTCTAAAACTATGAAACATTTCAAAGATTCCTTTTCAGGCAAACATGTCCACCGTAAGATGAACCTAAGTAGGCTTGAATGGGGTTTCTAGGTGTAAGTATGTAGGACTAGTAGCATGCCAAAGTTTGTGCTATTGCCATTGAGAATGCATTGGGCGTTAAAGTTAAATAACTCAGAAACTACAAAACATTTCAAAGTAAAAAGTTCCAGCATGTGTCTCCACAGTAAGCTGAATTATAAAAAGTGTGAATGGAGTTTCTAGGTGAAAGTGCTTTTTTGACGTGCCAATATCTGCCATTGAGCCCCATTGTAAAATTCTCAAATTTGAAAGCACTATATTTCTAAAACTATGAAACATTTCAAAGATTCCTTTTCAGGCAAACATGTCCACCATAAGATGAACCTAAGTAGGCTTGAATGGGGTTTCTAGGTGTAAGTATGTAGGACTAGTAGCATGCCAAAGTTTGTGCTATTGCCATTGAGAATGCATTGGGAGTTAAAGTTAAATAACTCAGAAACTACAAAACATTTCAAAGTAAAAAGTTCCAGCATGTGTCTCCACAGTAAGCTGAATTATAAAAAGTGTGAATGGAGTTTCTAGGTGAAAGTGCTTTTTTGACGTGCCAATATCTGCCATTGAGCCCCATTGTAAAATTCTCAAATTTGAAAGCACTATATTTCTAAAACTATGAAACATTTCAAAGATTCCTTTTCAGGCAAACATGTCCACCGTAAGATGAACCTAAGTAGGCTTTAATGGGGTTTCTAGGTGTAAGTATGTAGGACTAGTAGCATGCCAAAGTTTGTGCTATTGCCATTGAGAATGCATTGGGCGTTAAAGTTAAATAACTCAGAAACTACAAAACATTTCAAAGTAAAAAGTTCCAGCATGTGTCTCCACAGTAAGCTGAATTATAAAAAGTGTGAATGGAGTTTCTAGGTGAAAGTGCTTTTTTGACGTGCCAATATCTGCCATTGAGCCCCATTGTAAAATTCTCAAATTTGAAAGCACTATATTTCTAAAACTATGAAACATTTCAAAGATTCCTTTTCAGGCAAACATGTCCACCGTAAGATGAACCTAAGTAGGCTTTAATGGGGTTTCTAGGTGTAAGTATGTAGGACTAGTAGCATGCCAAAGTTTGTGCTATTGCCATTGAGAATGCATTGGGCGTTAAAGTTAAATAACTCAGAAACTACAAAACATTTCAAAGTAAAAAGTTCCAGCATGTGTCTCCACAGTAAGCTGAATTATAAAAAGTGTGAATGGAGTTTCTAGGTGAAAGTGATTTTGACGTGCCACTATCTGCCATTATAAATTTCTCACATTTAAAGCACTATATTTCTAAAACTATGAAACATTTCAAAGATTCCTTTTCAGGCAAACATGTCCACCGTAAGATGAACCTAAATAGGTTTGAATGGGGATTCTAGGTGTAAGTATGTAGGACTAGTAGCATGCCAAAGTTATAATTTTTTTCGGACGGCATACTACAGCATGTCGTTTTTCGTGATTTTGGACTATTTGAAAAAAAGATGAAAATCATGAAAAAACGACATACTATAGTTCATGGCTTCGGACGGCATACTATAGCATGTCGTTTTTCATGATTTTGGAGGATTTGAAAAAAAGATGAAAATCATGAAAAAACGACATACTATAGTCCATGGTTTGGGACGGCATAATATATTATGTCATATTTTCATGATTTTGGGACACTATGTCAGAGCCAGGACTTGAACCTGCAGCCTCCTGATTACCAGGCAGGCTCTGTACCCAGTGAGCCACTGTGCATGCTGTTCTTAAAAGGCCGAATAGATAATGGCAGAAGAGCCAGAGACTTGTTTCCATTGTGGTTCATAAACATTTGAGCGTCTAGAGATAAACAACAGCAAAAGAAACAATAGACAAATCTCCTGTTATTTTATTTTTTGTATTTTATTTTTGTATCAATGTTGTACTCAAAGGGAACAGCAGCCTGCTTTGTGGCAGGTAGCAAGTAGATCAGTGACTTAGCACACTGGCTGCATGATCTGGAGATAGTGGGTTCAAACCCCACTCAAATCTTTACTTGCCAAAATCTGCCATTGACCCCCATTCTGAATTTCTCAAATTTAAAAGCACTATATTTCTAAAACGATGAAACATTTCAAAGATTCCTTTTCAGGCAAACATGTCCACCGTAAGATGAACCAAAGTAGGCTTGAATGGGGTTTCTAGGTGTAAGTATGTAGGACTAGTAGCATGCCAAAGTTTGTGCTTTTGCCATTGAGAATGCATTGGGCGTTAAAGTTAAATAACTCAGAAACTACAAAACATTTCAAAGTAAAAAGTTCCAGCATGTGTCTCCACAGTAAGCTGAATTATAAAAAGTGTGAATGGAGTTTCTAGGTGAAAGTGCTTTTTCGACGTGCCAATATCTGCCATTGAGCCCCATTGTAAAATTCTCAAATTTGAAAGCACTATATTTCTAAAACTATGAAACATTTCAAAGATTCCTTTTCAGGCAAACATGTCCACCGTAAGATGAACCTAAGTAGGCTTGAATGGGGTTTCTAGGTGTAAGTATGTAGGACTAGTAGCATGCCAAAGTTTGTGCTATTGCCATTGAGAATGCATTGGGCGTTAAAGTTAAATAACTCAGAAACTACAAAACATTTCAAAGTAAAAAGTTCCAGCATGTGTCTCCACAGTAAGCTGAATTATAAAAAGTGTGAATGGAGTTTCTAGGTAAAAGTGCTTTTTTGACGTGCCAATATCTGCCATTGAGCCCCATTGTAAAATTCTCAAATTTGAAAGCACTATATTTCTAAAACTATGAAACATTTCAAAGATTCCTTTTCAGGCAAACATGTCCACCGTAAGATGAACCTAAGTAGGCTTGAATGGGGTTTCTAGGTGTAAGTATGTAGGACTAGTAGCATGCCAAAGTTTGTGCTATTGCCATTGAGAATGCATTGGGCGTTAAAGTTAAATAACTCAGAAACTACAAAACATTTCAAAGTAAAACGTTCCAGCATGTGTCTCCACAGTAAGCTGAATTATAAAACGTGTGAATGGAGTTTCTAGGTGAAAGTGATTTTGACGTGCCACTATCTGCCATTATAAATTTCTCACATTTAAAGCACTATATTTCTAAAACTATGAAACATTTCAAAGATTCCTTTTCAGGCAAACATGTCCACCGTAAGATGAACCTAAATAGGTTTGAATGGGGATTCTAGGTGTAAGTATGTAGGACTAGTAGCATGCCAAAGTTATAATTTTTTTCGGACGGCATACTATAGCATGTCGTTTTTCGTGATTTTGGACTATTTGAAAAAAAGATGAAAATCATGAAAAAACGACATACTATGGTCATGGCTTCGGACGGCATACTATAGCATGTTGTTTTTCATGATTTTGGAGGATTTGAAAAAAAGATGAAAATCATGAAAAAACGACATACTATAGTCCATGGTTTGGGACGGCATAATATATTTTGTCATATTTTCATGATTTTGGGACACTACAGGTAGGACTAGTAGCATGCCAAAGTTTGTGCTATTGCCATTGAGAATGCATTGGGCGTTTAAGTTAAATAACTCAGAAACTACAAAACATTTCAAAGTAAAAAGTTCCAGCATGTGTGCCCACAGTAAGCTGAATTATAAAAAGTGTGAATGGAGTTTCTAGGTGAAAGTGACTTTTTGACGTGCCATAAAGCTGCCATTGAGCCCCATTATAAATGTATCAAATTTGAAAGCACTATATTTCTAAAACTATGAAACATTTCAAAGATTCCTTTTCAGGCAAACATGTCCACCGTAAGATAAACCTAAATAGGTTGGAATGGGGTTTCTAGGTTTAAGTATGTAGGACTAATAACATGCCAAAGTTTGTGCTATTGCCATTGAGAATGCATTGGGCGTTTAAGTCTCTGAGTGATTTTCGTCTTTTTTTTCAAATCCTCAAAAATGATGAAAATGTCATTTCAGTTCGTCTCCTCAGCTTTCCATTGTTCTTCTAGGTGTTATTCTCCAAGATGTGGTCCACATTGAAGAGTAGAAGGAACTCAGCTAGACTTGAACCCACAACCTGTGGCTCACATAGACAGCAGCTTGTCACAGAGTGCCCAAAAGCGTAAAAGCGTGACAAAGAAGTGTGACGAAAAAGCGTGACGGAAAATCCTCAAATCCTCCAAATTGATGAAAAACGGCATGCTATAGTATCCCGTCCCAGACCATGGGCTATAGCCATCACAAATTATGAAAAACGAGGATTTGAAAAAAGGCGAAAATCTCTCCGAGACCATGGGCTATAGTCCATGGTCTTGGAGTGATTTTCGTCTTTTTTTCAAATCCTCAAAAATGATGAAAAACGGCATGCTATAGTATGCCGTCCGAGACCATGGCGTGCTATAGTATGCCGTCTGAGAAGCCCATCCTCAAAAATGATACGTGACGTGACGACGCGACGTGACGCGACACATTATAAATGTATAAAATTTGAAAGCACTATATTTCTAAAACTATGAAACATTTCAAAGATTCCTTTTCAGGCAAACATGTCCACCGTAAGATGAACCTAAATAGGTTTGAATGGGGTTTCTAGGTGTAAGTATGTAGGACTAGTAGCATGCCAAAGTTTGTGCTATTGCCATTGAGAATGCATTGGACGTTTAAGTTAAATAACTCAGAAACTACAAAACATTTCAAAGTAAAAAGTTCCAGCATGTGTGCCCACAGTAAGCTGAATTATAAAAAGTTTGAATGGAGTTTCTAGGTGAAAGTGACGTTACAGCACATCACATGATAGATAACTTCTCTTTGTAGCCATCATGCAGCTGAACGTTGAGTAACTTCAATTCACAGTTATATATTATTTATTATTGCTTAATATTTTTTCAAAAATGTTCACAAATTGCATGTACAAGCTTGCATTGTGTGTTGCTTGTATATCTGCTATTTTTGAATAACCGACGCAAAAACCTGAAATGACACAGATGCTTTCCCGGTTTTAATGGCTTAAAGTGATCACATCACTACCTATAATATACATACCACTCTCGGTTTGTTTGCTTTTCTGAGGAATAGACTTTTCATTCTTTAATAATATTCTGGATCTTGTGTGCCTTAAAATACATAGTCAGTTTATGTAGTATAGGAAAAATACTGTACAAAAAAAAAGAACAATCATAGAATAGCTTTATATAAACATATCTCTTGTTATAACCAATATAGCATATCTCTTGTTGTGGTGAACGGTTTGGTCTGCAGTAAACAAATTGATTGGGTTAACCACAGTACTGGACAACAACACCACCTAAAAACCCACCCTCCCCACATTCCACCCCGATTATAGCATCTTTTACATTCATTCAGCCATCTTAAAAGTAGGCAGACATAACATACAACAAAAATAATAAAACACAATGATGGACAGCGGTACTTGATTAAAAGAAAATAGCCACTCGTGTTAATCATGCTAAGAGAATGAAAAGAACAGAACAAAACTAACACAAAATGAACCAACCAAAATGAATCAACTTTGGAGAGAAATCATGCTAACTAAAAGGAGGATGGTAAATGATAAAAAAAAATACAATGAGATTAGTTTTCATTAACAATTAAACTGATCAAATACTTAATAAAAATACACATGTCTACGTATAAGTAGATTTGATGAGGTCAGATTGTGAGACAACAGTTGTAGCACAGAAAGACGGAGAGGGTGCTTTGATTGTGGTTCAGCAAATTTCCATAGTTTTTTGAATACAACTCCATTTAGCTTTAATATTTTAGTCATCTGAAATGTTTTTAACTTTTAGTCTAGTTTTAGTTGACTAAATATTACAAGGTTTTAGTCAACATGTTCTTTAGGCATTCCTTGATGGCGTCATAATGCTTGATTTATACTTGCGTGACACCCACTTGCAGCCAAGCATATAATAACTAATGACTGGAAGTCTTCTCCACTTGTCCCTCCTTAACATTTACATCTAGTTTGTATGTGTTGACGAAATTGTCAGTGTATTTAGTCATCGTTGGGAGTCATCATAGCTTAGTTTTTATTTAGTTTCTGTCAGCGAAAAGTTTCCGTCACAGTTTTAGTCTATGAAATTAACACTGATTCCGATTTTTGTGAGGGTGAAACTTGCCGAGAAATTGTTGTTTTTGGCAAGGAACACAATGCTGTAATATCACTTACTATGAGTCTATGACATATAAATGAACGAGAGAAAAGATCAAGTGTTGTTAAGAACACAGACACCATCAAGTGCACACTTTACGCTGGGAGATCGCGCAACAACACAACTGCGTTTTATCGATGGCCGCCAGCCAACGGGCTGAAACACAACGCATTGAACTTGGAGAAGAGGACCATTTTGCCCTTTTGACAGCGGATAAAACGGGCAAGCAAAATAAAATTCTGCACACACACCCTCTGCTAGTGAAAAGAGGTGAAGTAAAATGGCAAAACAGAGGGCAGATCTCGACGAGAACACAGAGGGGTCAGGTCACAGCATGATTCTTTTGTTTTGATTAGTTTTAAAAAAAAGTACAGCTGGGATTGGAGTGAGGAAAAGTTCTCGCTCCGGAACGTATGTAAGGAAAAGAAAAACGGGTACATGAAACAGAACCACAGACAGCATGGCATCATTTTCAACATGAGGTTCATCAACTCCTCAGAAAGACCCAAGGAGTAAACTATGTATACAGTATACAATATACAATTTTATATATTGTGTGTGTGTGTGTGTGTGTGTGTGTGTGTGTGTGTGTGTGTGTGTGTGTGTGTGTGTGTGTGTGTGTGTGTGTGCGTGCGTGTGTGTGAGAGAGAGAGTGAGAGAGAGAGAGCGAGAGAGAGAGAGAGAGAGAGAGAGAGAGAGAGACTATTCATTTGAATGTGTAGTCTACACGAAAATAACGAAGAGGATCGAGACAAACACACAAGAAAGCTTATGTATGACAGAATTCAAAACAATTCAAAATGGCAATTATTAATACCAAAAACATATCTGTTTCTGGGGGGCATTGTCCTTCAAGCTTGAGGGGAAGTGGTCAAAGGTGGTGTAAGTCATGTTTTTGTGGTTCATTGGAAAATGAAAGCCATCTATATATTAATAGTAATCATTGCTGTAGACTGTTTGTTCAGCAGCAGGGGTCTGGAGAGACCCCTATCTCTCCAGCTCTTTACTAATCTGAAAATACATTACAATACATTGCATACAAGTCGGGATAGCAATTGTATCCAATCAGGAGTGAACCCCATGCACCAGCTTCCATTTGATGGTGTTCCAGTTCTAAATGTGTCGGCTCATTCATTTGTGTCATTACTTCCAATTGCTCCTATCCTGTATGTCTTGAGTTTTCTCTCCCGACGGCCGACTCTCTCTAGACTAAAATTGGCATCCCAACGTGAGAAAAAGTATATTATTGTTTACTGAAGAGCTGGAGAGGCAGGGAGTTAAATGAACACTGGATATTTTACAGTTTATACTGCAGATTCCACATGAATAAAAATAATTCTATCAAGGCTGCTCTATAGCAATGATTGCTATCAGAGTATAGATCTAGGTATTTAACTCTTATTTTAACAGAAAATATCACTTACAGCACCTTTAAGAGAGGTTGTGTGAGCGGTTGGGGGGGGGGGGTCCAGAGACAGGGTGGGGTCTGTCGGGGCGCAACAAGGCCCTCACAGGGGCCTGTGGCGCAGCAAGGCCCTCACAGGGGCCCGTGGCGCGCCTCGTACTTTGCTAAAACGTTCTTGCATCGGCCCAGCTCTTTGCGCAGGTCGGCTACCTCCATGCGCAGCGCCCCGTTCTCCTTCTCCAGGAAGCTGGCACGGATGGCTATCTGGTTCTCCTTGAGGCGCCGGGCGTCCCGCGACCGCTTGGCCGCCACATTGTTCTTCCTGCGACGGCTCCAGTACCTGTCGTCCTGCGCCCAGAAGCACAGTGTTAGGACCAGGGAGGAAACCCATGATGGAATAAGGTACCGATACTCTGCTACAAGTCAAATTCCAGTATTCAAACATTTCTAAAGAAAAGTACAACAGTATTGGCATCAAAATGTTCTTAAAGTACCAAAAGTAAAAGTACTCATTTTGTGCAGAATGTCAATTTTTACAAGTTAAAAATGTATAAAAATCAGTTGAAAATAGCAAATCTAGCTTATACAATGTGTTGCAATAAAGACATTTTACAGGGGAAATAGAATAAAACCTCACATTTTCAAGTAATTTTGTGGAATAAACGTACATGCACTTAATAGTTGGTAATCGTTAAACCGTTAATATTTCTCTCACTATAAATCGTACCATCAAAATCCATATTCGTCCCACCCCCTACTTCAAGGGTTTTCAAACATTTCAGGCCGTGACTCCGTAAAATAGTCCTATTTGAGCTGGGGACCCGCCCACCATGACAAGCACTTGAATTGTTGGAGTTGTGGCATACAATTTAGTTTGACTATAGAGATAAATATTGTGAAAATAGCCGCACTACAGCCTCACGTCTCGCAACACGAGGTGTTGTGAGATCATAGATCGGCTATTTTCACAATGTTTGCCTCTTTCTTATTTGACAATTTGGCCAATTTGGTATTTATGAAGAGAAGACTCCCACACACACACTCTGTTTAGAGCAGATGTGTTAGCCACAAGGCAGTAGACGTTAAGGAGGGAGACCCGCAAACTATCACTTGCTGGTTCAAGAGCTTTTATTAAATAAATAGCAACGTTTCGGGCCTGTGACCTTCCTACAGGCCAATTTGGTATTGAAAATGTCTTAAAGGTAACTAAATTATAAAAAATTTGCAGATACCCTGTAGCCTGTATACACTTATTACTGTATGTTGTTGATTTTCTTTAGTTTTCTTTTTACTGTTGAGTGAGAAAACGGTGTTGCACATTAAGCTCATCACCTGGGGAATCCCCACAAAATAATTTGGGAACCATTGCCCTACTTTACCTTGAGGCCCTCAGGGATGAAGATCTTGCGTGCTTTTTTGATCATGGGCTGAGGTTTGAGCTCCTCGGCGGAGAACTTGCGCTTCCTGGGGTCGTACATCTCCTGGCCCGGCACGCTGGACAGGGCCAGGTCAGCGGGGTCCGGCTCGTAGCCCGACGACACCTGGATGGACTCTGGGTCGATGGGACTGGGGCAGTCGCGGGCCGATGGCATCGCTGCTGGACATGATGGGACAAAGGAGACGTGCATATTAGATACGACGTGTTAAAACAACACACACCCATTATGTATGGTTTTGCTGTATGTCCTGCAAGTGCAACATTTGGGGGTTCCCAGGGGATGGTAATTGCCAATTAGCTTTGGCATTTGACCCATTACAACCGGGAAATTTTTTGACACAGATGTTGGCTATACGTTATATTATGCTATTCAAAAATAGCAGATATAGAGTTTGTGCCGAGCTGCGAGCTTGTACATCTGCTATTTTTGAAGCTTTTTGTAAAATCCTGAAAGTGTGAGAAGTACTGATTTAAAAGGGTTAACCTGGTGTAAGGGTGAAATGCCATTGTGTTTGTGTAAGGTCCTGGTCCATCTTTTTTTCTCTCTCTCTCTCTTTTTATAGAAAGGGAGAAAAAGAGAGAGGCCTCTCTTGGCACAAAATGTTTTGAGGTGGGGGTCCGTGGCATATACATTTCGGGGTCCTTGACAGAAAGAAGTCTGAAGAACCACTCCTTTCCTGAAATCTTGGCATGTTGCAGTTCCACAAGACAACCACCGGGTGGTGCTACCACACAGGCATTGAAACCAGTGCAGGTTCAGTGGTTGATTTTAAAAAAAATAGTGATTCTTAACCTTTTCCTCGATGTTAATGTAACTCTGACACTGTACAAATGGAACCAAATGGACCCATAGCGGTCAGAGTCATAGTTACAGACCCGCAGACGATCCATGGGCCCCCAGATCCACGAGCTCACGGCGTGTTGCATTTTGAGCTTGTAGATCTACTATTTTCACTATATTGGTGTACAACAAAGTATACAGGGCTTAAGTAGGTAAGAAAATGTAACCCCTCCCATCCCCCCCCTCCTCAGTTTCTGGTCATAAGCTGGACTTTGCCCGTAAAGATTTTGCCTTAAAAGCTTTGTAGACGAAGGGGAACGCCGCAGGTCAAACAGCAGAGCAGGATTAGTTTGAATCAATTAACCAGCTTAATGACTAAAATGATGTGTTTGACCAAGCCGCTGCCTCACTAAAATACCACTCATTCACTCCCACACCATGCAGGGCGGCTCACCTGACAAGCAACACTAACACATCAGTGCTAGAAAGTAAATACATTGACTTAAGTACTATAGGCTACTTAAGTACAATTGTTTGGTATTTGTAATTTACTTGAGTATTTCCAATTTCCAATACTTTTACTTGTACTCCACTACATCTCGGATCCAAATGTTGTACTTTTACTCCACTACATTTATTTGGAAACTATAGTTACTAGTTACTTTGTAGATTTTGATCATTACTATGAAAAGCTCAAAAACATACATTGACCACTTCAGCCCTATATTTCAGCTATTTGAAAATAGACGATTTACAAGCTCACAGTGCATTGTGAGCTTGTAGATCTGCTATTTTCATATTTATATTTCATAAATATTTTTGTACATTTGAAAACTTGAAATGGCACAATACTTTTGTACTTTTACTCAAGTACATTTTTAATTCCGGACGTTTACTTGTAACAGAGTATTTTTATATTGCAGTATTGTAGTAAAACATTTGAGTACTTTTTCCACTACTGACAGATCCTCTCCTGACTGCAAGACAAAACATAAAGGGCCAAGTTTAGACCTTCTATATGGTGCAAAATGACAAAGGAGTTGTGCCTAGTGCAGTCTAGCGCGCAGAGTGTAAGATAGGGCCCAAAAATGTTACAAAAAGTAATTTGTTCCTTTTTTTGTTTTCCTCCTAATCCTTTCTCAGATTGAGGTATTTGATCAAAACCGGGATGTTAGCGGCTCATTACTATATCGTTGCTACATCGTGGTTGCAATATTGACGCTGCAGATGACTTATAAAAAGACGGTAGCCAGATTAGCTTTAGCCAAGTTTTGCTTCCGGTTCATTTTGGGGTCTTCAAAATAAAGGTCCCAGCTGAATCCGGTGGCAGGGGAGGGACAGACTGAAACAATGCTGGCACTAAATGAGTTAATTTACAAAAAAAAATAGGTTTCTGTTAAGCATGGTTCAGGGGTGTAGTGGAAACGTACTTCCTTCACCACTGATCAAATCCAACCCCGATCATGTGACACCAACCTCCATGGCCCCGCAGTCACCCCGGCAACGCTACAACTGAACCCCGGTCATGTGACACCAACCTCCATGGCCCTGCAGTCACCCCGGCAACGCTACAACTGAACCCCGGTCATGTGACACCAACCTCCATGGCCCCGCAGTCACCACGGCAACGCTACAACTGAACCCCGGTCATGTGACACCAACCTCCATGGCCCCGCAGTCACCCCGGCAACACTACAACTGAACCCCGGTCATGTGACACCAACCTCCATGGCCCCGCAGTCACCCAGGCAACGCTACAACTGAACCCCGGTCATGTGACACCAACCTCCATGGCCCCGCAGTCACCCCGGCAACGCTACAACTGAACCCCGGTCATGTGACACCAACCTCCATGGCCCCGCAGTCACCCAGGCAACGCTACAACTGAACCCTGGTCATGTGACACCAACCTCCATGGCCCCGCAGTCACCCCGGCAATGCTACAACTGAACCCCGGTCATGTGACACCAACCTCCATGGCCCCGCAGTCACCCTGGCAACGCTACAACTGAACCCCGGTCATGTGACACCAACCTCCATGGCCCCGCAGTCACCCAGGCAACGCTACAACTGAACCCTGGTCATGTGACACCAACCTCCATGGCCCCGCAGTCACCCCGGCAACGCTACAACTGAACCCCGGTCATGTGACACCAACCTCCATGGCCCCGCAGTCACCCCGGCAACGCTACAACTGAACCCTGGTCATGTGACACCAACCTCCATGGCCCCGCAGTCACCCCGTCAACGCTACAACTGAACCCTGGTCATGTGACACCAACCTCCATGGCCCCGCAGTCACCCCGGCAACGCTACAACTGCCATGGAGTAGCAGACGGCTCCTCGGAAATCATGTACAGTATGCTTTGGTGAAAAAGGGTTGGGTGGGGCACCCCTTTTCAACAAAGCATAAAATTAGGCTTTAGACGCATTAGGTAGCTCCTGGAAGCAGCGTGTGCTGACATATGGCTCTTTTTGTGACTTCCAAGAAGCTAAGAGAATCGTGGCGGGCTCTGGGTTTGTTTCCTCCAGATCTACAAGCTCACAAGTTTGTAGATCTGCCATTTTATTGGTGATTATTTTTAAGGAGGTTCAGTTTAATATAATATTTAATACCGTATAATCTTTTTCATCTAAAGCGCGTTAAAGCCACAGTAGCAGTCCGGTAATATCAGGCTATACTTCACGACAGAGCTCAAATGAATGAAGTCGGAAAACCCCATTCAGGGGTGGTTCTGGTTATAACTTATAACGGAAATAAAACAAACAAAGAAAGAAAGAAAAAAAGAAAGAACATCTCAGAACTTCTCGGGTTCTGGGATGTTGCGAGGTGTCGTTCGACACTAGTCGCTCCAAGCATGAATTGTCCCTTACCTGTCTAACCATAGTGGAAAGAAAAGGGCAGTGGTGCTCAAATGTTTTCAGGTCAAGGAACCCCAAAATGTATTTGGCTGCAGATCCCCTATCTCAACAATATTATTATATATATATATCCTTAGACTCACTAAATTTAGAAAACGCAATATTGTCACCGTCCGCCGTCCGGGGGTCCTAGGATGCAATAATGTACTCTGTAATACTCTAACGTCATTGAAGTAGGACTCATAACATGTCCCTGGGTCCCGGGACCCAAAACCTATTTACAAGATTGCACAACAGAGTCTGTTTTCTATCTGCGCCAAACACAAGAAGATGCATCATTACTCAAAGCAAAGAAAGCGCTTCAGAAAAAAAAGTTAAGATTGCTAATTCGCTATCAGACTGTCAGACTAAAAGGAAAGTGCTAATTTCACTTGTGACTCTGAGCAAATTAATAGAATTTAACCACCCGACAGCAATGAAACGCAGGATTTCTACTTCGTAACAGAGGACATTTCTACATTGTGATGAAAATCACACTTGCCCTAAACAAACATTAAAGTCAATAGACTTCACTTGGCTGGTGACGGGGAATTAATCATTAGGCTCTAAACAAACATTAAAAGTCCATAGACTTGGCTGGCCTATTTTTTCGGAAAGCCATGCATTGGAGGAGCAAAAAAAAAACAACCTGAGTGCTTCTGCCAGCACTTTCTCCAGGACATACAGTAAGTAACTTAACACAGCACTTATGAATAGATATAATAGATAGACCATGTCAGATATAGGCTAAGCTAATCACAAAGCCATTTATTTAAACAGGAGCGTAAGGCACACACATAGACAGAAAGCTTCTTACAGGGTTAAATTAAGACACATAGTGGATCACCTTACACCAGAACAGAGACCTTATAACCTCTACAAATTGCATGCTAGCATAATCATAGTGTTCACCTTGAACTCCTGATCACTAATAGCTGATCCTGCTCTAATGTCTGCATAATCATAGTGTTCACCTTGAACTCCTGATCACTAATAGCTGATCCTGGACCTGCTCTAATGTCTAGTTTGAGGTAACGTTGTGCCTCGGTGGACCTTTTCATGTCAAGCACCCCCAAAAGTGCATATTATCATTTACTGGTTGACTTGTGTCTGTTTGCTAAGTATTTCCAGAGCTTGTGTTCAGTGAGAGAGAAGCCTTTCTTACCGACATACTGTACTACCACTGGCTATTTTAAGAGCCGGATTATGTCAGACTGCAGCCAGCCTCGTCCATATAGATTTAACACCTGAGACAGAAGCTGGGGATTAAGCTAATAATGCTTAATTTACACAACATTGTGTCACTCGCTGGAAATGGCCTACAAGCCAATGACTGGCCAACAATGTCAACAAGTTCACCGAGCTTCTAGATCGGCTAGCGACTGGTGATTTCTGTTTGCCTTTTTTTGTAAAAAAGAAGAAAAAAAAGAAGAAAAAAGATATACTGAAATGGTTTAGAAATGGATAAATTACTGACAATGATAATAATACAAAAAAATGATATGGACAAACATATCGTCGCTGTCGGGCAGAAACATCTCATCTCCATATTCTGATGACTTTTTGTGTTGTTTCGTAAATTGATGACTTACTTGATCACACTAAGCATTGAAAGTAGCACACCGTGCCGCATCTGGAGTTTGTATTTTTGCTATTTCTTTTTTTTTTTTTATATCCTGAACAGAAACCATTTTGGACATGTTTCCACCTGATCATTGTATACGTTCAAAAGCTATAAAAAAAACAACCTGACGCAACACTTTGTGAGGCCTGTGGAGCTACACAAAGAAGATTGCCAGGTTTACCGCATGGCTTACTGTTATGTAATAAGTGTGACAGGCCTGGCCTGGACACACAAACACACACACACACCCTGGTACGGCGAGGTATGAATGAGGCTGAAGCAGTGGCGTGCAGCCAGCCATATCCTGGCTGGGCCGAGGGAAATGTATGGAACTCTGCCCTGGGTGTGACCCAAGCAGCAGCAACAAACAAGCCTGTTCTTTCTCTTTATACTGGCCAGCCGAAGGGGAAAGCAAGACAAAGGCGGTTCTCTCTAAGAAGCTTTAAATAGCCTTTTTACTCTCTCCTTTTCAGAGAGAGACAGAACACACAGGTTTGGGGCTGTGTTTGGTATATGTTCCACTGTGATTCATGATAGGAGCTAGTCACAAAGTTCACCACCACCTCACCCTGATACCCCCCCCCCCCCCCCCTCACCCAACTGTCCTGATAACCAGTACAGAAAAAGTATTTCTTACTTAAGTAAAAGTATCAATACTGCAATTTAGAAATACTCTAAAGTAAATGTCCGTAATTCAAAATGTCCTTGAGTAAATGTACAAAAGTATACAAAATGCCCCATTTCATGTTTTCAAATGTATGCAAATATTTTGAAAATAGCAGATCTACTTGTAGATCGTCTTTTTCAAATGGCTGAAATGTAGGGCTGAAGTGGTTTGTTTATGTTTTGTAATGGTAATAATAATCAAGATCTACAAAGTAACTAGTAACTAACATTTTCAAATAGTAATAGTAATAATAATAATACAACTTTATTTGTATAGCACCTTTCATGACATGAAATGCAGCTCAAAGTGCTTTACAGAGCAATGGAGAGTGTGGAGTGGAGTGGAGCAAAAGTACAAAAAAAAGAAACTCAAAATTGTATTCAAGTAAAGTAAAGTACTCGAGTAAATGTACTTCTATCAGCAGATGGGACTTTTTTTCTTTTATTTTTCAGACGGTTGTGATAAGTTATACTGTGCAAGAACAACATGCTGGTCCCCCCGCCCCCACAGGCAGCAGCATGCGGTAGAGGACAACGTGCTTGACCTCCACTCCTTGAGTGAAAGTATAAGAAAAAAAGGGGGAATTCCAGGGTTCCTCGGCCAGGTTGGGGCAGGTCCAGTTTGTCACAGAATGATGCGGGACACAGCGGCAACGCCAAGAAAACGTGAGGAAGACACCAGAGCAGCTCGGACGCACGTTAAAGGGTAAGACCACTTTTTTTTTAGGTTTGAGTTGTGTAGTTACCTTGCCGTGATGTAACTCCACATGTGGACAAGAAATAAAAAAAAATGTTCCAGTGATCAGAATTGATAATTCAAAATATGCTCCTCATTGATTTACATTGTATGCTAAAACGGCTCTCAAAGTCACTCTTTTAGTACGTAAACAAACACAAACAAAGTTGATTCAGACAATATGGAGCTTCACCAAAATTCATGTGGTTTTATTTTTTCATAAAAATGTTAACTTCCTGTTGATTTGTCCATTTTATTGGGAAGAAAACCCGGACTGGATCCGTGGATCGGGATCCAGATCTTCAACTAGTAAAATCAACAGGAAGTTAACATTTTTATGAAAAAATAAAACCACATGAATTTTGGTGAAGCTCCATATTGTCTGAATCAACTTTGTTTGTGTTTGTTTACGTACTAAAAGAGTGACTTTGAGAGACGTTTTAGCATACAATGTAAATCAATGAGGAGCATATTTTGAATTATCAATTCTGATCACTGGAACATTTTTTTTTATTTCTTGTCCACATGTGGAGTTACATCACGGCAAGGTAACTACACAACTCAAACCTAAAAAAAAAGTGGTCTTACCCTTTAAGCCCTGTATAGGCTCCATCACGGGAGTTAGAAATGATAGTAATGAAGGCCCGTTTCCGTTCTGGTCAAACAGAGTCAGGGTGCTGATACTCACTGGAAACACTCTGCTTAGCCTGCTACACCAGTGGGTCTCACTGGAAACACTCTGCTTAGCCTGCTACACCAGTGGGTCTCACTGGAAACACTCTGCTTAGCCTGCTACACCAGTGGGTCTCACTGGAAACACTCTGCTTAGCCTGCTACACCAGTGGGTCTCACTGGAAACACTCTGCTTAGCCTGCTACACCAGTGGGTCTCACTGGAAACACTCTGCTTAGCCTGCTACACCAGTGGGTCTCACTGGAAACACTCTGCTTAGCCTGCTACACCAGTGGGTCTCACTGGAAACACTCTGCTTAGCCTGCTACACCAGTGGGTCTCACTGGAAACACTCTGCTTAGCCTGCTACACCAGTGGGTCTCACTGGAAACACTCTGCTTAGCCTGCTACACCAGTGGGTCTCACTGGAAACACTCTGCTTAGCCTGCTACACCAGTGGGTCTCACTGGAAACACTCTGCTTAGCCTGCTACACCAGTGGGTCTCAAAGCGTGGTCCAGATACCCTCGTGGTTCCTTGAGGGGGTTCCAAATGGCCCCTTATGGTTGTGTAACTCTGAGAGCGTACACGTGGAACCAAATGGACCTGTGACCTGAGTTATGGGGGTCCTTGAAATTAAAATGTCCGATAACCACTAAATGGAACCACACTAAATGGAACAGAGCCTTCATTAGTATCTCTGGTAACACCTGTGAAGGAAGAAAGGAAGAGGCCCAATTTCTTAGACTAGAATAGACTACCGAGGTCATGACGTCAATCCCCTGGTTTGCAGAAGTAATTTCTCCATGGAGAATAACATTGGGTCATCTTAAAATTGTCTCATATAAGTACCGTATTGTGGTCCAAAAATAAACAAACTGTCTCTGCGATATTGTCAGGGAGGTGTCTCTGTATCGTTTATGACAGTGAGTCACTCATATTTGACACAGTCAATGTGTAACTAATTCAGTGGCAGTCAAGTCAATTCTTCATATCCATAATGAGTGAAACCGCTGGGATCATTTGTTTATTTTTGGAACACAACACACAAAAAAGTCGGAATTCAGAATGTGGGGAAAAAAACACAAACCAGGTAGGGATGTGAAATGACGTCAGACCTGGGCGCTCTATGGCTGCCGTGCGTGCACAGAGCTTATTTAAGCCCCTGTTGAAAGGTGCTACAAAACAACCAAAACAACCACGTGACGGGCTCTAGACAGCCCGACAAAAGCTTGCCTGTGCAACAACACAAGACAGTACAGCAATATGTCGCAAGCAGGTAAAGATTTACTCCCCATCCTCTCTGTCCGGGAATGACAAGCATCCCTGCTTGTCTTGCAGGTCACCGCCCCGGGGCTGACGTGTTGTTGGACCAAATATTTCCACATCTGTGACGAGGGCCGGGTCACATGTGGCATACACCGAGGTCTGGAAACACTTGAAGAAGCTAAACTTATTACCTGTGTTATCTCCCCAACCCCCCCTCCCTCCTCAATAGCAGTTGCTATTTTGAGGACAAATTGTACGTGTTTTGTAACCCTAAAACAGCTCTTTGTTGACTATGAAATTGCGCATTTCCCATCAGTTGTGTTGTTTGGTTGGTTGGTCACCTCAGGCATAACCATATATGGGAATGCCCCCATATATGGTGACATCATCAGGGATCGTGATCCGTGACAACACGTGATGTCATCAATATTAAACCCATATATGGAGAT
Organism: Electrona antarctica; assembly: GCF_951216825.1. Lineage (NCBI taxonomy): Eukaryota > Metazoa > Chordata > Actinopteri > Myctophiformes > Myctophidae > Electrona > Electrona antarctica. The sequence continues at coordinate 21,764,826 of NC_136795.1, read as the reverse complement.
CCCTGATGTCATCAATATTGGCCAGCAACTCTACATCTCACCTCAAACCTCAAACTCTTAGATCTCCATATATGGAGCTGACCTGTTCTGACATTCCATATGTTGATCCTTCCCCATCCATCCTGCAAATTCAGAACAGGTGGTACGCAGGGTGCTTGAGTGATATCCAAGGAGCACTTCCAAACCCAAAAAATAATCACCTGCAAGGAATTTCTTGACAGACAGTAGCTCCTAACATATCTACAGTGGATTTTTATGAAACAAACACTTTGCAGATAGAAAGAGGATAATTCAAGCTTTTCGTAGAGCTGCAATGTTGGTGAGTTTGACATCGAATAATACAATCAGATAGGACTGGATGTATGGGCTGTCAATGGCAAATTGTGGCTAGTTGCCACCCTGCCATTAACTTAATGGTCTATGATGGGCAATGTTTTAGGTAATGTTGTCCTTTTAAAGAAAGACAGAGAAAGAGGCTGCTGTTTACGGAACGCAACCACAACACGACCTTTAACATCTCCACTGCGGTCCACTGCCAACAGTGTGCCGATGATGACGACCACGTCAGCCAAGCAACACAGCCACCTGTGCCAGTGTATGCTTGCAAGCTGCAAAGCAAAGAGTATGAGGTAGTGATGGGGGAAGGGAATGGGATAGTTGTGTGTGCGCGTGCGTGCGTGCGTGCGTGCGTGCGTGCGTAGCTTTTGCCCTGGCCTTGACGTCCTTGCGTATGCAAAGGCTAAAATATGTAATAGCATGTTATGTAGACAGATGCCAGGTTTTGATCTGGCATTCTATAGCATTCTATAGTGTGTATAGTTTCAATGTGCCGATATTCTACTGACGGATGATAGGATATTAGTTTACTTACTAGATGATTATTTCTATGCATTTGATGTATTACCTTGTGTTATTCTTGCTTATTTTAAGTCACTCTGCATTAAGAGGGTCTGCTAAATGCCAAACGTTGTAATTTGTATTGGGGGACCGAATACTCAACCTCAATACTTGAGTCAAAAGTATAGATACTAAATGCTACTGCGACTCAACTTACGTGTGAATAGAAGATTGGATATTTTCCAAATTTGTACTTTCTCTCTTCCCAGAAATGTAGTGGAGTCTTAATTTCTGCCCACCACAGTCTGTAAGAGCCAGCGGTCCATCCCTGTGGTGTACAGTAATTTGTACATTTACTTGAGCACTGTAAAACAATATTGTGGCTGCCCGCATGTGACCGGAGCATAGCCAGAGCCATGTGATGTGTACACACATACACGCACACACGCACACACATACATGCACACGCGCGCACACGCACACACACACACACACACACACACACACACACACACACACACACACACACACACACACACACACACACACACACACACACACACACACACACACACACACACACACACACACACTGCCTCTCAGCTGAGAGAGAGAGAGAGAGAGAGAGAGAGAGAGAGAGAGAGAGCTCCCATGCTAGGTGTGCTTTGAGCTCGCTCTGGCAAGCTACAGGGAGAAGCGGAGAGGAAGAGAGAGGGAGGGGGAGATGGAGAGAGAGAACAGTGTAATAACAGTACCGGTACTCCAGACCTATTATTATTATTATTGTTGTTAATGTAGTTTAGCTTTGGCCTCCTACTTATTTAAATTCATCAAACATTGGAATATTGGAAACTACATTTCCATGAATTCAATTCACGTGGTGGGTATTTGATAGTAATACCAATACGTAATTTTTACAGTGTGTGTGTGTGTGTGTGTGTGTGTGTGCGTGCGCGCACCCGTGTGTGCATGTGTGTTTCTCACATGGCTCAACACGCAAACAGCTTTATGTTGTTTTTTATCCGGTCACCGTGAAAAGATGTAAAATAATAACCAATCTAAAAGCTCACATGTCGGCTCGTAGATTGCCTTATATTCGATATGTCGCACAACAAAAGCAGGCTTAGCCAAAGGAAAATTCCCAAACTTCCAGATTCATAACATCACCTAAGGTGGGTTCCAAAAACCCTAAATGACTGTACTGGGCTAAAGCGAACTTTAACCCAGTACAGCATATACCTCTGTAACGCCAAAGTCCAGGGCTACAGTACAGAACACCAACGGCACAAACTATCTGCGTATACATACATCCAAGGCCAACAACTGCTCTGCAAGGCTCAGCTGTGGTGGTCTACACAGGGTCACGCTTGTCAGCCAAGGCAAATGGAAAAAACAGCCCCTGGAAATAGTTTTGGGTGAAGGTCAGGGAGTACTTGGAGGGAGAGATAACATCTTAGGGGACAGAGATTAAGGGTGCAAGGCAAACAGCAACAACTTGTTCCCTCCCCTTTGCTCCCGGAGTTGACAATCACGTATTTGCGGAAGGCGATTCTGGCGGTTCTGCTGCTTGCTCCATTATGAGCAAACAGAGGCGTAAGGCCTCTCTGCCCTAAACATCACACCAATAAACGTTTTAATAGGGGTGTTAACAATGAATCTAAAATCGATGAACTATAGTAGAAATTATTCAATTAAATAAACAATTATAATTAATTGAAAAAATGTATATTTGATGTTTTTTTTCTTTATTTCTATTTTTTTTTGGTGGGGGGGGATTTCATTGATTGATTGAATAGTTATAAATGTGCAAACAAACTTGTTTTCATTCAGGCCCTACGCAATCATTATTTTGGAAACACAGTCCTGACGCGATCTAAAGATTTCCCTATAAAGTATTTTCAATACAACATAAATATCGTTCCGTGACCCATGCAGCGGGGTAGCGGGAGTGACGGCAGTGACTTTCGGTACTCTTTATTATTTATAACCAGCATTTGTGAGGAAAATGAGCGAAGTGCTCATTTAAGTGCAGTACTCAAGTAGATGTACTTGGTTACTGTGCACCACAGACTATAATCAGCCCCATAATGTTATTCAGCTGTCTCCTCTCCACCGCCCACGCATCATCTCGCCATCACCACGGCAACAACCAGTGTCACCAGCTCCTCGGGCAAGGTACAGTACAGCAGCGGTGCTCAAAGTGAAGCACCGCTATAGAATGACTTATATAGCATTATCTACAGTATGTAGCATCATTTTAGCCAGTTTATCAATATTTTTAAGTTGGGCTATTAAAAACAATAGCAGGTCTATAAGCGTGTGTCCCAATCTGCTATTTTTGCCCCACCCCACAAGACAGTGAAGTGACAATTTAATGACTTTTAGGACTTAAAAAAAAATACAGCTGCAATGTTGGTGTGTTTGACGTTATTTAATGAATGGGCTGTCAATGGGAAGTTGCACCTAGGTAGCACCTTGCTGGCAAGATGGCAGCCATGTGCAAATCATCAATTACTGTACCAAAAGTAATCAACAGACCAGTAAACTGGTCAGATATTAGCCAATATAATGAAGGTACAGTATGCTGAATCTATGGGAGAAGGATTTTTACAGTTGTTTCTATGCATGCTTTAGCCTGTGGACCCTGCAAGAGACTCATCTAATTAGGCTAATTGCATATTAGCTAGTAATAGCTACACTGCATTGTAGGCTAGACCGGCGAATCTCTTTTTTTCCCAAGGTCGGACCCTCACTTTGATATGCATTAGGACACAGTGTCTGAGACTCCTGGGTCTACACTATCAAATCCTCAGTGTTAATGTAATTGTGTGTGTGCAAATGGAACCAAATTGTTCAAATCTCAAAGATCTCTCACCTGTATTCAATCTGTGCAAAATAGTCCTATAATACCGGCGATATATATATATATATATATATAAAATTAGTCTATCACTCTGTATAGTTGTATATGGCAAAATTAAGGCACACCATGACACTATTTGGGAGCCGCTGGGCTATACAATGTCATACAATGACTTCTATAAGCAGCTGATCCGCTTTTAACTTTGAATGCCAAAGACGCGATTTCTCCTCTTTTTCTTCCAAGGGCCAGAGTGCCAAAGACAGAAAGATGGGATTTGGTGTTTTCAGTGTTTCCCACTAGAGGGCGCTTGTCGCCACCATCTGAATGATCCTCGGTTGCTAGGAGACACATACTGTACTACAGGCAGGAACCGGAAGTCAGGGGGTGGGGGGGCTTGTCCTTGAGTTATCAGAAAAAGGGATTTATCCCAGACTGCGTTTTTGCGTGTGCGTGTGTCCGAATATGCTTTGACTGATGATCGCACAACATGGTGATGACCAATTCTCCCAGCCCTCATGATAAATGGTCATTTTAATGGTTAGAGTTTGGTTTAGGTTCAAGGTTTTCCGGTGTTAACGTTAAAAATGGACAAAGGTTAATACAAAAATGGCGTCCATAACATGCCGATGTCCTAGTATAGTAATACAAAACGTGGGTAATAAGAACATTATTTTACCCGCTCTGATGGGGCTGTGCTGCTGGCAGTTGGGGGCGCCGCCGGCATGAGCGGAGACGGTGGCTCGACTGCTGCTGAGGTCCACCACGGACGGGCTGGTGACGGCGGCGGGCGAAACGGGCGCCACCTGTTGCAGAGGAGGGGGCTGATGCTGCTGTGGGGAGGGGGCCTGGGGGTGGAGCCGGAGGGCGGGGTCGCTCCGGGACGATGGGTTGGCGGGGATGCCGTTCTCCGTCAGGAACTCCTCCAGGTCCATGTACTCCAGCTGGAAGTTGTCCCCGTCGTACGGCAGGGTCTTGTCCCACAGCGTGGGCCCCAGGAAGGCCGACTGCGGGTGGCTCTCATCGTCCAGCTTCTTGATCTCCTTCTCCTTCTCTTTCACCAAACCTGGTGGAAAAAAACACAAAGTGTTGAGAATGCAATTTAGATGGCATGCTATTTAAACAGATGCTAGAATCATTGTTTACCTGGCCTCCTATAGTTTCAAAATGTACAGAATGTTGTTTAGATAGCATCTTGTTTAACCTGAGGCCGATTTTATAAAAAGGCTTCTAAACAGTTTTCTGAAAAAAAACAATGTATCTAATATATCAGTGGTTCTCAAACTATTTAATGTCAAGGACTGGCACTCTGTGCCGCGCTACGAGCTTGTAGATCTGCTATTTTTCAATAGCTACAGTTTTAAAATAATGCTTAAAACACCAAAAGGGGTTCCCGTCCTGAATGATGCTAGGATCATTGTTTACCTGGCCTCCTATAGTTTCAAAATGTACAGAATGTTGTTTAGAAAGCATGTTGTTTAAACAGATGCTAGCAACCTGGCCTCCTATAGTTTCAGATGCACGGCTCATTTCTTTGGGGCACTACGTTGCCCTCTCTGTACTCTTATTATTGTTATTGTCTACCTTGTTTATTGACTAGGGTTCACGTTTACATGAACGCTTACATCAGCCTCCAGCCTCTAGATCGGTGTTTCTTCACCTTTTCTATAGACAGGTTTAATGTTTGTCTTTAGTTCAATGTTTATTTTGTAAACACCATTGACAATGAAGGGAAATTCATAATGTAACTCACTACTTCATATTGTCTCTTTATTGTTAATGGCGTTTAAACAGATTCAAGACCAATGTATTGTACCAAAACTGTACCTACCAACACACCCTCCCCCCAGACTTCTGACCTGCTCATTAACACTATTACACCAATCAATCAATCAATCAATCAATCAACACATGCACACTATCTAAACTTGTGAGCCATGGCTTGTTAAGAAGGGTTTTCCCTTGATATTGTGGCCTGCTATTATAGTATAATTGAAGTAATAGGATGCTGATCATTCTTTATTGGTGCTTAACAGTCAATATTTCGTTTCAATCTTTTCTCCTACACTACTAAGATTAGTTCAAACATTTAAGGTACAGTAAGTGATTTTACTTTGTTAAAATAAATGCTAAATAGCAAAAAGTAATGTTTAATAAGGGCAGGATACCAATTTGTTTCTGTGTCAATCAGGAGAGAGAAGGCATGTAATATATACAGACAGTGATGACACAAAGAAATGAGCAGACACATGTTGAACTGGAACACTATCAAATTGAAGCTGACATATGGGTAGTTAGAAAGAAGGTAAAGCTGCCAGCTGGCAGCTTTACCTTCTTTCTATTTTTGAGGGGCGCTATCCCCTCCTATGTCCAGCTTTTAGTGTGTAAACACAAACTTTGTCCTAACACAAACATTAAATGCCATTGATAATAAATGGCCATTTTTTTACGTCATAATGTAAACACAAACATTACAAGCTGGAAATGATGATGTATGATAAGAGCGCCCCTCACTTCACACTGGTGTGATTTTTTTCCCCCCCTTTTTTAACATGTTGTTTTAAACAAAAATATCACTTACACTACATTTAATTGTGATGGACTTATGACATATTTGTATAACGATGTATGTGGTTGGTGTTTCTTTACATTTCCCCATGGACCGGCCTGTACTTATTTTATAATGAATTACCTGCTAATCAACTGTCATCAAAAAACAGCTGCCCAGTCTGATGTTTAACAGAAACGGCGCCCTCTATGGACAGCTCCCAGAATGACAATACCCTTCAGAGACCCTGTATAAAACCTAGACTCACTGCCATTATAGTTTACTGTCAAAACCACACATGAATATGAGACCTATATATGAATATTACTCCATTCTCCCACCGCAATATTCCGTGGCTATATCGGTCTCATCTCATATCAAATATATAGACAGTCACGTGACGTCACGAACCCAGCTGAGCATAGCTGCGAGGTTTTTAAAAGCTTTTTTTACGACTGTCACTCAACCACAGTCTATTCACCATGTTATTTGGCTATGATTTTTACTAGATTCAAAACAAACAAACGAGGGGAGACGGCCGGGATCATTATTATTTGCTTCAAGTTAAACGCAGTTCTTCCCACTGCGGTTGTGGACTATATTCTGTCAAAAACAGGCTGTACTGTTTACTGATCATTTTGATAAACAATCAACAGAAATGAGTAACCCCGCTAGACTGACTGACACTTATAGTGTCACCATGTAGGCTATTAATTTAATTTATCCAATTCAATGTACCATATATGCATTGCACGGTCAATCAATGCATATTCACTGAATTTCACTCATGTAAAATGCATGCAAATATACATTGTATTTGTACTAATTAGTGTACCTTCGTGGTGGTGGAAGGGCAGCTTCAGCGGGTTCTCCAGCAGGGACTTCAGCACGCCATGTGTCGGCGGCAGAAAAGTTGGGTTTATCGAGAGAGGTCTGGCCATTTTCTCCATTACACTGTCTTATTATTATTTTGTATCTATTTTATTTAAATGTTTTGTCCAGGGGAGGGGGGCAGGGGGGCACAGGCAAGAAGCGCACAAGGGCCCCCGCAACAACAAAATGGGAATAAAAAGGAAAATAAAAGTTATGTGTTGTCCAAAATCCTCCGGGGAAAAACAAATCTCCTTTTTCCTCGTCGGCTGGTCGGACGGACCCCGCGAGTGTTCAGTCAGTCAGTGCTGTGGAGGAGGGCGTCTGTCCTGTGTTGTGTTCCCTCTCTGTGCTTTGCTGTACTGTTCTACTGTACTGTTCTGTTCTGTTCTGTTCTGTTCTGCTCTGTACATTAGGACTGTGTCTGTGTGGAGGAGCGCCTCTCTCCATGTGCGGACACTGTGGTCCTGTGACGTGGAAACTACCCCACCCCCTCCCCCGAAGGATGGGACCGTCTCGTTGGCTTAGACGAGGGACGAGGCGTGGTCTCGCTGTGATTAGTTGAATGGACCATTAAATGGTAAACAAACCATCAAACTCACTTTAATTAATAAATAAACAATTAAACAAATTAAGTCACCAAAGTGTTGGGTGCCTGAATATATACACACTAGGCTACAATTAAAAAATAATAACAATAATGTGATATAGGCCTACAACAAATACACTGTACAATATGCAACATAAAATGCACAACAAGATGCAATTTACAATAATGCACTGACTATGACATCAATTTCCCAGGCCATATTCATGGTCATTGGTCTGCAATGTGACCTCTTCCCTGCTGAAGGATTAGAATGAAAATATGATATTAAAATAAATACATTTAAGCATAGCATTTATGTCACCAGCTCAGTGGCCTTGTGTTTAGAGTGTCCGCCCTGAGACTGGGAGGTCGGGGTTCAATCCCCGGCCGGGTCATACCAAAGACTCTAAAAATGGGACCCAGTGCCCCCCTGCTTGACACTCAGCATCAAGGGTTAGATTGGGGGTAAGTCCCTGCGACATACTAGTGTCATGTCCAGGGGGTGTACTTGTACATCAAGCTGCCTCACACTCCAGAAACAGGAGATAGGCTCCTGCCCTATGGGCCTCATGGCTCGGCAAGGCTACTTACTTATATGTTAGTTAGATTGATTGATTGATCAAGTGGGCCCTGATCCAGACAAGGTTGCACCACTCTACTCTACTCAGTAGAGAGTGGTGCATTTACAGCATGTATACAATATACACTGTAGTAGTAATATTTCTTTAATTAATGGATATATTATCGCCATTATACGGTAAGAAACCCATAATTCGAACACATCAGCAGTGATTGAGAGGCCAGTGATTCACTTCCGGTGTAAAATCATGGGTCCTCAAAGTGGGTCCAGGGACTCCCAGGGGTCCTTGAGAGGGTTCCAGCTGTAGCCTGTAAATTATTGGTACTGTAACTCTGAGAGTTATCAATCTCAGAATTGTGCCGGCCCCGTGGCCTAATCAATGCGGGGGTCCTTCGAATGAAACGTTTTGAGAACTTGTAAAAAAGAAAAAGACTTCTCAGAGGGCGTTGTTTTTCTCATCACTGAAATGATCACATCAGGCAAGCGGAGTCAGTGCGTGAGTGCGTGCGTGCGTGCGTGCGTGCGTGCGTGCGTGCATGCGTGCGTGGCTTTAAACTTAGTAATTAATATTGAATGAATGAATTAATTAATTAATGAATGAATGAATGAAAAACAGAGTTAAAAGTCACACCTGTGTGGAAGAATCTTTGGGTTCACTGAATGCTGAATGCTTCACTGAAAACCCTGCAGTGTTCATTTTGTTGACTGAGACTAAAGACTAATATTTTGATATTTAGTCAAAAGTCTAAAGACAATTTCAGCTAACTGAATCGGACTAAAACTAAAAGGTGTGTTCAAAAGACTAAAAGAGACAAAATCTGAATTTGCTGTCAAAACCAACACTGCCCTAACCAATAGGCTACACAGTTCAAATCCTCAATGTTCATGTTAAACCCTGAGAGTGTGCAGATGGAAGCAAAAGGGACCCGTGGCTTTGTACAGTTAAGCTCATGAATTAACACAGCTCATATGCATAGAATTGTACATGTTGTATCGGAGACATTTTGCTTCCAAAAGTGCCAGCAATGTAATGAAAAACCAAAAAAGGTGAATCCCTATGAAGTCGTCACAGTTGTGTTCCATATTCGGACAGACTTTTTCCAGGGGAGTTGTACAAATTTATGAGCAGCACCCCTTTTCGGGCCCCTTAATCATTTGGAATTTACTGAGCCTCGAGATTGCCCGAGAAGGCTATGCAATAAACCCAGTGGCTTCCACTATCCTCTTGAAAACATATTGAAAGCATTCGCGGCCCGCCCGTCCGACCACTTCACGGCCTCCGTGAAGACGTCCCGACTTGTAACACCATCGCGGGCCACCGCTGGGCCCCACTGCCCCAGCCCACAGGTTGAAAACCATTGCAATAACGTGCATGATGAGTTACCAGCACTTGCACAGTAAAATCCTGTGTTAACTTAAAGGGGGAATGTCATTCCCCTCGGGAGATAAGAACGGCTATTTTTCATGCTAACGTGATTATGACGTCAGCCAGGCAATAACATTTTCCCCGTCTTCTATGCGGGCTTGCTCGCAGAAGTAGCATAGCAACTTATGCTACTCTTTTGGTGTCACATTTAGCTTCATACTGGGTGAAAGTCTCATTCAAAAAATTATTTTTTCGCTCGAAAATGTTAGTTACAATGACATTGAGTTGACGTGTTTTTTTTTTTGGGTAACTGTTGCATAATCGCAATTTCGCACTCGAGTCCCATGCCCCGGCCATCTAGCTCTGTCTCCCCCCCGCTGACATGCCCTCAACCACGGCTAAGTTCAGCCTGCTGCGGTCGGAGCCTTGCTCACAGGTTGAGCAGCACTGCAGCGGGCTAAAATGCATATCCGTCATTCAAATATCTCATGTACCACAACATTGTTCAAGTGCACTGTGTGTTTATGCTTATTCATTGTAATAATCAATATCGCTATGATGATTTATCGCCGCGCCGCTCCGCATGACAGCATGTAGTCTAGCCCGTCTCAGATGCCCCCTCTCACCGCCGGCCGACGGGGCACTGAGCCCGTGAGCCGGCCCTCTTCTCGTCATGCAGGCTGCAGTACTCATAGGCTCATAGCACACGCACACACACACACTCTCTCTCTCTCTCTCTCTCTCTCTCTCTCTCTCACACACACTCACTCACTCACTCACTCACTCACTCACTCACTCTCTCTCTCTCACACTCACACTCACACACACACACACACACACACACACACACACACACCCCAATATGGGGGGGCGGGACCTCTTTCACTCACACACACATACACACACACACACACACACACACACACCGATATGGATGGTCTCTCTCTCTCTCTCTCTCTCTCTCACACACACACACACACACTTCATTTTCACATCGCACAACATGCACAATGATTGTTTACTTTCAATTAATTATCAAAAAGTATTCTTGTTTTTCATTCATTGGTAGAATGTTCCCACACTAGTGAAGTTTGTAAAGCAACTACTACAGATAATATTTCATGTTCTTGCTGTCTACGAGGAAACCACCTTCGTAATTCCTTTATTGTCTCCACCAGGCCGAAGGCATGGGGAGAGAGTATGTTTTGCACTCCGTCCGTCCGTCCGTGTGTCCGTCCGTCCGTCCGTGTGTCCGTCTGTGAACAGCTAATCTCTGGCACCGTTGGCTTGATCGCAGCCATACTCTGCACACACCCTGAATGCCAGAGCTGAACCTCTGCCCCAAAGTTTTCACATTGGCCTGTTATAGCGCCACCAGGAGGCCGCTTTGTGCAAAACAAATGTTTTGACAGTACACCTACAGATTTTGTCCAAACATTACGCAAATTGGTACACAGTCTCTCTAGAGCCATTCAACGAAACGGGTCTTTCAGATTTTTCAGACTCCATCCTGATTGGCTAAGATTGGCTTCCAAAGTTCGCAGGAGTTCTCCGTTTCAAACAAAATGCTGCAAATCATGAACACATCGTGTGATTTCCGTGAAATTTTGCACGCACAATCCCACTAGGTCGAGGAAGAAATGCCACTTGAATATTTTCAACTCAGCCTAATGGTGGCGCTATAACTGGCCGAAAAGTGTTTTTACCTCTAACTGCAAGGATCTGTGGATAACTTTGTATGCCAACTCCCTAGACGCCAACGAAAAACCTTTGCCTGGAATTTTTCACATCTGCTCTTTATAGCGCCACCAGGAGGCCGACATATGTAAAACACATTTTCTAATATTACTCCTTCAGATTTTATCCAAATTTCACGCAAATCGGTACACATGCTCTCCATAGTCATGTGATCAAGACGGGTTTGTTTGATTTCTCATAATCCACCCTCATTGGCTACGATTGGCTTCTAAACTTTTCAGGAGTAGCCCGCTTTGTACCCGTTTTGTACAAATCGCCACAACTACTCAACGCAGCGTCCGATTGTGGTGAAACTGTGCATGCATATTCCCACTAGGCTTTGGAAGAAATGCCACTTGACAGTTTTCAAATCAGCCTCATGGTGGCGCTACAACAGGCCAAGCCGCGTCACACACACACACACACACACACACACACACACACACACACACACACACACACTATATTGCTCTTAAACATTTTGCCATACATCACACACACACACTCCTATCCTCCTGGTGGAGACCTGTGCCCAGAAGGGCACTTTTTCTAGTTGATTCTGTTGGTTATCTCTGCCCTACCAAGCTATGTACATCATATGTTGATGTGTTGGTTATCTGCAGCCTACCAAGCTGTAGATTCTGATTTTTTTCCCATGCTGTATTGATGTATCATTGTAGGAGAGATGACAGGCAAACGTTGATCAAAATAACAATTCTACACCATACCCATTTAGGACTGAGACCAGATTCTACTAAATGTTTTCTAAATCATTTTCTGAAAAACCTGTTTCTATAAAAGTGGTTTTCAAACTATTTCATGTAAAGGACCCCAAAATATGTATGTAATTGGCCGTGGACCCCAATCTTAAAATGTTGTTTCATGGACCTCCCAGAAACGTTCGCTGTGAATGAATATTATATTCAAAGATTGGCACTCATTTCACGATTTCTCAAAAATGCCAGATCTACAAGCTTAGATCGTTACTCTGTGCACTCTGTGTATGAGCTTGTAGATCTGCTATTTTTAGTTTGTTATTTTTTATGAACTTGTTGATCTATTCTATGTAGATCTGCTATTTTTATGTTGCTCCCATGTAATGGGTCCCTGGACCCAGGGATGGTCGTTTAGATGGGTCCCAGGAGTCCTACTTCAACGACGTTAGAGTACAGTAGGCCTACTGAGTACAGTATTCCATCCCAGAATCTAAGGATGTAATTTTCACTTCAAACTGCAATGATGCAAATAGCCTGCATCCTGTCCGGTCTCAGAGGAAAAAATACGTGAATGTGAGTTTCGCATTTCCCATTCACGTGAATGGGGAAAATTAATTCACTAACTAATTAATGTCTTAGCAAGGAGATAGCACACGATTCCCGATGAAGCCGGTCGTTTTGACATATGAGTGGGTGCGGCAAAAACTGGGAGGAGTAGCGTGACACAATAAAGTTTATAGGCCTAATATACAATAAATAAATGTTACCAATAACAATAACAATAACACTAAAAAGTGTTACAATTACAATAGTCTGGTTGCAACCACACTAATTACATAGTTTGGTTTGTAAGATGACTGTTAGTTAATTCTATTGGAATAATGGCATGGTTCTGTGGCAAAATAAATATTATGCAACAATGCTGAATCTGCAGTACATACACATATCCCATTTACTACCCAGGGGGCAAAGGGGGTTGACCTGCATTTGTCATAACATACAAAGTTGTCCACCAGAAATAATATCTATGACCCAGTAGGATCACAACCTATATGGACAACCCGGTCAAGTTTTGGGCGAACGTCCAATATGGCCGCCCCAATATTAGCCCCTATGGGGGGTGAATAGGGCAAAATTGTACACATTACAATTCCTGTAAGATCCTATTACCCAGGGGGGCAAACCACCCCTTTTTGATTCTATTGGGTCATAGATATTTCTGGTGGACAACCGTTGATGTTATGGCAAATGCAGGTATCCAAAATCTGACAGGAAATGTAATGTCTCTTTTCTTTTTCATGTTTGCAGCCATTTTGACAATATGCAAGCTCAAGCATATATGTCCCTTCTGTGCCATGGATCTTAGCCAATGGACTAATATTGCTTGTGTTTGCCAAAACAGTCAACAATCATGGTAGAAATCATGGTAAAGCACTATTTCGGGTAGCCACCATCTTGTAAATATGCACAATAAGGGTCCAGACACACCCAATAATAAAAATAGGTATTCCATTGAGTCTCTCATGGTCAGAAACCATGAAATAGACACCAAGTTTGCATTTCTAGCTCATCTGGTTCAGAATTTAGAGCCAAAACCTATTTTCTTGGTACTAATATTGTGGCGGCCATATTGTGGCGGCCATATTGTATTTCATGGAAACTTGCAATACAAAAAATGTTCGTATTCATATCATTGATCAACCTGAGAAGTGTCGTGGAAATATCTCTCAGTTAAAAATGTTCCCCTATTCACCCCCCATTATAACTAATATTGTGGCGGCCATATTGTATTTCATGGAAACTTGCAATACAAAAAATGTTCGTATTCATATCATTGATCAACCTGAGAAGTGTCGTGGAAATATCTCTCAGTTAAAAATTTTCCCCTATTCACCCCCCATTATAACTAATAGGGGCTAATATTGGGGCGGCCATATTGGATTTCATGGAAACTTGCAATACAAAAAATGTTCGTATTCATATCATTGATCCATCTGAGAAGTGTCGTGGAAATATCTCTCAGTTTAAAAAATTGCCCTCTTCACCCCCCCATTATAACTAATAGGGGCTAATATTGGGGCGGCCATATTGGACTTTTGCCCAACAATTTACCGGGTTGTCCATACAGGGGTCATAGATATTATTTCTGGTGGACAACTTTGTATGTTATGAACAAACCTGTGACTCTACCTTAGTAGAGTCACAAGCAAAAGGTTCTGTGACCATCCTCTGGCAACCATATTTTGATGATTGATTTTACCTCTGTGGACCCTTTATAAAAGATTTAGCCCCCATGTCCCTCGCAAAAATTCCGGCATTTTTTGCTAGAGGGCCAAATTCAAAATGACTTGGACTTTTGATCCAGATGACCTAGAATCATGTATGAAGACACTTTTTCATACAAGTCAACCATGATGATTCCAAATCTGACACCATTTTAATCATAAGACCTCGTTTTGGCCCCGAAATACAAGATGGCCATCCAGTAGCGTGAAAACATTACTTTTGAATAGGAAAGCAATTTATTTGGGGTTTCTAATTTTTACAAATACAAAACACATGTGTCAGAGCATTCTGTGTCACTGGTTTCTGAATCATCCGATTCAGATGACTCCACCTCTGTGCATCATCATCCTCATCCTCGTCCTCTTCAACTGGCCCTGGTGTAGGTATCACAAAATGCATGCCCTTTGCCTTTATACTGGGAGATCATCTTGTGTACATCCTCACCACTCTGCAGTGTCTTCATAGGTTCTTCACTGTTTATGCAGGCTGTGATGCCAACTCGGGTTTCTATGGCAAAGGAAAATCATCAGTGTATGACAAGGTGGCACGGCAACAGCTCTCACGGTGTGGAGATAGCCTTGACCTTGAGAAGGAGGTAGAACAAGAGTTCTTTGCATATACGAGACAGGTGGTCTATGGAGACAAGAAGCCTGTGCTGCCAAGTCTCCCTCCAGATGCAGATACTGGAGCCTATGCCAATACTGCCTCCGCGCCAACTACTTGGCGTACATCTAGTGTGCCACCCCACACTGAAGCACCACCCCTCGCCACTCGGACGTGATTGGGAGTCGGTGGGTGGTCGCTGTCGTTCTGTCCGCCACACGCGGCCTGCTCTCCCAACACCTACCTGCACCAGGGCTAGTTGAAGAGGACAAGGAAGTTGAGAGTGAGGAGGATTTGAATGATGCACAGAGGAGGTTGGACTCATGATCTGATGATTCATAAATCAGTGACACAGAATGCTCTGAATGTGTTTTGTGTCTGTAAAAATTACAACCCCTAAATAAATTACTTTTCTATTCAAAAGTTACGTTTTCACGCTACTGGATGGTGGCCATCTTGAATTCCGGGGCCAAAACGAGGTCTTATGATTAAAATGGTGTCCTCATGGTTGACTTGTATGAAAAAGTGTCTTCATACTTGATTCTAGGTCATCTGGATCAAAAGTCAATTTTTGGCTATGGCGCCGTGCACCATTTTGAATTTGGCCCTCTAGCAAAAAATGCCGGGATATTTGCGAGGGACATGGGGGCTAAAACATTTATAAAGGGTCCACAGAGGTCAAATCAATCATCAAAACATTGTTGCTAGAGGATGGTCACAGAACCTATTGCTTGTGACTCTACTAACCTCTAGGCTAAACAGCAGGGCAACTGGGTTGAACTTTAGTTTGACACGTGCAATGATTAATTCAATATCAAGTCGTTGAATCTCTTTTGGATATGTCAATCCATTTATTGAGAACATCCACTTTCTTACAGCAGTAGTATTCAAACTCAATATAAGAAGGACACGTTAAATTCATCATAAATCTGTTTAAATAAAACAAAAATAAACAAAAGCATTTTGGCTCCAACACATGCCTTGATGATTTTGTGATATAGGTTATACACAGTAGGTTCACTATTAGCTGAAAGTGGGCTTTCTGGTGTTCGGTCAGATGTTTTTGTCAAGATGTTGAATGGGAAAGAAGTGTGGGTGCCCTGCAGTTGATGGCTGAGCTTGTGCTACAGTGTGATCGCAGATGGACCAGAGGCAGAGGACCAGAGTGGGGTCCCTAGACACACCGTCATTTACAACTCATGTAAAAGTTTAACTTTCACTTCTAATTTGTAGATAATGGCCTATAGAACAATTTTAGTTCGAGTGGCAAGTCTACAAATTAAAAAGATATATAATTTTTGCCCAATTTCCAAAATGGCCAAAATCGGAATGTCTTAATTTTCTTACAATTGCGGTTTTATTTTACTATATCAAATCAATACTGTGTGAGGAATTAACTGGATTTCAAATGTTTTGAATATGCTGATATGGGGAAAAAAAATTAAATGGCCACCAATGTACATCAAATTACTTCAAATTACACCTAACTTCTGTTCTGTTGAACCTAGAATGGTGAGGTTAGTGCCTATACCTACAGTATGTTATCATGAATGAGTAATTGTATAAAAATAAAATATGATTGGAAAATCTCTTATATTTCACACAAATGAGACAATACAGTATGTGAGGAACTAAAGTTAGATATTGGAATATCGTCACCTTATTAAACTAATGGCCTAAGTAATTTTTTGCTGAAAATGAGTTTTTGGCCTAAATCAACTCCTGGTGATGCTGGCCACCTCTGGTAAAATCGCCTAAGCCCTAACGTAAAAGGCCTTCCTGTTACACCCTATTAAAAAAATGGCCTATGTCAAGAGTGAGACTTAGGCCATTTTATTTTGCCTAAGTCATAATAAAATGTGACTTAGGCCATTTTAACACACCTTTCAAAATGGGAGTGAATGGGACTCAATGGGAGTGAATGGGAGGTACTGTTACTTTGGGACTGATAGAATGGGACTGAATGGGAGTGAATGGGACTGCATGGGAGTGAATGGGAGGTACTGTACTATGGGACTGATACTATGGGAGTGAATGGGAGTTACTGTTACTATGGGACTGATATAATGGGACTGAATGGGAGCGAATGGGAGTGAATGGGAGGTACTGTTACTATGGGACTGATAGAATGGGAGTGAATGGGAGGTACTGTTACTAGGGACTGATACTATGGGAGTGAATGGGACTGAATGGGAGTGAATTGGACTGAATGGGAATGAATGGGAGTGAATGGGAATGAATGGGACTGAATGGGAGTGAATGGGAGGCACTGTACTATGGGACTGATACTATGGGAGTGAATGGGACTGAATGGGAGTGAATGGGAGGTACTGTTACTATGGGACTGATACTATGGGAGTGAATGGGAGGTACTGTTACTATGGGACTGATACTATAGGAGTGAATGGGAGGTACTGTTACTATGGGACTGATACTATGGGAGTGAATGGGAGTGAATGGGAGTGAATGGGAATGAATGGGAGTGAATGGAAGTGAATGTGAGTGAATGGGACTGAATCGGAGTGAATGGGAGGTACTGTTACTATGGGACTGATACTATGGGAGTGAATGGGAGTGAATGGGGGGTACTGTTACTATGGGAGTGAATGGGAGTGAACTGGACTGAATGGGAGTGAATGGGACTGAATGGGAGTGAATGGGAGCTACTGTTACTATGGGACTGTCACTCCCATTCATCCCATTCACTCCCATTCAGAGTGAAAGGGAGTGAATGGGAGTGAATGGGAGTGAGTGGGAGTGAATGGGAGGTACTGTTACTATGGGACTGTCACTCCCATTCATCCCATTCACTCCCATTCACTCCCATAGTATCAGTCCCATAGTAACAGTACCTCCCATTCACTCCCATTCAGTCCCATTCACTCCCGTTCACTCCCATTCACTCCCATTCACTCCCATTCACTCCCATAGTAACAGTACCTCCCATTCACTCCCATTCAGTCCAATTCACTCCCATTCAGTCCAGTTCACTCCCATAGTATCAGTCCCATAGTAACAGTACCTCCCATTCACTCCCATTCACTCCCATAGTAACTACCTCCCATTCAGTCCCATTCAGTCCCATTCCCTCCCATTCACTCCCATAGTATCAGTCCCATAGTAACAGTACCTCCCATTCACTCCCATTCAGTCCAATTCACTCCAATTCAGTCCAGTTCACTCCCATAGTATCAGTCCCATAGTAACAGTACCTCCCATTCACTCCCATAGTAACTACCTCCCATTCAGTCCCATTCAGTCCCATTCCCTCCCATTCACTCCCATAGTATCAGTCCCATAGTAACAGTACCTCCCATTCACTCCCATTCAGTCCCATTCACTCCCGTTCACTCCCATTCACTCCCATTCAGTCCCATTCACTCCCATTCACTCCCATTCAGTCCCATTCAATCCCATTCACTCCCATTCACTCCCATAGTAACAGTACCTCCCATTCACTCCCATTCAGTCCAATTCACTCCCATTCAGTCCAGTTCACTCCCATAGTATCAGTCCCATAGTAACAGTACCTCCCATTCACTCCCATTCACTCCCATAGTAACTACCTCCCATTCAGTCCCATTCCCTCCCATTCACTCCCATAGTATCAGTCCAATGCTAGTATCAGTCAAATGCTACTCCGGATTGTGAATCCATACATATCTCATGTGTTCAGATTGGATAATTCAATCAAAAGTTACAACAGAACATGTTTTGCTAATGGGGGGTACGCCCCCTAGAGGCCAATTTTTTTATCTGGGTGGTTGCCACTCGAACCAAAATGATTCTATAGACCCTCACCTTCAAATTAGTAGTGAAAGTTAAACTTTTACATGAGTTGTAAATGACAACTAAATTTAACATTGAGACGGAACCCCACTAATGAGAGCATTGGATCAGATTGCAATTGCTGATGTCATATACATCTAGTCTGACCATGAGATGACTGCCTTCTCCATCTGATGTTATGGCCTCTACTACATGAAAAGCTACTTCCACATGTTAAAAGGTATTTTTATGTGACACCATGAAATTGTCGGTGGACCAACCAGTTCATAGGGTTCACCTTCATGAGGTACGGCCACAGTGCAGAATGGATTATTAGAATAACCTTGAAGCAAGGGACCGTGAATACCTTGGCCCTGAGCAGATGTGTGTCTGGCCACTGCGAGGCTACTATAAAGAGTGGGAACACAATTTTTCAAGATTTAGAAAAGATGTCCTGGTCAAAGGTATTTTACAAGACCATCCCATCTAAAGTGAAGATGGTGGCAACAACAGCCAAATCCATTCAAATAATACACTCAAAGTGTATGACCTAAATGCTATCTATTCAAGGGTCATCATACTCCTGTCTACTGACTGTGAGGTTCATGTGGAGGATGCCCTCGCCTATGAGCTGGCACCAATCTTAACCGCCATGTTCACTGAGGATGGGATGCAAATTGAGAAAGCCAAGTCCACCGGCATGGGACCCAGAGTAGTTTGGATAGAAAAAGACACATCAGGCCACTGAGCCCTAACAATCTACCTGAAGAATACAAACCTGCCCCAGATGGCATTTGTGCAATTATAAAGTGTGCAGCATGCACACTTTATAATTATGTGTAATAATAATGTATAAGTATGAATGATTATATATGGTTTGTCATGCACACAATGTTCTGTTGATGTTTTGGTGTAGAATGCTCACAATAGGGCTGAAGGAGTTAATTCATCAAGGGGTTGTGGTGGAAAGGAGATATGACCACTTCCAAATAAGTATTTATTTTGCAATGAAAATGTGTTGCATTTGCATTGATTTATATTGTATTTTATGGGATTTTGCTGTTTTAAGCATGAAGGGGTTAATATCTAAAAATGCCCTATTCTGAAATCATATATATTGTACATATCCACATCCATGGATAAACACTCTAAAAATAGCCTAGTAGCCAAAAAGTGAACCCGGACATGTTGAGTACACCAACGTTTTATGTTAGAAATGTTTAGTATGGGTCCTGTAGAAACTGCCGGATGCTAACTTGCATATATTGGAGCAATTTTCATAATTGGCATAATATGTGACCATACCAATTACAACCTATAGAAGGCAAAATATTCAAAATGTCATCATGCATGTAGCATGTGACATGTCAAACTAGGGGGTTTTCATGATGCTGAATCCATTCCAAGCATTAGTTTTGCAAAAAAAAAACACTCAACGAAGGGACCCTTAGATGCCCCGCGCACTTTACCCACGTACAGAATCTGTGCCTCGGTAGCACCGAAGCGAAGCGACATTTCAGGTTGAGGTTGAGGACTCCCCATCATTCATCCCAATATCGAACGTGGAAGATATCAACGGGGTGGAGCAACAAAGATTGGTAAATAAACACAACATGGCCAACTATATCGTCCTGCTCCTAGGCTACACAGGCTAAAAAATATCAATATAATAATAATATTGTTCGCTTAGACATAATAAATGGGGGTAAAGTGTGACATGTAGAAACCATGCTGTTTTATCATATTCAGTATTGCATCGTGTATAGTATATATAGTGCATGTTGAATTATCTCTGGTCAATAGCCCTAATGCCCTTTGCTGGCATTACAGCTATGGACCAGAGCTAATGTTGAATGTGACTCGGATGAAACTTCATCCCTGATTACAACCAAACCAGTCTTGGTGCTTTTCTGGTTTCATCTTCTTGTTGTATTCACTTGTGCTTGAAATGTAGGCCTACCCATTCTACAAGCTGAATAAAAATGTCAATCAATCAATGATGTATAACGTCATGTGAATCACATTGCAACTATGTGGTGTAACTTCACAACAGAACCATGCCATTATTCCAATTTTGAACATATTTGACTGTAAGCACATACCAGAACAACCCAGAACAATGTAAATGATTCAGAATTGTCGCATAGGCTATTGTTTATTTTGCCACAGAACCATGCCATTATTCCAATAGAACAAACTAACAGTCATCTTACAAACAAAACTATTTAATTTTCACTTATATCACCTTTGTTGTCATGTCTCACATATAGCCTATCGATAAAGGAACCATGGATTTATGCTCTCAAGAGTAGAATTATTGCACATGCATTACAATTCAGGATTCAGGACAGGAACCCTGTTTGGTGCATTATGTTATACTTTGAAGAATATTGAAAAATAGCAGATCTGCATAGAATAGATCAACAAGCTCATAAAACAAACTAAAAATAGCAGATCTACAAGCTTGTAGATCTGGCATTTTTGAAAAATCATGAAAATGAGTGCCAATCTTTGAATATAATATTAATTCACAGCGAACGTTTCTGGGAGGTCCCTGAAACAACATTTTGAGATGGGGGTCCACGGTCAATTACATACATATTTGACATGAAATAGTTTGAAAGCCACTTTTATAGAAACAGGTTTTGGTCTCAGTCCTAAATGGGTATGATGTAGAATTGTTATTTTGTTCAACGTTTGCCTGTCATCTCTCCTACAATGACACATCAATACAGCATGGAAATGTGAACAACATTTTATCCAACAACGACAATATTCTATGTCTTGGGTCTTCTGAGAGGCTAAAATCTCAAATGGTAGTCTGGGTCAAATTCTGAATAAATAATGATTTTTGATTAGGGATGCAAGAAATTCTTGGCTGATACCGATAACAATTTAGCCAATACTGATATTGATATGTTTATTTAGTTAGTTATTTCCCCCTTTTGTGTCAGGGAAACAAATACATATTCAATCAAATAAATGTTCAGAATCCACAGCTTGGTAGGCTGCAGATAACCAACACACCAACATATAATCTACATAAGCTTGGTAGGGCAGAGATAACCAACATACAATCAATAAAGGAATTACGGTAGGTGGACAGCAACAACATGAAATATTAGCTGTAGTTCCTTTACAAACTTCACTAGTGTGGGAACATTCTACCAATGAATGAAAAACAGGAATACTTTTAGATAATTAATTGAAAGTAAACAATACTGAAGAGTAATTTATAAAACTATTATTGGAAGCCAAGAGGGGCCAAAAAACCTCTATGGTGAATCATGAGCATTGGGGATTTCATGTCTCACACGAATCAACACAGGATGGGAGGACAAAGCAGCCCAGGTAACTCCAACACCAACGGACGAATTTGCTGTATCCCAGGTGCCTGTAATAGCGGCATGACCTGTATTTGGAGAGACATGTTTTTAGATTCATCATATACTAGTACTACATTTCAATTTCCTATCATGATACAAAATTAGTTTGTCTATTATACTCAAAACATTTATGTATTATGTTGACAGTACAGCATTGAGGTCATGGGGGTGACCTGCTGCAGTCAAGTGCATGGATCTGCAACCTTTTTGACATGTTTTCATTTCCTCATCATCATTTTATCACGACCACAATCACATGGTATGGAGCACAGATTCACTATTTTAACAGTGGAAGAACATTTTTCAGAAAAGCACCGAATTTATAGATTACTTTTTGTTCTTCAGATTTTAGTAATGCAATTAATTTAAACATAGATGGGTGGGTAATACAATTAATTGGCAGGTATTTTTGCCTGAAATTCATAATGCTAGTATTCTTACATTCCAACAAAACATGGTAGGCTACTCATCTCCAATTCTGGCTTTATTCCTGATAGTGTCATATCAACATGAAGTGACATATCACATTCAATGCTGTATTGTAATATTTCTAACTGGTTTTGATTGTCTAAAGGCAATACATGACCTTTGTGTTTTATTTATTTCCTTTCACTTCATTTTGATTGATTCAATCAATCAATCAAAATGTATTTCCTTTCACTTCAGGGTATATAATGATAATTAGAATCAAAGCACTAACCCACATATCTCCCAGACAGAAGCCAGGGTGTACTTTGTGTATAAATGTTGTGAGTGAGTCACTGTGAGTGGACTAAAATGTCTAAACGTTTTGTATATAAAAACTCTTATAACACTTATGCCAGTTATCACAAGCCTCCCCTGTGCTTGTGTTGGCTCTCCATAGAAAAGTAAGGGCTACAGCACACATTTTCTTTGGGGGACAGTATTTCACAAAGCCCACGTTGGAACATACTCTTACTAGATCAAGTGGGGGTGACGTTCATTTACCAAGTTGATTATATCGATATGTTTTAGCCTGTATAGTGTAGCCGTTGTGAACGCGAAGAGTTGTGTTTATTTACCAAGCTTTGTCACCCATGCGATAATCAGCGGCCATGGCTTCACACCTCCGACAGCTCCATCAACTGCCTCCGTAGCTGCTGAGCCAGAAGCCAGGGGTTCAAACTGGTAGGGCAATGATGGTTGCTCCACTAAAGTCCCCATCTTCAAATAACGCTTCGCTAATGGTGCCAGAGTCCGTCCTCCATTGCAAGATGCGATGTGTATGTGTGTGTGTGTGTCTGTGTGCGTGTGTGTGAGAGAGAGCGGTCCCGCCCCCCACGTGTGTGTGTGTGTGTGTGTGTGTGTGTGTGTGTGTGTGTGTGTGTGTGTGCGTGTGATAGTATGCCTGCATGATCAGGTCTCACTGCGGGGACCAGAGGCAACGAAGCCTCCCCGGGCCAAAACTGCCTCAAACCCGCGGAGCGGCTCGGACAATATCGCTATTCATCATAGCGATATTGATTATTATTTACAATGAATAAACAAACACACAAGTTCACTTGAACAATGTTGTGGTAACTAAGGACGGTATTGCAGAGGGTATACATTTCGTCCTGTGGCTGAGAGGGGAAGAAAGGAAGGAAAGAGAACAGCGGTACATTAGACAGGCGCTACGGGGATGAGAGCTGTCAGAGCGGGCAGAGGAAACAGCAGACAGTCCGTAGTCACGCTGCAGGGCTGCGGGTCTCAGAGCGGGCAGACAGGGGTGTTGGTGACCGGGGGAACGTGGGACTCGAGCCCGAAATTTGCGATTGTGCTGCAGTTCCCCTAAAAAACCCCACGCCAACCTCAGTTGCATTCTAACTAAGAGATTCGAGCGAAAAAATATTTTTTTCCAATTACATTTATAGCCAATATGACGCTAAATGTACCGTCAAAAACGCTAGCCTGACCTAGTAGCCACTTGTTGCTAGCGCCGTAGCGCGTCGCGCGTGGTTTCAAGGGTTTCAAACTGTTTTCAGTCAGACCACGTGATGTACAATACCAGCAATAGGAATTCTAGGAATGTCAGCGGACCTTTAACTTAACTCAGACTATGTGTACGTAACTATATGTACAGTCTCAGAGTTACGAATGGATGGATTGCAACACATCGTCAGATTTTATACTCAGCATCCTCTCATCTTCTGTCTCTATTGCCAATCTTTAATCATGCACCCTTTTTTACTTACTGTAAGTAAAAGTAGCAATATCACAGTAAACTAGAAAAAGTGCCCTTCTGGGCACAGGTCTCCACCAGGAGGATAGGACTGTGTGAGATGTTTGGCAAAATGTTTAGGAGTAATATATAAACATGTTTTTTTGTTTTAGTTTTTTGCAACAATTTTCTTCATTTTGTTGAGGAAATGCAGAGCCACTCATAGCATCTCTGAGGATAGAATTCTGGATGAGCAGGACATGTGCAGCATTTTGAACGAAACGGGCCACTCCTGAAAACTTTAGAAGGCAATCTTAGCCAATCAGTGTAGAATCGGAGAAATCCAACAGACTCGTCTTGATCACATGACTACAGAGATCATGTGGACCGATTTGCGTGAGATTTGAATGAAATATGTGCGACTAACATAAGCAATGTGTTTTGCAGAAATCTGCCTCATGGTGGCGCTATGACCGGCAAATGTGGAGGGATGCAGGGACAATGTTTTTCCATGGCCTCTAGGGAGTGCGCATACATAGGTTGTATACATCGATGCAGTTATAGCTAAAAACAGGAATTGGCCTGTTAAAGCGCCACCGTGAGGCTGATTTGGGGAAAATAATTGTGGCATGTCGTCCTCGGCCTAGTGGAAATGTGCGTGTATAATTTCACGGAAATTGCACACTGTGTTTGTGATTTGTGGCATTTTGTTCGAAACGGACCAATCGTGTGAGCTTTGGAAGCCAATCTTAGCCAATCAGGATGGAAGATGGGAAATGGTGCCGCTCCGTGTTGATCACATGACTATGGAGATAGTGTATAACGAATTGCGTGATGTATGGATAAAATGTGTATGTAAGTAATCTACATAAATGTTTTTTGCCTAAATCGGCCTCATGGTGGCGCTATAACAGGCCGTTGAGGAATATTTGGGGCAGAGGTTCGTTGTTGGCATCCAGGGAGTGTGTGTGCAAAGTTTGGCATGGATCGGGCCAACGGTGCCAGAGATTAGCTGGTAACGGACGGACGGAAGGACGGACGGACGGACGGAAGGAAGGACACACACACACACACACACGGACGGAGTGCAAAACATACTCTCTCCCCATGCCTTCGGCCTGGTGGAGACAATAATGTTCAAAGTTTTACTTGAGTAAAGGTAAGCATCAAAATATATATATCAAAAATATAGCATCAAAATATGCTCACAGTAACAAGGTAAGTGTACTCAAACATTTTCACAAAAATACAAGCTCACGTTGTGATGCAACGAGTTGCGAGCTTTTTACAATAAACTTGATTCTGATTCCTTAATTGTTTTATGTTCTAATCTATTCTATGTTCTGGGCACCAACACAGTCCGATTATTTCAGCATTCATTATCATGACCATTCAAACAATGGGGAAAAAAGGCCCAATGATGGCCTACATTTTACCACTGTCTACATGGGGTCAATACATACCATGAACACGTTCATATATCATGACATATTATTAATGTGTAAAATAAAAACTATGCTATGTTGATCAATTGAATAGATAGGACGTTATTGTGTTATCGTAGCCAATTATCTTTACCCCTTTTTTCAATCCCTAATTTAGTCATTATGCCAATTAATTCACTAAATTCACTAGAAAATGATGTAGGACTGTAGGATTTGTTTTACTGGAATTAACTGGTAAAGGGGCATTTCACACATGGGGTTATTTTAACTTATACTCTGGCTTGTTTTGTTCATTTCCACTCAGCCTTTTACTGTATATAATTTCAGAGAAACTGCCCATTATAGTCTCTGGTTCAGCAGTGTGTTCCCAAGGCTTACTTTATTTTATTTTATTTGTTATAATTATAATTATTTTACTGAGAGACAAGGTGTAGCCTCTCTGCCTCTCTCTCTCCCTCTCTCACACTTTGAGGGATCGACAGCACGTGTGAGACTAGTATACGTGAGAGAGAGAGAGAGAGAGAGAGAGAGAGAGCAAGAAAGGGAGAGAGAGGAGAGAGACAAACGGAGGGAGAGGAGAGTGAATACATTTCAAGTCAATACAATTTGATTGGATGTTGAAATCATAACTGGCACATGGAAATATCAATCAGACATGTTTCAGATTACAGTGACGTTTGAATGACAGAGATTCAGGATTGCGTGCAGAATCAGACCGGCGGGGACATGAATCACATGATGCGTCGTGCGAATATTACAACGTATTATAACACCCAACCTGAGGCTTATGAGCATTCATCTCCATATTTTATTCCAACTAGTAGCGACTGGTAAGACTAAAAACAAACAGGGGACCATGGGAGGGGAGGACCATGACAAAGCAACGCAGCAGAGGTTTTGATTTTTTGTTTTGTTTTTTATCATCCGGTCGAAACCACGCCTAGACTGAATCACACGGGTGGTTTAGGAACACAGACCAGGCTTTCCTCCGAGGTGGAAAGTCTGGTGATGCGAGGTTATCAGTGCACTGTGCCCTGTGGGTAAAAAAATGCAGATCTACAAGCTCATAGCACGTCACTAAGTGCAGATCTGCTATTTTTACCCACGGGGCACAGTGCACTTGACATGCCATTTTTGAATAGCCAAAGTACAAAATGATACTTGTTTGAGCAAATCTAAAATTACATTGGGTTAAAAAAAAACATGAACACCTGAACAATTACTGTAAAGTGGTCAGAAGGTTGGATCGCACACGCGTGTGTGCACCCACACATTTGGCGTCTGCATTTTGAGGACACATGCAGCAGTAGCAATATTTATGCCATGGATATGCACCGTAATAAACGCAAAATACCGCGGTCACTATACACTCTTTTTCAAGTGGGCCCGCCCAGCCCATGCCATGATCCCCACCCCAAAAAAGGTCGGAGAATAATGTTGTATATAGCCTACAGTCTTGGGGCCCTGGTATGCAGCATCAGAAGTTGCACACAACACCAGGGTGTGTGGGTTTCCTGTGAAAGTCTGTCTCCAGACTGGAGGAAAAAAAGAGAGCATGAAAGACGTGGAGGTCAGCATGATCCTGACCCTGAATGCATGTCTGAACATAATCTTTTAAGACAGATTCTGCCGTTAGCACCACAGTGTTGTTGGTGGTGGGGAACCCAGCAAGCACGGTCAGGACCTGGCGAATTAGTGACATCTCTATTGGGGCCAGATCAAGTCAAACAAGTCAAGACTAGTCTGGCCCAGAATATCACCTGATTTCAACCAACATAAATTCTGCCCACAAAGACGGACGTCCTGATGAATCAGAGAGAGTCCGATCGAGGCCAGATCAACTTAAATCATGACTAGTCAGATCTGGCCCAGAATAAGCTATATTATTTCAACTTGTGAAGTCGTCCTGGAAATGACGTAAAGATCATCCCAGATTCCCAGATTGGTCTGAACATACCCACAACACATACAGATATTGAACATAGTCATACACCACATACACACACTGAACGCACACACGCACGCACGCACGCACGCACGCACGCACGCACGCACACACGAGATTCAGTCGAGTAAAATCTTATGATATTTAGTCGACTAGTCGACTAAAACTAAAACATTTCAGATTACTAACATTTTACTAAAACTAAATGGGAATTTTAGTCAAAAGACTACGACATGCGTGCGTGCGTGAGTTTGTGAGTGTGTGTGTGAGAGAGAGAATGTGTGTGTGTGTGTGTATGCGCGTGTGTGTGCATGAGGGTACCCTAAGCTGTTTAGCTGCTCTATTCAGTCTCACATAAGAGGGGCAATTTTCCGCTCATACTGTAAGACTTTCACCATCATTTCCTCTTACCGCCTTACTGCAGTGCACAGGCCTTACCGCCTGTTTCTACTGCAGTGCACAGGCCTTACCGCCTGTTTCTACTGCAGTGCACAGGCCTTACCGCCTGTTTCTACTGCACTGCACAGGCCTTACCGCCTGTTTCTACTGCAGTGCACAGGCCTTACCGCCTGTTTCTACTGCAGTGCACAGGCCTTACCGCCTGTTTCTACTGCAGTGCACAGGCCTTACCTACCACCTCTTTCTACTGCACTGCACAGGCCTTACCGCCTGTTTCTACTGCAGTGCACAGGCCTTACCGCCTGTTTCTAGGGTTTCTGAGTTGTCCACAGCTCTCCTCTGAGACACAGACCGAGTAGACAGAAATGGTACCATATTATCATGACCTCATGAGTAATAGTAAGGACCAATTATATGAAGATCGGTTGAAAATGGGTTAAAGTCGTCCTTTATTGTGGAAACAATTTCATGGTATTTTCAATTTCATTTCATTCATAAGACCTGCATGGGGATTTTCTTTAGGATCTCAACTAGTTATATATACGTTAGTTCCATTGACCAGATAATTTAATTAATCATGATGGGTGGGTTGCAAACACTATGCATGTTAAGATGTTTAAGTCTCGCACTCACGCACGCACGCACGCACGCACGCACGCACGCACACACGCACACACGCACACACAGACACACACAAAGCAGTGACAGCACTTCAGAGAGAGAGAGAGAGAGAGAGAGAGAGAGAGAGAGAGCGAGAGAGAGAGAGAGAGAGAGAGAGAGACAGACAGAGAGACAGACAGAGAGACAGACAGAGACAGACAGAAGCGTGCCGTAAACAATACATTAACAGCATGTAATTACATCTGAAAGTGGTC
Organism: Electrona antarctica; assembly: GCF_951216825.1. Taxonomy (NCBI): domain Eukaryota; kingdom Metazoa; phylum Chordata; class Actinopteri; order Myctophiformes; family Myctophidae; genus Electrona; species Electrona antarctica. Next base: position 21,735,855 of record NC_136795.1, on the reverse strand, counting down.
TCTCTGGTGGTCTCTCTTGTGCCTCAAACCTCATCTCCCTCGATGGCTTGACAAAAGGACCAGTGTCTGGTGCTTATGCTTATAGCCAGTGGTGGAAAAAGCACTCAGTTTTACCCAAGAAAAAGTATCAATACTGCAATATAGAAATACTCTGTTACAAGTAAAAGTCCAGAATTATTATTATTATAATAATTATATATTTTTTTATTTATGTTAAGTACAAACATTTGTTTTGCACAAAGCGGCCTCCTGGTGGCGCTATAACAGGCCGTTCTGGAAATTTTGGGGCAGAGGTTCATCGTTGGCATCCAGGGAGTGTGTGTGCAAAATTTGGCATCGCCCGGGTTAACGGTGCCGGAGATTAGCTGTTCACAGACGGACGGACGGACGGACACACACACGGACACACGGACACACGGACGGACGGAGTGCAAAACATACTCTCTCCTCATGCCTTCGGCCTGGTGGAGACAAAAATGAGAAAGTACTCATTAGGCTCATTAGGAATGTATGAAATGTATAAAGATCTTTTGAAAATAGCAAATCTACAAGCTCACAATGTGCCACATCACGACGCATTGTGAGCTTGTAGATCGGCTATTTTCAAATGTCCGAAATGTACAGTTAAGGTGTACATAATGGAGTATAGAAGTAAACATATTAGGAATTGGAAATTGGAGTGTTGAGTGAGATGATTAGGACGGAGGTGCTGCATCCTCCCGGTGGGGGCTCCTCATTGGCAGGTGGCAACACAAAGACATGTGTGCGGGGAGGAATGAATTGGCATAATGTCTAAATTGGGGAGGACGGGGTGAAAATAATTGGCTATACTCTAAATTGCTGCACTGCAGATTTTACAGTGTGGAGTGCATGGGGTCACAGAGCAAAAATAAATAACACAAATGAAATGGGACATTCGGCATAATGAGTACATTTTGACACCAATACTTTTGTACTTTTACTCAAGTACATTTTGAATTTCAGACTTTTACATGACACAGAGTATTTCTACATTGCAGTACTGATACTTATGTAAAAAAAATACGAGTACTTTTTCAACCACTATTTTTAATTTTTTTCACAAGAGATGTTGAAGGCAGAGAGGTCAGCCCACATCCCACACACTGCAGCAGCATAGAAGCACTCGGCAGGCCGCCTCAACACGCCTGTAGCTCACCCACACACCTCATCATCATCAGGAGTGTGCAGGTGCACATTGGGGAACAAGTGGGATATGACAGATACAATGGCATGTGTATTTCTGGAATACCCTATAGCTGTTCCATGCAGCGCCACGACCACGAGGCATGCTTTTTGGGACGTGTAGAAGGGAACACAGGATTTTATACAGTGTAGATTGCGGTCCCAGAGTAAAAAATTAAAGATAAAAGGTATTTAATGGGGGTTTGTGTAGTTATTCATAGCATATCATTGAAATGCACGCACGCGCGCACGCACGCGCGCACGCGCGCACGCACGCACGCACGCACGCACGCACGCACGCACGCGCACACACACACACACACGCACACACACACACACACACACACACAGTTCTCACCAATGCACACCCCGTGGGAAGCCTTGCTTCTGCCATAAGTACGTAACTACTACGCATGCAGGCAGGTTTGTAATAATATTACGATTCTGAGGCCAACATTTTTAACCGTAACGCTGAAGCCAAAAATAACCACTCTAAAAGCTCACCTGTCTGCGATATGTTGTGAGCTTGTAGAGCGGCTAGTGCATAAATCCATGAAGCCCAACCCATAAACCTAACCTCTAAATCTTTACTAACTAATTTACTAACCTCTACCGGAAGAGGTTAGTAAATCTTACCCTCTCTTGTCCTCATTGTAAATCCCTTTAAACCATAAATAAACAGGATTTCTCCATTCAGGACCAGGAAAAAATGGTCCTCACAATTGTCAATTTCTCAAATTCTGCTGTACTTGTGGGGACATTTGGCCCTAACCATTATAGTAAAACATGTATGCACACTTGCACACGACCACAGCACTGCAGAGGGTCTCTCAGTGCTAATATGAACCTTTATTGAGAAAAGGATATCCCCTTGAGATGTATCATCTCGTTTTCGAGGGGGTCCAGCAACATACAGCAAATACAGAGCAATACAGTAGACAAAAACGTTACAACAAATACATCCATGCATACATTACAAAACAAAACAGAAAGCTCTCCCAAGCTGGCCGCTCCCACCCCACCTAATCACCCAGAGAATAAGGCACTTAATGCATCATAGTACTCATATAATGAACATAGATCAAAAATCTGAAATCACAAACAGACTGTTACATATACTGTATGCACATGCAGAAAAATGCTTTAGCGACATGAAATAGGTACACAATTACAAACATGCACATGCATAGATGTCAAATTACAGTATATTCACAGGTTTGTATGTAAGAAACAAACTGAGGCACATCAGAAGCAGGAGCAGGGTATTTGAAGATAAGTAAGGATAGAGACTTTAAAGATATTGAAGGAGTTAATCTATCTAAGAGAACTGGGGAGATTGTTCCAGTCATCCGGAGCTTTGTATTTGAAAGCACGTCGGCCGACTTCTTTTCTAATGTTGGTGGGGACAATGAGGTAGGCATACGTATTCCTCAGATTATATGGTGAGCTAAAGGGATGCAAATTCTGTTTTAAATATTCAGGGTAGTTAAAGTGAATGCATTTGAAGATGAATATCAGCCAATGAAAGTGCCTTCTAGATTTGAGAGTTAACCAGTTGAGGGTCTCATACATAACACAGTGATGGGTCATATATAATCTGCAGAGGTTATTATAAGTTACATTAAGAGGATAGAGGTTTGTTTCATTAGTATTTTGATAAACAACGTCAGCATAGTCTATTATTGGAAGGATTAGTTGTGAGATAATTATTTTTCTGACCTGAAGGGTGAAACAGTTAATGAATCGATACAGTTACTTTCAAGCTGAAATTTACTTTCTGGACAACAGAGGTAATATGCGATTTGAATGAGAGTTGAGGGTCGAGCCAGAAGCCTAGGTATTTGAATTCATCCACCTTTTGCATTTGTGTGCCATCAGCAAATGTAATAGATAACGGTAGAGGGGTTGGTCAACAGTAACGTCAAGGCGGTCCTCCTATATGGAGCAGAGACATGGAGAACTACAGCGGCCACCATCAAGAAAGTGCAGGTCTTCACTAACAGCTGCCTGCAGAAGATCCTCCACATCCGATGGCCAGACACCATCAGTAACACAGAACTCTGGCAGAGAACAAACCAGCTGCCAGCAGAAGAGGAGATGAGAAAACGCCGATGGAGATGGATAGGCCACACCCTACGAAAGCCCGCAAGCACCATCATTAGACAAGCTCTAACATGGAACCCGCAGGGCAAGCGGAAAAGGGGTCGCCCAAGAAACACCTGGCGCAGAGACCCGGAGGCAGACACCAAGACCATGAAGATGACCTGGAACCAGCTGGAGAGAACAGCCCAAGACAGAGATGACCTGGAACCAGCTGGAGAGAACAGCCCAAGACAGAGATGACCTGGAACCAGCTGGAGAGAACAGCCCAAGACAGAGATGCCTGGAGATCGCTTGTTGACGGCCTATGCCCCAGAAGGGGTTATCCTTTAAATAAAAATTCAATAAAAATCCACAGCTAGGGAGAGATGGCAGTCTTACTGGGTCCCACTGTGCTCTCTGCCTTCTCCATCTCACTTCCACCTCTGATTCAGCAACAGCGTCTGTGTGACATCAGTGTGACGTGGTCTGACAGGGGGCCAGTACAAATAAAGTTGACTTGACCTTGGAATTTTATTCAGAAATGGCGTGTGCAAATGTTATGCTCACTGAGGAGCGTGTGCGGTGTGCTATCTGTCTGGATCTGTTCACTGATCCGGTCACCATTCTTTGTGGACACAACTATTGCAAAACATGTATCACACAGTACTGGGATACCAATGATGTGTGTCAGTGTCCACTGTGCAAAAGGAAATTTTCCAAGAGACCAGAGGTCTTCGTCAATAACTTTATTTCTGAGATGGCTGATCAGTTCAGGCAGTCACAGCAGCAACCCGAACCTGAAGATGAGGTCTCCTGTGACGTCTGTATCGAGGCCAAGCTCAAAGCCCTGAAGTCCTGCCTGGTGTGTCTGGCCTCCTATTGTGAGACTCATCTGGACCCTCATCAGAGAGTCTCAGCGTTAAAGCGACACAAACTAATTGACCCTGTGAGGAACTTGGAAGACATTATTTGTAAGAAACACGAGAGACCTCTGGAGCTGTTCTGCAAGACTGACCACATGTGCATTTGTCAGTTCTGCACTGAGTCAGACCACAAGTCACATCAAATTGTATCCCTGGAAGAGGAATGTGAAGGAAAGAAGGCTGAGCTGAGAAAGACAGAGGCTGAAGTTCAACAGATGATCCAAGAGAGACAGGTGAAGATTCAGGAGGTCAAACACTCACTAGATCTTAGCAAGAAAGACGCAGACAAAGAAACAACGGAAACATGTGTGCAGGTCCTCCATGCTCTGATAAGCTGTATTGAAAAGCATAAAACAATGGAGAAACAGGCTACATGCTTCATCAAAGAGCTGCAAAAGGAAATCACAGATTTAAAGAAGAGAAGCTCTGAGCTGAAGCACCTCTCAAACACTGAAGACCACCTCCGCATCCTCCATCAGTTCACATCCATTAACACCCCTCCACCCACCAAGGACTGGACAAAGGACAATGTCCATCAGTCTTCATACGTGGGGACTGTGAGTACGACTGTGGTTCAGCTGGAGAAGACACTCAGTCAAGAGATGAAGAAGCTGTATGATGCTGAGCTGCGGAGGATCCAGCAATATGCGGTGGATGTCACTCTGGACCCTGACACAGCACACTGCAGACTCATCCTGTCTGAGGATGGAAAACGAGTGTATCATGGAGAGTCTCCCAAGAGTCTCCCAAACAACAAAGAGAGATTCTCCTATTGTACAAATGTCTTGGGACAGCAAAGCTTCTCGTCAGGAAGGTTTTACTACGAGGTTCAGATTAAAGACAAGACTGACTGGGTTATTGGAGTGGCCAGAGAGTCCATCAACAGGAAGGGATTCAACACCCGGAGCCCCAACAACGGTTACTGGACTATATGGTTGAGGAATGGAACTGAGTACAAGGCTGCTGCTGGCCCCAATGTCCTCCTCCTTGTCAGAGAGGAGCTCCAGAAAGTGGGAGTGTTTGTGGATTATGAGGAGGGCCTGGTCTCCTTTTACGATGTGGAGACAAGAGTTCACATCTACTCTTTCACTGGCTGCACCTTCACTGAGAAGCTCTATCCAATCTTCAGTCCTGATCCTAATTATAATGGTAGAAACTCTTCTCCTCTGATCATCTCCCTAGTCAAATCACAGACTAGAGTCTAGTCTCCGTTCAATCCTCAGCTTTTTATGAAAGCGAGATATATGCATGTAGATACTGCATTTCCCGCTGCTGTTTGTTTGAGCTATGTGCCATCAGGACACTTTTTGAAAGGCTCTAGTGTGAGAAAGAAAGTTTCCCCATTCAATAATCCATGAATGTTTCAAAGACAATTGTCATGAAGAGTTGTAAGCCTATCTAGCCAACCATCTGCATGATGAATTGTGATTCGTGAATAAAACAATTGATTAAGATAACAAATGAATGAACTACTACTACTGCTACTACTACTACTACTAATAATAATAATGATAATAATAATAATAATAATAATCATAAATAAGAAAGTTTGACAATAACTATAGTCACACTAATAATAATAATAATAATAATAATAGCAATAATAGCAATAATAATAATAATAATAATAATATATAGGAAATGGTACTCTCATTACTTGCGCAAGCAGAGTGCGCAAGTACTGTGGCCGGCTGTGTATGTAGGCCTGTCCTTGTTATTATAGCGTTTATATTCATGTTAATGATGATATTGTAGTTGACTGGTAGTGATTGTTGATGGTAATTTAATTACAGTCCAATTAGAGATATCGCTGCTACACTTTAGGATTGTGGGTAGTGTAGTATTTCTCCTTTGTGGGAGTGCCTCAACAGACGGCTGCTTCTGCCCTTGGCTCCATTACATGGTTTTGAAGTTCTTTTTTCCCCCTTCAATTTTTAGTACCTTTTATTGTTCCTTTATTGAGGGGCTGGCTATGTCCAGCTTTTGGTGTGTGTTAATACAAACTTTGTGCTTCACAAACATTAAATCTCATTGATCATGAATGGACAATTTTGAGTGTTTGTGCAAACACAAACATTGCGTAACACAAACATTGAAGACCAAAAGCTGGAATGAGATGATGTATGATGATGTACGATGATAAGATCTCCCCTCACTTCACAAGGGTGTGATCTTTTTAAATATACACACTGCCCACTCAGTTATGACAAACAATTACTTTTACCAGACTTTCTACGCTAATATGCCACCAGGGTTCACCACTTTTAACTCCACGCCAGCTCCGGGAACAAACAAGCGCATAGTCGCCGCAAACAAGTTCACTGCGATACATGGGAGGGGGTTTTAGACGTCCTGGAAATAGACCTCCCCTGCCTTCCATTCTTCTGGTGAATCTACAGTCCTTGGATAATAAGCTGGATGAGGTCCAATCTTGCGTGCAATACCATTGTTTAACAATGGATTCCTGCAGAATTGCACTGACGGAGACATGGCCGTCTGCAGTATGGATGGAACCAAGGGGTTTTACTGTGTTACTGTGTTCCCCAGGCCGTCTGCAGTATGGATGGAACCAAGGGGTTTTACTGTTTTACTGTGTTCCCCAGGTCGTCTGCAGTATGGATGGAACCAAGGGGTTTTACTGTTTTACTGTGTTCCCCAGGTCGTCTGCAGTATGGATGGAACCAAGGGGTTTTACTGTGTTACTGTGTTCCCCAGGCCGTCTGCAGTATGGATGGAACCAAGGGGGTTTACTGTGTTACTCAGGCCGTCTGCAGTATGGATGGAACCAAGGGGTTTTACTGTGTTACTGTGTTCCCCAGGCCGTCTGCAGTATGGATGGAACCAAGGGGTTTTACTGTGTTACTGTGTTCCCCAGGCCGTCTGCAGTATGGATGGAACCAAGGGGTTTTACTGTTTTACTGTGTTCCCCAGGCCGTCTGCAGTATGGATGGACCCAAGGGGTTTCACTGTTTTACTGTGTTCCCCAGGCCGTCTGCAGTATGGATGGACCCAAGGGGTTTTACTGTGTTCCTGTGTTCCCCAGGCCGTCTGCAGTATATGGATGGAACCAAGGGGTTTTACTGTGTTACTGTGTTCCCCAGGCCGTCTGCAGTATGGATGGACCCAAGGGGTTTTACTGTGTTACTGTGTTCCCCAGGCCGTCTGCAGTATATGGATGGAACCAAGGGGTTTTACTGTGTTACTGTGTTCCCCAGGCTGTCTGCAGTATGGATGAAACCAAGGGGTTTTACTGTGTTCCCCAGGCCGTCTGCAGTATGGATGGAACCAAGGGGTTTTACTGTGTTACTGTGTTCCCCAGGCCGTCTGCAGTATGGATGGAACCAAGGGGTTTTACTGTGTTACTGTGTTCCCCAGGCCGTCTGCAGTATGGATGGAACCAAGGGGTTTTACTGTGTTACTGTGTTCCCCAGGCCGTCTGCAGTATGGATGGAACCAAGGGGTTTTACTGTGTTCCTGTGTTCCCCAGGCCGTCTGCAGTATGGATGGAACCAAGGGGTTTTACTGTGTTACTGTGTTCCCCAGGCCGTCTGCAGTATATGGATGGAACCAAGGGGTTTTACTGTGTTACTGTGTTCCCCAGGCCGTCTGCAGTATGGATAGATCATGGAACCAAGGGGTTTTACTGTGTCACTGTGTTCCCCAGGCCGTCTGCAGTATATGGATGGAACCAAGGGGTTTTACTGTTTTACGGTGTTCCCCAGGCCGTCTGCAGTATGGATGGAACCAAGGGGTTTTACTGTTTTCCCCATGCAGGCTAGCTGGAATGGCATGTGTCTGGGTAGCCCTAGCTCAGTCGATAGAGCACTTGCCTTTGGATCGAAAGGTTCTGGGTTTGATTCCTGAAACCACAAACTCTGTTTATGAGCACGGCTTGGGTAATTAAGCCACGGGAGTACCAGGAGCTGATGGTAGGTATGTGTGATGCTCCTCCTCAGCTAACCATCTCCCAGGGGTTTGGCACATTGAGAATCACACAATACTATCGACACATCACATGCAGCACCTGTGGTTTAAGGACTCTCGACCACGGCTTGTTGGCAAGAACACATGGCAGCATGTGTTACAGACAACAACAGACTTCAACACCACCTGCGTTGGTCCGACATGTGTTGCATCCCACGTGCGGTTTGGGTTTGGGGTAGGTATGTCGGAACTGATGCCTCTACCCGTTCTCAAAGCATGAGTGTAGCCGGGAGGAGTTTTTTCAACCTCTCCCTTTCCCAGGTGTAAAAATGTCCATCATTGTGGCCATCACCATTCCCCAAGCACTCGAAGGTAGCATGCCTGAGTGACCGGAGACCATGCAGTCACCCTCATCCCTATCGTCAGCAGCAAGCACTGCTAATTGAACCACATTGGTTCAGATATTTCCATAGGAAACGCAACGCTGTGGCTCAACACATTAACAGGTCACCATCAAATTTGAGACTCCCGGCACACTCCCGGCATCATGCTTCAATAAGTATTGAGTATTACGGATGTCTCTGGGACATGAGGAGATATTAGGCTACAGGGGGAAAGACGTGAATTCTGACCAGCAGTGCAGTCACCTGGTCAATTACAATCCATCAGAATTTCAACACAATAACACTCATCTTCAACATGGTAGGTGGCATTTCAGAGGGACTCAGATAATCAATAATATTGCATTGGGTGTGTGCCCCTTTTTGAGGGTGTGACCTGGCTTTGTGCGTGCCCCTTGTGACATCAGCAGCCAAGTCTATATGGACTTTGTACTGTAACGTAGAGGGTGCCCCCAAAGGCACCCCTCACTTAACACAAGTATGATTTATTTTTTGTTTTGCATGGAGATGAGCAGTGATAAGAGAGGGGGTAGCTCTCTCATCCTGAAAGAATGTCCGCTTTCTTTGTCTCTGACAGTAGTTATTAGTCGTCAATATCCATAGCTCCGACAGAATAAAGAACATAACTGAGAACGAGTGAGTGAAGGAAATAGCATAATGCCTTTTCCGTGGGCTGGGTTCTGGTCACTGGTATTAATTAACAGTAAGTATCTTGATGATAATATTGGTATCTTGATGACATGCCGTCATGTGGCAGCCAAGTTTATGGACTTTTAATGTAATCTTATTCAAGTTTATGGACTTTTAATGTAATCTTATTCATGTTTATGGACTTTTAATGTAATCTTATTCAAGTTTATGGACTTTTAATGTAATCTTTCATGTTTATGGACTTTTAATGTAATCTTATTCAAGGGCCCCCAAGAATCAGCATGCCCCCTGTGACGTCATGTGGCAGTACTGTGACGTACAAAAGCAAACAAAGGTGCCCCTCACTTCACATGAGTGTGATATTTTTGGTTTACCGGTATGTATGATGACCCATGAAAAACCTGCAGTGATTTCTTGCACTCTGAGTCTACATACCCAATGCACTCTGAGTCTGCATACCCAATGCACTCTGAGTCTGCATACCCAATGCACTCTGAGTCTACATACCCAATGCACTCTGAGTCTACATACCCAATGCACTCTGAGTCTACATACCCAATGCACTCTGAGTCTGCATACCCAATGCACTCTGAGTCTACATACCCAATGCACTCTGAGGGCTGTATTTTGCGTGTCTTAAGTACCAGGTCTTATTACTTAACTTAAGACCTGGAGGCGTGGTCAATGCCATTTGGCTATTCTGAGTGGCCAAAGAGCATTGACCACGCCTCCAGGTCTTAAGTTAAGTAATAAGACCTGGTACTTAAGACACGCATAATACTGCCCTGAGTCTGCATACCCAATGCACTCTGAGTCTGCATACCCAATGCACTCTGAGTCTACATACCCAATGCACTCTGAGTCTGCATACCCAATGCACTCTGAGTCTGCATACCCAATGCACTCTGAGTCTGCATACCCAATGCACTCTGAGTCTACATACCCAATGCACTCTGAGTCTGCATACCCAATGCACTCTGAGTCTGCATACCCAATGCACTCTGAGTCTACATACCCAATGCACTCTGAGTCTGCATACCCAATGCACTCTGAGTCTGCATACTATACCCAATGCACTCTGAGTCTACATACCCAATGCACTCTGAGTCTGCATACCCAATGCACTCTGAGTCTGCATACCCAATGCACTCTGAGTCTACATACTATACCCAATGCACTCTGAGTCTACATACCCAATGCACTCTGAGTCTACATACCCAATGCACTCTGAGTCTACATACCCAATGCACTCTGAGTCTGCATACTATACCCAATGCACTCTGAGTCTACATACCCAATGCACTCTGAGTCTACATACCCAATGCACTCTGAGTCTACATACCCAATGCACTCTGAGTCTACATACCCAATGCACTCTGAGTCTGCATACCCAATGCACTCTGAGTCTGCATACCCAATGCACTCGGGTGAGGTGCCAACTTGCACTTTGTGTAATTTTACAACAAATTTAAACAATTAACTTAATTAATTAACAATTCCTGTTTTTAAACATTTAAATGTCTTAAAAAACTAAAACATTTATGTCAACATTTTGTATGGACATAAATAGATTATCCTTTTAGCATTACTTTGTATGAATCTGCCCAATGCACTGAGCCTTTATTCCACACTGTTAATAAAGGTTTAAATTAATCAATCAATCAAATAATTGAAATTATGATGGCCATTGGCTTGATACTTCATAACCTTAGAGGTCCTTCCTGGACTTGTTTTAACCTGTATGATTCATTTATATATTGTTTTGTCTGATTGCATTATTGTTTTCACACATAACATAACATAACATTAGGGTGATGATGACATGACCTGCGATGTCTCTATGCTTGTGTATTCAGTCTGCTTTACAGGTTACATTTTCTGATGTCCTAAATAAAGCTTATTTGGGCCCGGGCCGCCGACTTGGTGGTCCGGGCACCCTAGGCTGCGCCGTGACAGCGCGTTGCACGTTAGAATCCCCCCATTTCCTGTCAGTCTACTGTCCTATAAATAAAGGCATAAAAGCCCCAAAATAAATATAAATTAACAACGCTTTAACGGGCGCTACAAGTGTGCAAACCTGCCTGTTTGCACAGTTATTTTTGGGACCCGCTCGTGGCTGAGTTGAGGTTACATGAGCGTGATGACGTGGTCCAACTGCCCGCCCGCCGATCTGTAAGCTATACAACCTCGCGTTGAGGTGTTGTACAAGTGCTTGTCAGGGTGGGGGAGTCCCCAGTTCAAATTACTATGTTTGGGGGTCCCTAGGGTCCCCAGTTCAAATAAATATCATTAATTTTTCCCAGTTCAAATATGACTATTTTGGGTGGGGGTCGCAGACCAAAAAGGCTGAGCAACCACTGACCTAATGCATAACCAAACTGGGGGTCTGTGAAATGAAACAAAAAGTTGTGAGAAGCACTGCTCAAGCACTAGAACTGTGTAGGCTGGTTTATTTTTGTTCCCTGCAGAGGAAGAGACTGGGAGCACTACGCCTATAGGTGCGCGTGTGTGTGTGTGTGTGTGTGTGTGTGTGTGTGTGTGTGTGTGTGTGTGTGTGTGTGTGTGTGTGTGTGTGTGTGTGTGTGTGTGTGTGTGTGTGTGTATGTGTGTGTGTGTGTGTGTGTGTGTGTGTGTGTGTGTGTGTGTGTGTGTGTGTGTGTGTGTGTGTACACCCACCAGTGAGCCTGGCAGAGGACTAGATGAAAAGAGGCGAGTGAGCATCAGAGAGAGAGAGGGAGAGGGAGAGGGAGAGTGAGGGAGAGGGATAGAGAGAGAGAGGGATAGAGAGAGAGAGAGAGAGAGAGAGAGAGAGAGAGAGAGAGAGAGAGAGAGAGAGAGGCACGTGTGTGGGTTGCGCAGAAACAACGCCGACAATGTTCCTTTGACAGAAAATGTTTAGGCCCATGACATGTTATACCAGACCTAAATGCTTTTCCCTCTCGATGAGAACACAAAGCCATCTGTACTGCTTCTAGAACATGTGGTGTGTGTGATTTCTTCCCAATCTGTACGGTTGTACAACCTGCTCTTCTATTGCGACATTTAGGTCCTGTCTAGGTTGGACATGACCTTTGACACAATCCTGTTTGTGGTTTGACACAAATTGTGACCTGAAGGTCAAAATTATATTTGGCCCCAAAGCAAGCTACAGGCAGGCTCTATTGACTGTGGGTGTGTGTGTGTGTGTGTGTGTGCGTGCGTGCGTGTGTGTGTGTGTGTGTGTGTGAGTGTGTGTGTGTGTGTGTGTGTGTGTGTGTGTGTGTGTGTGTGTGTGTGTGTGTGTGTGTGTGTGTGTGTGTGTGTGTGTGTGTGTGTGTGTGTGTGTGTGTGTGTGTATGCATTTTGATCACAGCTGAGATGAGAACACGATGGACACATTTCAAAGACGCCTGGTGACTGTAATCTGTGTCAGCTAATGAGGAAATGAAAAGGTTATCACTGCAACCGGGGGTGGGGGGGGGGTGACAGCTGCCTTCTCATTGGCTATGCTGGGTTAATGTGAATCTGAAACGATAGCACATCATGGCATTATCATCTTTGGTATCAACGCCGTGTGACAACCTTGCATCATGTGTTGCCACGTGTGTGTGGATAGTTAGCTACACCGAGACGGGAGGAGAAATGCACATACTGTACACATGACAGACAGACAGACAGACAGACAGACAGACAGACAGACAGACAGACAGACAGACAGACAGACAGACAGATTTTTCATATTTAATCCATAAATCCAGGCAATATTTTAAACTGTCAGTGTCACTGAAAAAAATAAAATAAAATAAAAGTATAGTGACCATTCTCAGAAGGGTTTTCCTACAAGGTATTATGGTTTTGGACATAGGCCTCAAGGTTTCGGAGAGACTCAACATTCCATTGGATAGTTTAGACTAGTCATTGGTTAGACCAGTCATTAGTCCTACAACCTATCTCAAACCCTCACCCTAACCCTAACCTCCCACGGGGCAGCACACTTAAACCTAACCTTAACCCTCTCCCAACCCTTAACGCACCCCTCACCAACCTTAATCCAGTCGTTTTAACACACCCCTCACCAACCTTAATCCGGTCGTTTTAACGCACCCCTCACCAACTTTAATCCGGTCGTTTTAACGCACCCCTCACCGACCTTTGAGTCTGGTCTGTAGGTCATTCCAAGACCAGGGTCCGAAATAAGCAATGCTTTTTTTTCCAGCCTCAGATTTAGTTGGGGGCACAACATAGCGTAACCAAGCATTTGATCTGAGGTTGAAAGAGTTTTTCATTTCAAAGGTTATCATTATAGTCACAAGCTCTTGTTCATGCTTCTCATTGGTTCAGTATAAATATAAAAGCCGCAGACACACTCACTCAACCACATCCACTATAGGCCTACACGTGCGTTTCCAGCTTGCTGTACCTGTTATGCTTTTGATGCTTGTGACGCTGTGGTGTGATCAAGTATAGGGCGTTTATTTATGAAATTTAAGAATTAATGAATCTGAAGACTCAGCTCTCTTCAGAGTCCATCTTAGCCCATATAGCACTTGCCCTAGCCTTGTCGACATTGCAGGCTTATGCAAAGGTCAACATGTCATTTAGATGCCATGTTATGTAGACAGATGCCATATTTTGTTGACCAGGCATCCTATCGTTTGAATAGTTTCAATGCACATGTACACTCAAGACATGCTCCATAAATGGCCAGATCCCATCAAACCCTGTACACTCAAGACACTGCCCCCGCTGCCACCCTTAGATCTCCATATATGGAGCTGACCTGTTCTGACATTCCATATGTTGATCTGACCTCATCAAACCCTGTGCACCCAAGACACGCTCCATATATGGCCAGTACATAATTCATAATTCATTCCATATGTTGATCTGACCCCCCCAAGGTTTCTTGCCGGACGACAGCAATGGTTACTGTGCGTCAATTCGAGGTTGCGTGAGCATAAAGTGTGGAGTGAGGAAAGGCTCTCTTCTTTCCACCCAGTGTCCTGCCGTGCTCTGAAGTGTTCTGGAAGCAGAGAGCATTTGTTGACCAGGCATCCTATCGTTTGAATAGTTTCAATGCACATGTACACTCAAGACATGCTCCATAAATGGCCAGATCCCATCAAACCCTGTACACTCAAGACACTGCCCCCGCTGCCACCCTTATATCTCCATATATGGAGCTGACCTGTTCTGACATTCCATATGTTGATCTGACCTCATCAAACCCTGTGCACCCAAGACACGCTCCATATATGGCCAGTACATAATTCATAATTCATTCCATATGTTGATCTGACCCCCCCAAGGTTTCTTGCCGGACGACAGCAATGGTTACTGTGCGTCAATTCGAGGTTGCGTGAGCATAAAGTGTGGAGTGAGGAAAGGCTCTCTTCTTTCCACCCAGTGTCCTGCCGTGCTCTGAAGTGTTCTGGAAGCAGAGAGCATTCGAGGTCCTGTGGAGAGACTAGTTACATAACAGCTAACATTCCAGGTAGGATTTCTGCACCCTCCCCTGCTGAACTAAACACAGATCTACTGAAAAGAACACATAGTGCCTATAGCCCTAAAGAACCCCTTGTTGATATCGTTGCTGCCGGGCAGAAGCCTCCTATCTCCATATTCAAACTATTTGTGCGGTTATTATTATAATATATTTTTTGAGTGGTGCAAACCACTCCAACAACCAGCTTTGTCTGTATCTGTGTATGTGTGTACCTACATATGAGCACGGTTGCTATGGTTAGTGTGTGACGTCACTGCACCACTCAGTTCACACGGGTGTGATTTTTAAATTAACACCCTACTTGATCATGCTGCAGCGTCCCACAAAAGCATCAAAAGTAGCACATTTGCTAGCTCTGGTCCATAGCTCTAATGCCGTTGCATGTTACTGTCGACTTTCGGGGCTCGCATAAATCATGCAGACCAGCCTCTCCTCTGTAGCGAAAATAAAAAATAATGTTTTACCTACTCACCAATACAAAGACGGGTTGCGTAATTAGAAAGCCTACTTTCCTTAGTGGACGCACTTTGAGCACCCCACCACATGAATGCACTTTTTGGCCAGAAAGGGATTTTTTTTCACCGAAGGAAAAATCTTCTCTATGAGGGTTTTCTCTTGGCAATATTGGTAGAGGGCGCAGTGGAGTAACTCAAATTATTTTTTTTCTTGGTCTTGGCCATAAAGTGCATTTATACGTGTGGTGGGGGGCTCAGAGTGCATCCACTAAGGGAAGTAGGCTTTCTAATTACACAACCCATCTTTGTATTGGTGAGTATGGTAAAACATTATTTTTATTTTCGCTACAGAGGAGAGGCTGGTCTGCATTTAATGCGAGGCAGGAAGCCAATCAGTTCCATAGCCTTAATGCAACGGCAGCAAGAGCAGTAAGGCTATGGACCAGTAAGGCTATGGACCAGAGCTACACATCTGAGCAGTAAGGCTATGGACCAGAGCTACACATCTGAGCAGTAAGGCTATGGACCAGAGCTACACATCTGCAAGCTGGAAACCACATGTTGAGCTTGCGGATCCGCTACTTTGGATGCATATTAATTTGAATCTTGAAAAGTAACAATTTTGGACATATGAGGTTTCCACCCGACGATTCATGTTGCATTACAACAATATGAATTAAGTCTGTGATCTTCAGCGCCTTTTATCATTTCAAGGACCCCCCACTTTGCATTGCAGGCCTGGGACCCTATATTTAACACTCTGGGACCTGAATCTATACTGTAAAATGGTCAAAAATGTACGGTGCTTTTTGTCACACGTTACTTTTCAATGGTTCTGTATTTACAAAATTAATTTTGGACCCACACAAGGGTCCATCTTAGACCCCATGGTGGTCCCCAGACCGGATGTTGAGAAACAGCGACTTAAGCAGTACACACCCCACAGGCCGCACGCATAGGGTTTAGTTGTGTTTACATAGATTTTAGATTAGTGCTTACTAATGTACAGTATGATGGCCTGCAGAGGCAACTTGTACATAATGTCCCCACATCGCTGTCCTCATGTGTCCCATACTGTACTAATGTACAGTACTAATGTACAGTATGGTGGCCTGAGGCAACCTGTACATAATGTCCCCACATCGCTGTCCTCATGTGTCCCATACTGTACTAATGTACAGTACTAATGTACAGTATGATGGCCTGAGGCAACCTGTACATAATGTCCCCACATCGCTGTCCTCATGTGTTCCATACTGTACTAATGTACAGTATGGTGGCCTGAGGCAACCTGTACATAATGTCCCCACATCGCTGTCCTCATGTGCTCCATACTGTACTAATGTACAATATGATGGCCTGTACATAATGTCCCCACATCGCTGTCCTCATGTGCTCCATACTGTACTAATGTACAGTATGATGGCCTGTACATAATGTCCCCACATCGCTGTCCTCATGTGCTCCATACTGTACTAATGTACAGTATGATGGCCTGTACATAATGTCCCCACATCGCTGTCCTCATGTGCTCCATACTGTACTAATGTACAGTATGATGGCCTGTACATAATGTCCCCACATCGCTGTCCTCATGTGCTCCATGGTAGGAAACTTGTCTGTACATGAAGGGAAGGACGGGGATGGGACGGGTGGGGGGGGGAAATGAGGACGTGAACTCAGAATGAGTTCATCCCCCTTGCACTCTCTGTGCGTGACTGTGTGTGTGCGTGCGCGCGCGCGTGCGTGTGTGTGTGTGTGTGTGTGTGTGTGTGTGTGTGTGTGTGTGTGAGACTGTGTGTGTGTGAGACTGTGTGTGTGTGAGACTGTGTGTGTGTGTGTGTGTGTGTGTGTGTGTGTGTGTGCCCGCCCACATGCGTACATTGCCGTGAGAAATCCTGCCTCTAAATTTGTTTCCTCTCTCTCTCTCTCTCTCTCTCTCTCTCTGTTTTTCCAGTATTCTTTGGCTGCTAGGATGACAGCAACAGTCCAAATGTAATGTATATATAAAAAAATATTTTGAATTTTGTTTTGTATAATAATAATCAAAATCTACAAAGTAACTAGTAACTAAAGTTTTCAAATGATTGTAGTGGAGTAAAAGTACAATATTTGCCTCTGGGATGTAACCTCGCGTCACCAGACTTTCACATCGAAGGAAAGCCTGGTTTGTGTTCCAAAATTGCCTATAGACTGATTGATTTTAGTTTTGCAAGTCGCTACGAGTTGGAATAAAATATGGATAACAAACCCAAGAAGTGCTTGAAGAAACTTGTCGGATTCATACGCAGCATAAAATGCCCTAGAATTATGATGCCCTTGATCGCGGTGAATTATTTTGGGTAATTCTGATTCCTGTTTGGTGGTTCCGGCCTCATGACTACAAACCAGAGCGGCCGGGTTGCATTTGTTTCGGGGCTTGTTTCTAAAGTGTAGTTGCTTTTTTGGCCTTTCTTCCTAAATGTTTAAACCAGCTCCTTGACATTTAATGTCATTTGTCGATGTATTTTGTGGCCAGCCACCCCCATACAAGATTTGTATGGGGGAAACTTTTTCACATAAAAGGTTTCGATAGTTTTCCAGTCTCCAGGTGTTCTTCAGAATAAATGCACATTGCACAGTGGCATAGACCAGTGGTTCCCAAACGTTTTCATGCCAAGGACCCCCACATTGACATTTATTAGCCCGCGGACCCCCATTTGAAAAATATATGCCAGGGACCCCCCACTATAAAGAATTGTATGGCTCTAGCAGTGATTCTCAACCGGACGCCCATGTAATGGCATTTCTATCTCTGGGACCCCCATTTTATATTGTAAAATCAATGTTAATATAACTCTCTGAGTTACAGACCCATAAAAGTCCATTTGGTTCCTAACTGTCATTTAGCTATAGTACCCCCTGGAACTCCCTCAAGGACCCCTGGGGGTCCCCGGACCCCACTTTGGGAACCACTGGCATAAACATTTCGGCAAACGAAATAGACCTACATCTACAAGTTGTCAAGTTCACATCACGTAAATGTGATGTGGACGCATAGATCACCACTGCATGTAGCCTGTAGCCCCGAGCTCGGCTATTTTTGTATATATTTAGTATAGCCCGTAGGAATACGCTGAATAAAGCATAGTTTTAAGTAATCTTCGAAAAAACACAGAAAAGTTTAAATACAACAATATCCTACTGAAGTAGAAGTACAATTTGTGTTGAAAACTACTCAAGCAAAAGTACAAGAGTAGCTACGTGGCCAAATACATTACATGCATTATAGAGCGTCGCAGTCCCGCCCCCTTTCATGACGACGCCATGCCCAGCCAGGAAATAATTCCCAATGCATTTTTTCCATAGACATTTCAAAAAGTATTTATTTAAAGACCTTTTAAGCGTCGTACAAAGCCAACTTGAGTCGTGACAAATCATGACAATAAACACAATATTTTGGACCAAACAAATAATTACAAAGAAGAAAAACAAGAAAAAGAGTGTTACCTGCCGTTTTCTTCTTCTTTCTATGTGTTCGGCCCGAAAAATTGTGTTTGTTGTCATGATTTCTCACAATTCGAGTTGGCTTTGTACGACGCTTAAAATGTCTTTAAATAAATACTTTTTGAAATGTCTATGAGGAAAATGAATGGGGAATCATTTCCAGGGCCCTGGTAGGGGGCGTCGACTGCGACACTCTATATATATATTATATTATTATACCAGTAAGACGCCTAAGGGCGAGAAGCGACCTTGCCCTAAAGGGCCCTAAAGGGCGAGGTTGCGTGCACGCATCCGCCTGGGTGACGGCAGACAGCTGGGCGAGCGCTGGCGCTTTGGCATGGGGGGTCAGATCAACATGCGGAATTAATTCTGTATTGGCCATATAAGGAGCGTGTCTTGAGTGTACAGGGTTTGATGAGGTCAGATCAACATATGGAATGTCAGAACAGGTCAGCTCCATATATGGAGATCTAAGGGTGGCAGCGGGGGCAGTGTCTTGAGTGTACAGGGTTTGATGGGATCTGGCCATATATGGAGCATGTCTTGAGTGTACATGTGCATTGAAACTATACAAACGATAGGATGCCTGGTCAACAAAATATGGCATCTGTCTACATAACATGGCATCTAAATTACATTTTGACCTTTGCATAAGCCTGCAAGGTCGACAAGGCTAGGGCAAGTGCTATATGGGCTAAGATGGACTCTGAAGAGAGCTGAGTCTTCAGATTCATGAATTCTTAAATTTCCTCCATATATGGAGATCTAAGGGTGGCAGTGTCTTGGGTGTACAGGGTTTGATGAGGGCCAAGGTAGGACCGGGCCTTAATTTTCGGGCCTGTTGAGAACTCTCTCTCGGCCGCCGGGCACAGCTGCACTAATAACTTTGGAGCAGGCCCATCTCAAGTTTAAATTGACAGGTATCAGTCAAAAGGGAGACATCGAAGAGGAAGGATGGATGGGGAAGGATCAACATATGGAATGTAAGAACAGGTCAGCTCCATATATGGAGATCTAAGGGCTGACTGACTGACTGACTGACTGACTGACTGACTGGCTGGCTGGCTGACTGACTGTCTGTCTGTCTGTCTGTCTGTCTGTCTGTCTGTCTGTCTGTCTGTCTGTCTGGCTGACTGGCTGACTGGCTGACTGGCTGGCTGGCTGGCTGGCTGGCTGGCTGGCTAGCCGGCTAGCCAGCCGGCTGGCTATCTGGCTGCGTGTCACAGAGATCACAGTCAAGAACCCTCCCCACACAATCATTCCAGTTGCTGAATAATACAAAGCAAACAGTGACCTAGTTTTTTTCCACGCAGGGAACAAGTGAGAGGGAAAACGCGGCATGGAGTCCACTGCAGAACTGGAATGGGGCGAAAGTCACTGAGTACAAAACGCAGCCAGCTGAGAGAGACGAGGTCTATTTCTGGCACGCAAGGGTGCATTCAGAGGAGCAGCATGGGGACGGGGTTAGGACTCAGACTGCCTTGTTTTCAGGGCACCGGGCAGAGTGGAACCTGAGGGATTTTCCTCCCAGAGCAACTGGAGACTCCGGTTCGGAGGGCCTCCGGACCCCGGTCCGCGACTTCTTGCCACCTGTAATGTGATTAAACACGCAGGCACAAGAATACTGCAGCGAACCCCTATCCTGGAGGCCTCACTGCACAAGGAATGCACTTCACAGAGAAGGGGCCTCACATGTGTGTCACACCATCAATCTGGGCAATGTACACTTTCTACACTGTACAGCCTACTTCTCCTCCTACATTCTTGCTATACCCCCCCCCCCCCCCCCCATCTTGTTTTCATTGATCTTCTTGGTCTCATTTTGACCACAGCGGGGCCAGACCTGCTTTCTGCCACTTGTTGCTAGGATAGCCTTCACGACACGCATGTAGATACACACAGTGTGTGATTTGTGACCACTTAAGACCTATAAGTACTTAAGTGTACAACAAATAGTGAAAGTGCGCCGTGTACATGCATCCCCTGCACAAGAAATGCATCAATTTAGACCCCGGCAACTACCCTATATTTCTATTCTTAGCTCCATCTCGAAAGTGATGGAAAATGTGTCTATGAACAGGTTGAAAGGTATCTTATTCTTGCCATAAAAAAATAATAATGTATGAATTCCAATCTGGCTTCAGAACATCCCACTCCACTGACACATGCCTCCTCTATTTGGAGCGACCACATCAAACACCAGGTGGATGCTGGCAAATTCTGCGGCATGATCAAGCTGGACCTCCACAATACAAGGAAGCACTAGGGCATTTACTGTTCCTAATAATATGTAAACGACATGACATCAGCTTGTGTGACTGCAACTTGTTCCTGTTCGTGGAACTGCTGGTCTCAGACAGGAACAAACTGCAGGTTGAAAAGGTCAAATCTATACCTGGCTCGCTGATAACAAACTATCATACACCTGGGAAAAACTGGATCCATTCTCTTTGGAGAATGGCCTTGCTGAGTAATCTGAGCAAGAAAAGTCAATACAAATGGAGTTAGCTGCTTTCTGTCCGACAGCGACAATATAGGCCTACTATATGCTCACAACGTGTTGCACTGTGTTGCGAGCTTATAGATTGTGCTGTTCATTTCTCCATTTTCCTTTCCAAATAGCCCCCGTAGTGGCCACGCCAAATTGAGGTTGTAAACCTCACTTTGAAAACCACTACCCTACTTTTTTTTCTAAGTTGCTTGATTCAGTATTGTAACTTCAAACTAAATTTTAACCATCAAATAAGGTGTTTAAATTCCCAAAAGGTGTCAAATGTAGACTTGCAAAGAAAAGATTCCAAGGGACTCCGTCTTTGGTGAAAAAATACAAGTTGATTTTATTTATTTTTAATTTTAACCATGGTGGATTCATTGAACACGTCCTTAGTTCTGGTGGTTGATATTGAACTAATGCGTGAGGGGGCCACGTTTTTTCAATTACTTTTTAATTAATAATAATAATAATAATAATAATAATAATAATAATAATAATAATAATAATAATAATAATAATAATAATAATAATGGAAATAACAACAGTCAGTAAGTACATGTTTCGTCTTCTCCTACACCTGTCTGTCAACTTTGTAGGTGTGCAAAATACTTTTATTTGACAGGTCTGGGGACGAGATTACTCTCTGTATGGATGAGAATTAATTACTGGGTGCGTCAGTGGCTTTCCTGTGAATAGACCTTTAACCCATTAAAGGTTGATTCTACAAATGCCTTCTAAATCAGTAACATCGCGTCACCAGACTTTCCAACTCAGAGGAAAGCCTGGGCTGTGTTCCAAAATCGCCCGTGTGATCTGGACACATAAAAAAAGAAAAGAAAAAAACTATTCCGGTGGTTCCGTTTCTTTCCGGCGTCGCTTTGTTTTGGTCTACCCCTGTTTGTTTTTAGTCTCGCCAGTCTCTATGCTATTGTTTTAATATAGTTAGAGAAGTGGAATAAAATATGGATATACCAAACAAACTATTCCAAGTACTTAAAGAAACTATTCGGTTTAATATGACACATCAAGGGTTTTATTGGGTAGGCCCTAAAAGTATGTTGCCCAGTGACCATATATATATATATATATATATATATATATATATATATATATATATATATATATATATATATACACACACACATACTGTGGCTGTGTGTGGCATTTAAGTTATGTCAGCCCATAGATGTCTTTATCTCTGAGGATTCACTTCGGTGACAAACGTCTCGTTTGGTTTCCTAGGGAACTGAGCGGAGACATTCTGTGATGGAGCTGTAGAGGAACGACAGCCACAAGCTTCTGTGTCATTTTACATTTTACATATTTTTTTACACACCATTATAATGTTCATAATGTTCTTATTTTCATCATAAGACACAATTACAGAATCTCAGTCTCAAGGTTTTCTTGAGAATATGTATGGCACTAATTTACTACGACACTATATACATTATGAGTCCACCTAGTGCTAGTGGTCCTCACATGTTTTATTTGCAAGGACCCCTTTAACTCTGATAGTGTACAAATGGTCCATTTGTTTCCATTTGTATCACTCTCAGAGTTACAGACCTGTTATGCTCATTCAGGGCTAGCTCTTTGTGTGTTTCTGGTAATATTATTGTCCGTCATTTTGACAAAAATGTCCACCACAATGTCAGAATGGCGATGACCCTGGCAAGTATAAATCAGGGCAGGCTTCAGTGACTGGATTTCTTTCAAGACTTTCAATCAACCCGATGAAGAAAAACAACACCATTTCCCATGCAAACGACCAATTCAAGTTATTAAACCTTTTGAGCTGCACTTTATCAGCACCTTCTTCAAGGAGGCCTCTGGAATTAATTTATACAGTATAGATCATTGATAACCTGACTCTGCCGGATGGAGGCGGTATTGAGTTCACAAGTTCACAATACAGCCTCCATCTGGGATCACGCAGGGATTGGCGTTGAAATTGGTGTTGAAACCGAATCGTGCCTAGTCGACAGTGGCAGCTACGGGTGGGATCTTGGCGAGACCGGGTGTGACAGCAACTAGAAGAGCCTGTTGCAATTGTATTTCACAGTGCACGCCTTAAAATTGGAAAATCGCCTTATATTCTTGAAAGAAAGCGAAGACATGACTTACACATCAAACGTTTTAAACCTAATGCTATCAGGCGATTTTGTTTGTTTGCGGGGTGCACAGCTCCTATACATCATATATACAGACACATCAATATGATTGGTTGGAAGTTGGAAGACCCAGGCGGTGATAGACAGACGGTCCCATCCAATCACCTGCTAAGTAACTTGAAAAAAGGGACGGGCTTCTTCAGCGATTGGGCTACAGAGATCCCAGATATAAAGTACATAGGTGAAACAAATGTGAAGCAAGCCTCTTCCATCTGGCGGAGTCAGGTTAGATCATTGATGCACTGGTTGTATTTTCCGCCCAATATGTAGAGATGTAGATAAAAGCTGAATGACCCCATGCAGGCTCTCTCTGGAGGAGGCTGTACAGTTGTGCTCAACCAGCAGTGCGTCTCTGTGTCAAACACACTGATGTTGTTGTAGTAGTCCTCGTCCTGCCGTAGATAGATAGATTCCCTTCAGCATCAGCACCACAGCCGATTGGCTGCAAGATACCCTCCAGCATCAGCTTCACAGCCAATTGGCTAATAGAATCCCTCCAGCACCACAGCCGATTGGTCGATGGAATCCCCTCAGCATCTTTTCCCAAGGCACCAAAGAAGATTTGTGCTTGGGGTCCCCTGGCCCAAAACATTTTGAGGGTCCTTGGCCACAAAAAAAGAAAAGTTTGAGAACCACTGATTTTAGAAGACATTTGATTTGTAGAATGGGCTTTAGCAGGTCTTACTGAGTTAATAACACCCGTCATGTCGGGTTGGCTGTAAGGTCTATCGAAGCTCACATGCATGCAGGGCGTATAGGGAATGTGTGTGGACAGCCAGGGCAGGCTGTGTGTGGAGAGGTTGGTGTGTGTGATTATCTGGGGGCCGGAGATGATCATCACAGAGGCAGGGGTCATGCAAGCCACTCACTGCCCACCCACGTAGCCTGCTGTCATTCAGCCACTCACCACTCACCACTCACCTCCCGCCTCTCTCTCGCTCTTTCTCTCTCTGTAGATTCTAATACTAATGTATTAAATCAGTTTAAACCGGTTCACCACCTGGGGTAAGTTTTGCCTCAAGCCAAAACGCTCAGAATGGCAGGGCAGGAGCGAATTAATTAATACCTGGCAGTGAATGTTTTATCATAATCAGTCAAGGCATTTCAGGATTAGGTTGTGAAAAAATCTACTATAGAGCAATGGGGAGCCTTAGTACTTAGTTGACTCTGGTCAACTAGTAGTCTAGTACAGGGGTTCTCAACGTTTTTGGCCGGGGACCCCCGGAAATGCTTTGGCAATGTCTTGGGACCCTCGACCCCCAATATAAATTGACTGCTACAATAACCTTAATAATAGAGACAATACACCATAAATAAATACTGAAACCAGATATAATCATTAGGGAAGGTGTATGCATGTACTATGTGTACTATATGTAAACTCTTCATTTCCATTTTCCAGCTATTCAGTTGCAAACAAATAAAATAATAATAATAAATTGGGGACCCCCCAACATAATTTGGCGACCCCCCGAGGGGTCGCGACCCACGGGTTGAGAACCCCTGAACTAGTATATTGCATGAAATCATGAATTAATATAAGTGGTTTATTCCAATGCAGGGCCCACAGATTAATAATAGTAGATTAATAGTAATATTAGTATGTATTTAAGTTATTATGTAATAATCACCTACCCTGAAGATGATAGCTGCGATTCCAAGTGGCAGACAGCAGCAGAGAGTGCTGAAGATGGACCATCCTAGATACGTGTGGGGCTGGCGACCTCCTTTCATAGTGGCTCTTTGTCTCAAGTTCAGATGGACGATGCTATGTCCTGCAGTGTCTCTGGCTCTTTGTCTCAAGTTCAGATGGAACGATGCTATGTCCTGCAGTGTCTCTGGCTCTTTGTCTCAAGTTCAGATGGACGATGCTATGTCCTGCAGTGTCTCTGGCTCTTTGTCTCAAGTTCAGATGGACGATGCTATGTCCTGCAGTGTCTCTGGCTCTTTGTCTCAAGTTCAGATGAACGATGCTATGTCCTGCAGTGTCTCTAGCTCTTTGTCTCAAGTTCAGATGGACGATGCTATGTCCTGCAGTGTCTCTGGCTCTTTGTCTCAGGTTCAGATGGACGATGCTATGTCCTGCAGTGTCTCTGGCTCTTTGTCTCAGGTTCAGATGGACGATGCTATGTCCTGCAGTGTCTCTGGCTCTTTGTCTCAGGTTCAGATGGACGATGCTATGTCCTGCAGTGTCTCTGGCTCTTTGTCTCAAGTTCAGATGGACGACGCTATGTCCTGCAGTGTCTCTGGCTCTTTGTCTCAAGTTCAGATGGACGATGCTATGTCCTGCAGTGTCTCTGGCTCTTTGTCTCAAGTTCAGATGGACGATGCTATGTCCTGCAGTGTCTCTGGCTCTTTGTCTCAAGTTCAGATGGACGAGGCTATGTCCTGCAGTGTCTCTGGCTCTTTGACAGGGTCGGGGGGGCTTTGTAAAGTGAGAACTTTGTATGCCCAACCAGCCAACCACAAAGGAACATCATCATCAGCAGGGACGTGCAGAGAATTCTGGAGTGGCATCGAAAATAGTGGATCTACAATGTTTCAGGGCGTGACGCTGTACTCTTTAGCTACTTAAGATGCGGCATGGATTTCTACACGTAAGACAAGTTTCGGCAAAGAAAAAAAAGATGAAAAAACATTTCATCACATAGTTTATCAACATCAATTAAAACGGGTACAATTAAGATTGCCCAAAGTTGATACTGTATGTACGACTGAAAACGACCCAGGAAAACAACAGAGCTGTACTGGAGTAAAGTCTGTAAGGTGTTCCAAGTGTGCGGGGCACAGCATTTGAAAGCAGATTTTCCAAACTCAGTGATGGCATCTCAAGCATCTGAGAGTGTGATAAGAAATAGTTTTCCATTTTAAAAGATCATTTAAATAAGAGGGTGAAGAGGGTGTTATAGCTGTCGCCTGTTATAAATCTGAGGGCAGAATGATAAACTGAGTCCAAGCTTTTAAGTGTGGTAGCTGATGCCTTTCTGTATATAATGTCCCCATAGTCCAAAGCAGAGAGGAATAGTGCCTCAATTAGAGTCTTTCTAGTAGGCCATGGACATTTGCGAGAGGGAAAAAAAGCCAAGCTTCATTGGCAATTTCTTTGTTAAAATATCAATGTGTGTATTAAAAGTATGTTTTTCATCCAACGAGATCCTGAGGTATTTATAATGAGGGACTCGTTCAATGGTGCTGCCAATTGAGCTGCATAGCCGAGGATAATTTTCATTTAAAACTCTTCCCTTTGTAAAAAAAAGCATACATTTGGTCTTTTCAGCATTTAAAACCAATTTTCTGGAAAGCATCAAAGAAAAGTCGGAACATAATTATGAATAGATTTCTTTCACCATAGTTAATAAATGCTGCATTCATCGTCTGGAGAGGGCAGTTTTTTACAGACGGGTCAAAGGGCAGGGACTGAAGCCCCCTTTGATGTGTGCATGTGCTGGAAATGAGGCTTTAGTGGTAAATGGTCGATATACTCCCAATAACTTTACATACAATATGATTCTTAAATCGCCATTTTCATAATGGGTACTTTTGCTTTTGATGCTAGTGCTTTTGATGCTAGTGCTTTTTCACTTTTAGCCAATACATTTTTAATACAGGACATTTACTTATTTTTTGACACCTAACCCACAATCACCGTCACTCTGTCACGACACCTAACTCAAATCACCGTCACTCTGTCACAACACCTAACTCAAATCACCGTCACTCTGTCACGACACCTAACTCAAATCACCGTCACTCTGTCACGACACCTAACCCACAATCACCGTCACTCTGTCACGACACCTAACTCAAATCACCATCACTCTGTCACGACACCTAACTCAAATCACCATCACTCTGTCACGACACCTAACTCAAATCACCGTCACTCTGTCACGACACCTAACTCAAATCACCGTCACTCTGTCACGACACCTAACTCAAATCACCGTCACTCTGTCACGACACCTAACTCAAATCACCATCACTCTGTCACGACACCTAACTCAAATCACCATCACTCTGTCACGACACCTAACTCAAATCACCATCACTCTGTCACGACACCTAACTCAAATCACCGTCACTCCGTCACGACACCTAACTCAAATCACCGTCACTCTGTCACGACACCTAACTCAAATCACCGTCACTCCGTCACGACACCTAACTCAAATCACCATCACTCTGTCACGACACCTAACTCAAATCACCATCACTCTGTCACGACACCTAACTCAAATCACCATCACTCTGTCACGACACCTAACTCAAATCACCGTCACTCTGTCACGACACCTAACTCAAATCACCGTCACTCTGTCACGCCACCTAACTCAAATCACCGTCACTCTGTCACGACACCTAACTCAAATCACCGTCACTCTGTCACGACACCTAACTAAAATCACCATCACTCTGTCACGACACCTAACTCAAATCACCGTCACTCTGTCACGACACCTAACTCAAATCACCATCACTCTGTCACGACACCTAACTCAAATCACCATCACTCTGTCACGACACCTAACTCAAATCACCGTCACTCTGTCACGACACCTAACTCAAATCACCATCACTCTGTCACGACACCTAACTCAAATCACCGTCACTCTGTCACGACACCTAACTCAAATCACCGTCACTCTGTCACGACACCTAACTCAAATCACCGTCACTCTGTCACGACACCTAACTCAAATCACCGTCACTCTGTCACGACACCTAACTCAAATCACCGTCGCTCACCCCAGGCAAGCCCCCAGGTCATCCTGACATCAGCCCCCTGGTCACCCCAGGCAAGCCCCCAGGTCATCATGTGACATCAGCCCCCTGGTCACCCCAGGTGCCCAGGTCATTGTGACATCATGTGACATAATCAGGGATGGATATATAGTAAATGCGACCTGCTGTAGCAGTTAAGCCCATATATGGAGATCCCTGATTTCATGGATATTGGCCAGCAACTCATCTGACCTCAAACCCTTAGATCTCCATATATGGATATATGTCAAAACCTGTTCTGACATTCCATATGTTGATCCTTCCCCATCCATCATTCCTCTTCGATGTCTCAGACTTATACCGGTCCATTCAAACACTACACGAGCCTGCCCCAAAGTTATTAGTGCAGCCGCACCGGGCAGCCGGCGAAAACTAGAGTTCTCAACAGGCCCGAAAATTGAGGCCCGGTCCTACCTGGGCCCTCATCAAACCTTGTACACTCAAGAGAATGTCCCCACTATACCACCCTTAGATCTCCACTGTACATATAGTCATAGTTTTATCCTGTCCGTTGCTGTTAGGTGTTCAAAACTGTTCCCTTTTGTTATTACTATTGATGCATTGTGAGCTATTTTCACATTTTTTGGTGAGACAC
This sequence comes from Electrona antarctica, assembly GCF_951216825.1. Lineage (NCBI taxonomy): Eukaryota > Metazoa > Chordata > Actinopteri > Myctophiformes > Myctophidae > Electrona > Electrona antarctica. The sequence continues at coordinate 21,707,200 of NC_136795.1, read as the reverse complement.
TCTTGTATGATGAAGTAGGGCAGCCATTTATGTTAAATAAACACAAAATACAGGCATAAAATTAGAAATATGCAAACCACTTTTTTTCATTGGTTCAATATTTAATTGTTGTCGAGGCAGAGACGCTCATTTAAACTTCCTTTTTTTGAGGATGTCCATCTTTTGGTGTGTGTGCTGACAGCCTGCCACAAACTGTCCCACACAAAATCCCAATGAGAATGAATGGACAATGTTGAGTGTGTAAACACAAACATTGCGTAACACAAACGGTGTGATTTTTTGCCCCTCCTATAACCAGCTGGTTAAAATTTGTGCTACACAAATTGACAATTTTACGTCATAGTGTCTGAGCAAATAGACATGTTACGTCATGATGACGTAATAATAATAATAATTCCCATAAGAGCACTCCTCACTTCACACGGGTGGGATTTTTATATAAATGAATGCCCGGCCTACTTGATCACACTAGATCGTCAGTCAGAAAGACAAAGTATCAAAAGTATCAGATCTCCAAGCTTGTAGATCTGCCACTTTGGAATTTGAATACTGACACCTAACCACCACACACACACACACACGGTTATCACTGGTCTATCTATACACAGCATCACCACCCTGCTACTGGTTGCTATGGAAACCACCTACACAGCGAGCAGCAGCGGAGTGTTGTATTCATTATGTTAACCTGTCCGTCTCTCTCTCTGTCTGTCCTCTTTCCTCATCTCTCTGTCTGTCTGTCTTCTTTCCTCAACTCTCTCTCTGTCCTCTTTCCTCATCTCTCTCTCTCTCTGTCCTCTTTCCTCAACTCTCTCTCTGTCCTCTTTCCTCATCTCTCTCTCTCTCTGTCCTCTTTCCTCATCTCTCTCTGTCTGTCCCCTTTCCTCATCTCTCTCTCTCCTCTTTCCTCATCTCTCTCTCTGTCTGTCCCCTTTCCTCATTTCTCTCTGTCTGTCCTCTTTCCTCATCACTCTCTCTGTCTGTCCTCTTTCCTCATCTCTCTCTGTCTGTCCTCTTTCCTCATCTCTCTCTGTCTGTCCCCTTTCCTCATTTCTCTCCGTCTGTCCTCTTTCCTCATCTCTCTCTGTCTGTCCTCTTTCCTCATCTCTCTCCGTCTGTCCTCTTTCCTCATCTCTCTCTCCGTCTGTCCTTTTTCCTCATCTCTCTCTCTGTCTGTCCTCATCTCTCTGTCTGTCCTCTTTCCTCATCTCTCTCATCGTTCTGTCCTCTTTCCTCATCTCTCTCTGTCTGTCCTCTTTCCTCATCTCTCTCATCGTTCTGTCCTCTTTCCTTCTGTCCCGTACATCGCCACATTTATGTTCCATCGCAGACCGAAACATCTACGATCTGAGCTCGTAGATAGGCTACTTTTGGTCAGTCAGTCAGTCAGTCTGTCTCTCTCTCTCTCTCTCTCAAAGCAGGGGTTGGCAGCCTATTTGACATGAAGTGCCATGTTTATATTTTCTTGATAGTCAGTGTGCCAAATCAACATTGAGTTGAATTATGGCATCACAATATTTTCTTTCACCTCAGGATGCAATGAGCATTATATTAGACTCAAAGCAATAACCCTATCTCCAGAGTTTGAATGAATGTAGGAGGTAAACTGCATAAACATGTGAGGGGACTACATTTAATTGACTATTTAAAAAAATAGTCAATTAAATTGTGAAGTAAAAAAAAAGTGCAATAGTAACCTTTGAAGATGTAGTGGATTAGAAGTAGGCGGCTGGCCTATAAAATATAATATTGTTGTTGCACTATTTAAGAGGCAGGGCATGTGTTTCAGAGTGTGGAACACTGCTAGTGTGTCTGAACAGGTCTAGGGTATGGGGTCATTTTAAGGTATACTCAGGCTTTTGTGTATCACCCCAGACAGTTTTGAAGTTGCTTGATTCAGTATTTAGATATTTGCAATTTGTTTTATCAGACACGCCCCCTTCCTACACCGTAACTTCAAACTCCATTTAAAAGATTCATTGAAAACCCATGTCCTTGGTTCTGGGGACTGATATTGTCCTATGCAGGAGGGGGTTATGGGGACTCATATTGTCCTATGCAGGAGGGGGTTATGGGGACTCATATTGTCCTATGGAGGAGGGGGTTCTGGGGACTGATATTGTCCTATGCAGGAGGGGGTTCTGGGGACTGATATTGTCCTATGCAGGAGGGGGTTATGGGGACTGATATTGTCCTATGCAGGAGGGGGTTCTGGGGACTGATATTGTCCTATGCAGGAGGGGGTTCTGGGGACTCATATTGTCCTATGCAGGAGGGGGTTCTGGGGACTGATATTGTCCTATGCAGGAGGGCGCCGGGATTTTACATTACATTTTTCATGTAAGCCTATGATTTATTTTTCTTCATTCTTTATTTTATTTTTTTAAATGGGGGTCAGTGTCGTATTTGGGCGTCCTTGGAATGAAAATGTTTGAGAACCACTGGTATAGAAAAATGTCCCTGATCTGAAAAGTGGAGGATGAAGCCATCTTATCTTGAAGGAACTCTTTTATCTGTTCCTTCACAACAGCACCAAAAACAGTCCTACACTGCCCCCATGTGGAGAAGTCTTGACATTTCTGACATCAATAGGATTTAAAATGTACACAAAGCAAACAACCCCCTAACATAATCATACTGGGCAGTGGGCACCCTGATAAGCTTCGACTCTATCCACACAATTTGCCATTTCCATTGTTTATTTGGATCCCCATTAGCTACTATCTTAGTAGCAGCACCAGCTACTCTTCCTGGGGTCCACATTGAAAATGATCATTTTACGTAATTTGTCATATCTACCCTGTGCAATTTGTTTACAAAGCCTAAAAAGCAAACGTAATGCATATTTTTAATTATTCAAAATGTTCCAAATGTTCAATGCCAAAAACACAATTAAAAAGTTGATCAATTATTTGTGTGGCAATTCATTGTTTTTTTGTAAATTAGCACCCTGCTTGATCATACTAGTGTCACACGAAAACATCAAAAGTAGTAGATCTGCAAGCTTGTAACGTGCTGCGAGTAGACACATTTCGAGCTTGTAGATCTGCTACTTTTGAATTTGAATCCTGAAAAAGTAGCAGTTTTGGACATACAAGGTTTACTTTCCACCTGACAGAAACGGTATCAGGCTTAACGCACAAACTCAGGGGGTTGCTATGCTGTTGTAGAACCAGACCACAACTCGGCCAAAACAAAACTGAATGCTACAGGCTAATACGTTTTAAATTAATTTATTAAAAAAAAAGGGGGAAAAAACAAAGGGATAAAAAAACGGGAGAAAAACAAATAATTTCTCCACCGAACATACATCAATCATATTTTCTTTTCTATTCAATTTGGGACGTGTACAAACCAAAAAAATAAACAAAGACGTGTGTCAGGTTGCCAGAACAGAGTCAAATAAGCAAAAAGTGTCTGTCAACTCCACAAATTCAACACAGCCAAGGTGAACGAGGGAAATAAGGTTGTCTGGAAGTAGGAAGAACCACAAAGAAAATAGAGGCTAAAAAATAAAACACAAACATTTAATCAAGTGCAGGTCTGTTTTTTGCCATTTTTTTTAATGTAAAGCATGTCTTTTTTTTCTCTTTTCTTTTTTCTTTTCTTTTCCTCTGTTCAGTTTACAGTTATCGACTGGGGTTAGGGATTCTCTTGTCTTGATACATGCAAGGTCAAAGGAGACATCTGAAACTACACATGGAGAGATTCATAGGTTTATAGCATATCGGTTATCTGTGCAAGTATTAAAATATGTAGGTATAACTAAGCAATTTCATATATGGATGTGACAGAACATGGGTTCGACAAGGAGGGGAAAACAGTCCATTCACAGAGTTCCGTTAAGAAACTGCACTTGGGTTTCACCGAACGGCAAGGAAGTCCACGTTTTACAAAAAGAAAAAACTAAAACAAAAGGGTGAGAATTCTAAACTTTGCTCGGGTCATTTTTTGAAATGTCGCCGACCTCATCGTTCATCTTTTATGCTTCCTTTTATAATTAAATTATTATTTGTCCTATATAAGTGAAATTACATCCAAAAAAGGAAGAAGAAAAGAAAAAAACTAAACTCCAATGCTCCACGTTTCATGAACAACAATGTGCTGCATTTCTACATACAGCTGCGATAAAAGGAAGGTCAGTATTTATGTAAAAAGGCTTAGCTGCCGAAAAAGGTTCAGGAATATCGTCTCTGAAGTGACCCCCTCCCCACCCCACCGGACTCTTCCTCAACTGTGTTGTGTTTTAACCACTTAAGCCATAAAACATATTAAGATAATAATACAAATAAATGGTTAAAATAAAATTAATTAAAAAAAGTTTATTTTTCATTTTTTTCAAACACAGCTGATCTACAAGCTTGTAGACCTGCTACTTTTGAATCATTTCTAAAATGTTTTGGAAAAAACAAAGATATTATAATCAAAATACATGATGCCCGAAACAGGGAGGCTAGGGTTAAAGTGGTTAATTTGTTTATCTTGTCTTATCAAGCCAATGCTCTTCCCAGAGCCCAGTCTGCACTGAGGTATTAAGGAGACAGAAGAGGTGTGGCCTCCGGCCAGGACTTGACACGCCCACACCAAACCCAAACCAACCGGAACGGACCCGGAACCAAGCGGAACGGACCCGGAACCAACCGGAACGGACCCGGAACCGCACCTTCAGATCCACATCTTTGAGGTTCAAAGGCCAAAGCTCTTTTGAAGCCTGGTTTATATTTCAGCACAGGACAGTGTCGCACAGACGAACGTAGTCGTAGGCCCTATATACTGTCGGGGCAAAAACCTCTTATCACAATGTTCTAACTTTTTGTGGGTATTTTGTGTCATAAATTAACACCGTACTTGATCATACTATAGCATCACACAAAAAGCATCAAAAGTAGCAGATCTGCAAGTTCTGCTACGTTTTGCTAAGTTCTGCTAAGTTTTTGGACATATGAGGTTTCCGCCCAACAGAGACGATATACACGTATATCGGCTATGTCCGCCGCTCAAAACCGCCGTACGACGGCACATAAATCGAACATAAGGTTTCATTGTTGTTAAGGCTTCCTGTGGTCTTGTTTCCTTATTCTCATTGGCAGAAATGTCGTCCTGTGGTCCTCAAGTCCTTATTTTCATTAGCTTAATGTCTCACGGGGCATGGTAGAAGAGGAGGGGGTTCATCGGGGGCGCACACCTTTTTCTTTCATTTTCATTTTTTTTTATTATTCACAAGTTTATTCCTTTTGTCCGATTTTTACTTCGTTCCCCCCCTTCATTGTCCAATCACAGTCTGCTTCCATTTTTTTCTGGTCTCTGAAAGGGGCTGTCTGATTTGTTTAGATAGTCTTTCTGTATTTATTTTTTACTGTTTGTCCTGTTTCCACTCTGGAACACATGACCACGAACTGAAGGAAACAACAATACGAACAGTTCCTCTCCGTTTGGCACCTTGGGAGTCAAACACGGTAGGAGGAGGAGAAGTAAAATAATAATAATACAAGAAAAACATTTAAACTAGTGGTTGTCAAACTAGGGACGGGTCACCAGAGGTCCTTGGGGGGTTGATAGTTAGGAACCAAAATGGGACCCTTACAGGTGTTTCAACTCAGAAAGTGTACAAATGGGTCCATTTGGGTCCGTGGCGTAATGAATACCAAACCGGGGGTCCTCAGAATTAAAAACTATATGGAAGGACAGAGAGAAAACTAAAAACAAATAGAGAGATTTTGAGTCCTAGTTTGTTTTATCCATTTCTAACTCTGAAATGGTGCAAAATGTAACCACATTGGTTACATTTGTACCATTTCAGAGATAACTTAATAGTAATGAAATAACGGTGTTCTATAACACTTGTTATTACATTAGTATGATTTAGGATGAGAGAGAGAGAGGTGTGTGTGTGATTGGGAAGCTACTAGTTGAGGTGGTGGTCTCCCTGGTTGGTAGCTGCCGACGAGTCTGAGGGGTCTGCTGCTGCCGCTGTGGCACCGGAGGCCTGAGGGGGAGGAGCTTCCCCCTCCTCCTCCACCTTGATGCGCTTGGCGTCGGGGCCCTGCTGGTCCCCGTTCTGACGCTTGGTGGGGAGGGAGGCCGACGCAGAGGCGTGGGCCGCCAACAGGTGGAGGGGGCTCGCCACGGCAGTGGTGGCTACGTAGGACACACACACACACACACACACACACACACACACACACACACACACACACACACACACACACACACACACACACACACACACACACACACACACACACACACACACACACACACACACACACACACACACACACACACACACACACACACACACACACCGAGATAGGGGATGTGGGGGTTATTGTCACGTTAGGGCTAGAGATTGAAAGAAAGTTTATTTTGAACATTAAAGTAAAAATAAAAAATATATATCATTTCCGAAGCTGATTCCGATAATTCCATCATTTGTGTATTAGTCTTTACTCGATACAGAGCACCTATCTGACTGACACCGGTTTGTAATTTAAAAACAGCTAGGGCAGTAGTTCTCAAGGTGCGAGCCAGGGACTCTCAGGGTTCCTGACTCGGGGTCCAATTCCCCCCCCCCCCCCCCCCCCCAGTCCTAACTGTAGAAACTGTAGCAGAAATTGAAATTGGAAAGGATTATTTTTTTTAGAGACTATGGGCCCACTATATGATTCATGAAACAGCATGAAAGGAGTACTTAGTATTGTTATTGTAGTGCACAGCATGTGCCACCAGAGGGCAGTGTGAGCTGAGTAAGATGGAGACTGAAAGACTGAAAGTCAGCAAGAGATCAAATTATTATTCTGCCACTGGAATATTTTTAGTTTCACATGGCAATGTGACATGCTGTGCACTTTCAGATTGGCTATTTATAAACCATAATAAAAAATGTATAGATTTTTTTACTTTTGCAAATCGATTCATAATCGTCCATGTCCGCATTGCGATCTATGAATCGATTTCATTTTCCACCCCTAATGTTAAATACTTTGAAAATAACAGATCTACAAGCACTGAATGCAGCACGAAGCTACGCATTGTGAACTTGTAGATTGTTTGGGAAGCAGTGCTTTTAGTCCAGTTCTCACCTGAAGTGGCCGGTCCCTGGTGGTGGATGGCAGTGGTGAGGCAGTGGGTGCCGTTCTGTGTGATCATGGCCTTGATGGGCAGCTGGTGCTGGCCCAGCGGAGGGGGACGCTGCTGCACGATGGTGAAGGTCTGCAGGCCCGTGGTGGTGGCCGACTGGCTGCTCTGAATGACCCGGCTGTTCAGAGAGGCGTGGTGGTGGCTGATGATGGTGGTCGGAATGGCCTCCACTTTCACTGAGGAGACAGAACAACCGTTTTTCTTTTTATCCCACGATTTTGGAACCCATTTTTCACCCCTGTGTCAATGATCTAATGTGATCCTGGGCTCTACACACCCTCCGCCAACCTAGTCCCCATATATGGGGGACATGGGGAGAGCAACGGACTTGAACTCATGCTTCCTTCATGCCTGAGTGTCCAAGTTGCTCCTTTACACCTGACAGGGGGAGTTTCCCTGGTTGCACATAGCGAGTGGAAGGAACACGTTATTCCAACCAGTTCATTTCCCCTCCATCGGGCGCCCCGGCTGGCCAGGGGGAGGCAGTTTAGAGACCAGGATTACTGCAGGTTTTTTGTGAGGGTACCTACCCTAGGGGACACGGGGAGAACATGCAAACTCCACACAGAAAGGCCCTTTCGCCAACCCCGCCTCGGGTATGGGCACTGATGACGCGGAGGAGGAAACACGCCGCCAGCACCCACAGCGTCCCGAGCGGGAATCGAACCCAGGACCTTCTAGCTGTGAGGTGACAGCACTACCAACTGTGCCACCGTGCCCCCAGAACAACCCTTTTTAATTGGATTAGTTTTTACGTCCGGATACCCCGTCCAGGACAGGCTTCTCCTCAGGAGACTTTGCTCAGATCTGAACCCATTTGATTTGGCGTGATATTAGGAACCCGTTGCGACCGCACGCTCTTGCTGACGTCGACGCCAGGCAGGGTTCGAACCCACAACCTTCCGCATGAAAGGCATATGCTCTAACCACTACACTAGAGCGGCCCGACCGTTTTAATTATTTCAAAAACTATTAAAAAAAAACCATTCCCAAATAAGACTTTCATGAATTAAAAACAAAATTCTGTATTTTTTGTAATTTCATGAAGAAATTAAAAATAAATCTAAGAAAGATTAAAAATGTTTAAATTGCCGACCGAAAGGCTCACAACGCAACGTGGCGTGCCTCCTCACCTTTGACGTCGCCGTGCTCTCCGTTTTCCTGCGGCTCGGTCTTCGGGACGATGGTGGCCGGCTGGGCGGCGGCGACGGCGGAGCCCGCCGGGATCTGCTGGAGTATGTGGATGGCCTGCATGGTGGCCGGCTGGGAGCTGCTGGTGGTCACCGGAGAGGCCATGGCGTACGTCAGCGGTTTCATGCTCTGAGGTAGCTGGCGCTGCACCGCTATGAGGACCGGCTGGTTGCTGATGGCTGAGCCTGGGGCACAAGACCACACCGCGGATTAGAGCTCAAATGTTTAGATCAGTGGTTCCCAAACTTTTTCATGTCAAGGACCCCCAAATTGACACCTATCATCCCGCGGACCCCCATTTGTAGAGATATGCAAGGGACCCCCATGAGAGAAGATTTTGACCGCTCTAGCAGTGACTCTCAGCCTGTTTAATTTCAAGGACCCCCCAGTTTGACCTGCATTAGGCTACGGACCCCCATTTGATGGCATTTCTATCTTGGAGACCCCAATTTATATTGTGTAATCAATGTTAATTTAACTCTGAGAGTAGGTACAACGGGTACAGTGGGTATTGCGTACCTGGAGGGCATACCCAGTGTGCCTACAATTCTACTAGGCAGATTATCATTTTATTTAAAAATATATAAGAGTTAGATGTGTGTGCAGACGTAGGGGCTGTCACAATTAATTGCAATAATGGATTTAATTGCATTTTTGGCATTGGACATTGGAACATATGAATACAATTGTAACGTTTTTTAGGCTTCATAATCACAAATGGCACAGTGCAGAAATAACAAATACAATTAAATATGCAATGAAATGACAGACATTTAATATTATAAGCTTGTAGATCGGATATATCTGCTATTTTTGGAAAATGTTCGAAACTGTGTTAACATTGTTCAACTTGGAAACAATTATGATGATTATGCAAAACAATTGCGATTATCTCAAAGACTTGCGATTAGGCGAGTATGTAACAAGGGCCTTTCTCGGCCCCACCCTTCTCCCATGTGTTTAGGATCCAAGATGGCCGCAGCACCAGGAGGGGGTGGCCTTACTGGGCTGCGTTCAGTCATTCAAGACACCTGTCTTGTGTCTGTCTTGTGTCTGTGTTTAATGGCCGCTGCAATGCATTTCCAATGGAAGCCCATATGGTTTGACCAAACATTTTGTTTGATGGGGGGGAGGGGGCAGAACACATCCATCAAAGCTGTGTTCAGACACAAGTCAAGTGTCAGACACAAGGCAAGTGTCTTGAATGTAGCTCAGTAAGGGCATATGTCGACCCCGCCCGCTCACCTCCACCCCACCCCCTCTTGGATCCTAAACACATGGAAGAGGGGTGGGGCCGAGAAAGGCAGTTATTGACAGGCCTACACAGACATTGACGTGCGGTTGTTGTCTCCACCAGGCCGAAGGCATGGGGAGAGAGTATGTTTTGCACTCCGTGTGTGTGTGTGTGTGTGTGTGTGTGTGTGTGTGTGTCCGTCCGTCCGTCCGTCCGTCCTTCCGTCCGTCCGTTACCAGCTAATCTCCGGCACCGTTAACTCGGTCGATGCCAAACTTTGCACACACACTCCCTGGATGCCAACGATGAACCTCTGCCCCGCATTTTCCAGAACGGCCTGTTATAGCGCCACCATGAGGCAGCTTTTCACATTCTTTACCTACAACTGCACCGATCTGCGTGAAACGTTGCATGCACACTCCCTAGAGGCCAAGGACAAACCTTTGACCTGCATTTTCCGCATCTGCCTTTTATAGCGCCACCAGGAGGCCGACTTTGTAAAACACATTTTTTGATATTACTCCTCCAAATTCTGTCCAAAAATCTCACAAATCGTTACACAGTATCTCTATGGTCATGTGCTCAAGTCGGATCTGTCCGATATTTCATATTCCATCCTAATTGTCTATAATTGGCTTTCACAGTTTGCAAGATTGCCCCGTTTTGAACAAAAGCCTCAAATCATGAACGCAGCATGCAATTTACGTGAAATCTTTCACACATGTTCTTACTAGGCTGAGGAATATATCCCACCCTTTTCACATTGGCCTGTTATAGCGCCACCAACAGGTAGATTTTTGCAAAACACATTTTTGGAACAAAATGCCTCAAATCATCCAATTGCCATCAAAGGCAAACATGTTTATATTACTCCTAAACATTTTGCCAAACATCTCACACAGTCCTATCCTCCTGGTGGAGACCTGTGCCCAGAAGGGCACTTTTTCATCTTATTCATCTTTCTTACCTGGCGTGTTCTGTGCAAAACGTGCCTCCTGGATGACAGCTAGCTTGGGCTGCACTGTGGCCACGGAGGGTGGAGGGGGTACGGCCGTGGCCGGGGAGGTGTCCAGCTCCAAGGGGACAGGAGAGCCCTCTCGGGACAGGCTGTCGGGGGTCTGGACTCCACTGGAGTGGGCAGACAGGACCCCGGCGTGATTGGGAGAGGCCGGGGCGCTCCTAATGGACACACACACACACACCACTTAATGTTTAAAAAAAAAAGCTCAGTATCCTAAAACAGTGGGTCTCAAAGTGGGGTCTGGGGGTACCAGGGGGTCTGACCACCATCTAGTGGTGGCTTAGGGCAGCGCAGAGCACCACACAACTCAATGACCGAGGCTCTTAGATTGAAAGCCGTTTTGGCCAGAAACTCAGTCAGGAAGTAAAAATCCGCAAATGTCATTTAATTCACCCAAAACATACTTTTTGTAAGCGAGGATCATATCATTTAGCTTGTTTTGACCCAAAAAGAAGAATCCGAGATATTATCGCCTTTTTTTCAACAGACCGCTACCGGACCGCTACTAAGGCGTCATCGGTGTGGAGGCACATACGAAAATAGGCATCAAAAGGCACAATTAGCGCCGGGTGAGTTAATACAGCATCACAATCATTTAACCACTTTACATGCATTTAAATGTTGGCTACTCAAAAATAGCAGATCTACAAGCTCAACGTGCCACACTGTGAGCTTACATCTGCTATTTAAAAATGTATAATATAGATGTTCAATCAATCCTCTCTTCTGGGGGTCCCTGCCTGGCACAAAACATTTTCAGATAGGTGTCTACAGCCAAATTGGGGGCCCTTGGTATGAAAAGCTTTGAGAAGCAGTGTTCTAAAACATATATTCACATCATATTCAATATAACACATTTTCAAAATGTGGACAGACATGTCAATAATCTCTATGCAAATTAGAACTTTTTTATGATACTACATCTTCATTTGAACTTTGTATTTTTACTAGATAAGGTGACTGCTTTTTGAGAGGCCAGAGGGGAGAAATTTAATTAACACTGATGGTACTGACGGTGAAATGTTGGAACAAATGAATGGGGAACCCCTTTTGGTGTTTTAAACATTGTTATAATTTAGCTATTGAAAAATAGCAGATCTACAAGCTCATAGCGCGCCACCGAGTGACGCGCTACGAGCTTGTAGGTCTGCTATTTTTGAAAAATCGTGAAAATGCGGCACAAATCTTTGAATATATATTATTTTTTATTTCGACGTCAGGCCTGGGTTAAGAACAATGTACACACACATGGCTTTAAGCTCTTGTGCATTGGACCCAATGTTGCAAGCGTGTTGTCATTTGGTTTCGTAGGTTGCAAGTGATGGTATGGTAACAGCATGGTGCAGTTAGGCACTTCAATGTTTTCTGAGCTCTTGTGATGAGTACATTTCTGTTTCACTGCGTTTCCATATAGTGAATCATAGCAGTTGACTTTCAATGGTCTTGAGTTCATGTCAATGGATCTGTTGATGCCCTCGCCATGTCTTAGGATGTGGTTTGGTTAAGGCGCAGCCTTACCGCAACCTTATCAAACTGCAGACATGGATCTCTGTTGACAGCTGAAATATAAGCATTTCTATAGTGATCTAAAGGGAAATAGTAGCGGACCTAGTATATAGCCCTGGGGGCCCACGGTCAACTGGGTATATAGTACATACTCTATACTATAGGGTTTTAGTGGTTAACATCAAAACAAGCAGCAGGTATTGTTAAGGGGGGAAACAAGGCTTTGCATTATGAATATAAAGCCCGGCTATGCTTCACTTTCATTTTTAATGGGTTGGCTCTTACAAATAAACGAAACCCTTTGCTGCTCTGAACCCGTAGCTGATAAAGAGACTTCTAGGAAACCACAAGGCAGTGTAAAAAAAACACATTACCCGAAAGACTGATGACTGTTCAACGTTACTTAAACGCTGTTGACCTTGCAGGCTTACTGATTGAAGCACTGGAATGCCAGTCAACAGTGATGTGCATCAGAAGAAGTGTAGCTTAAGTATATCTAACAACAGAAGTGCTTTTAAAAAGTCTACCATTGTAAAAAACATAGGTTGTGAGCTTGTACAATGCCAATAGTTAAGCTGGTGGGCGTCCAACCTGGAGGAGAGGGGTCCATGGGGGGTCCTGAAGCACGGTACGCCCCGGGGCCTTCGTTTCCTGAAGGCCTGCTCGATGAGCTTGCTCTCCGAGGAGGGGTCTATCCTCCAGAAGGAGCCTTTGCCCGGCTCCTCCTGCGACCGGGCCACTTTGATGAAGTAGCGGTTCAGCGACAGGTTGTGGCGGATCGAGTTCTGTCAACACAGAGGAGGGAGAGGAAGCCTTTTAGATCAGCTTCAGAGAAACAAAAAATAATCCATGAATTCAAGGCTTCATGGGGTGTGTAATTGATAGTCATTTTGGGGGTGAACTGCTGCTTCAAGGGCAGTTCACAAGCACTAACTACCATTGTCTTTGTAATAGTGGTGTTGTGTGGACTGTCCCATCGACATTTTAAAACACTTCAAAAAAAGTATGAATTGGGAAGGTTAAGTGGATCCATTCACAAAATGTCAGATCTGCTTAACATGACGCACTACGGGTGTTGGAACATGTCACAGCTGGTATTCGGAACTTGAAAATAACAGGGCATGTTGCAACTTCTCTCGCCGTTTGCGTACCTCGGTGTCAGCGAGCAGGCCGCTCGTGGGGCTTCTAGGGAAAGTGCTCTCCCAGCTATGTCAACTATGCATTGAGGTTTCATAGGTATGGTATTTCGACAGCGGCGGTGTTTGTGTGTGGGTGTGTGCCTAAGTTTCCTGTGTAACGGTGTCATGTCATCTGTTGCAGGTCTGCACTGACATAATGTCATTAAAAGTGGTGCAGCGGTTCCTGTGTTAAGTGGTCAGATAAGTGGGCCGTGTGCATTTTCAGAGCATCACTCAATTGTGTATACTTTAAGTTCCTATTTATGTTATGTTTTGATTGATTGATTGATTGTTTGCTGTTTAAGCACGGAGGTACAGTAAAACATTTAGGCTAAAGGGATAACACTAAATAGTACTCTGATTTGTTTCCATTGTGGTCTCATGTATTCAATTAATCAACAGGGTATAGAATATTAACACATTAATACATAACAAAATAGCTATATATTTACAGAGAAAAATAAAAAAGGCAAAAATGACATCAGTGTATGACCCCTCCCGATGAAAACGTATATTCAAGGTTTTAAAGAAAAAATACCATTACCATTATAGACATTATTTTCATCCATCATTAAAAAAAAAAGGATATTATATTATATTAAATTAATAAAATCGTAGTGTTTTCTTTTCCCAATTATTTGGGGGCCCACTTGCAATATCATCATGGCACCCCAGTTGGCCCCCACCAACAGGTCGGGAATCATTGAAGTGGTCACACCGAGGCCAGAAGAACTCACCTGCCAGCCCTTGTCTGCGGTCCTGTAGTAGGAGACCAGAAGAACTCACCTGCCAGCCCTTGTCTGCGGTCCTGTAGTAGGAGACCAGAAGAACTCACCTGCCAGCCCTATTCTGCGGTCCTGTAGTAGGAGACCAGAAGAACTCACCTGCCAGCCCTCGTCTGCGGTCCTGTAGTAGGAGACCAGAAGAACTCACCTGCCAGCCCTCGTCTGCGGTACTGCAGTAGGAGACCAGAAGAACTCACCTGCCAGCCCTTGTCTGCGGTCCTGTAGTAGGAGACCAGAAGAACTCACCTGCCAGCCCTAGTCTGCGGTCCTGTAGTAGGAGACCAGAAGAACTCACCTGCCAGCCCTCGTCTGCGGTCCTGTAGTAGGAGACCAGAAGAACTCACCTGCCAGCCCTTGTCTGCGGTCCTGTAGTAGGAGACCAGAAGAACTCACCTGCCAGCCCTCGTCTGCGGTCCTGTAGTAGGAGACCAGAAGAACTCACCTGCCAGCCCTTGTCTGCGGTCCTGTAGTAGGAGACCAGAAGAACTCACCTGCCAGCCCTTGTCTGCGGTCCTGTAGTAGGAGACCAGAAGAACTCACCTGCCAGCCCTTGTCTGCTGTCCTGTAGTAGGAGACCAGAAGAACTCACCTGCCAGCCCTCGTCTGCGGTCCTGTAGTAGGAGACCAGAAGAACTCACCTGCCAGCCCTTGTCTGCGGTCCTGTAGTAGGAGACCAGAAGAACTCACCTGCCAGCCCTTGTCTGCGGTCCTGTAGTAGGAGACCAGAAGAACTCACCTGCCAGCCCTTGTCTGCGGTCCTGTAGTAGGAGACCAGAAGAACTCACCTGCCAGCCCTTGTCTGCGGTCCTGTAGTAGGAGACCAGAAGAACTCACCTGCCAGCCCTTGTCTGCGGTCCTGTAGTAGGGGTAGTTCTTTGTGATGTGTGTGTAGATCCCGTTCAGTGTGAGCTGCTTGTCCTGAGCGAGGGTGATGGCTTGGACTATGAGCTGTGCGTAGGAGTACGGAGGCTTGGAGTCGTCCTGCAGCGTGGGAGAGGCAAGGCAGGTTGATTTGTATTAGCACCTTTCAACATCGGGACAATTCAAAGGGCTTTACATCAGTGGTTCTCTCAGTGGTTGTGAGCTTGTACAGTAGATCTGCTATTTTTGACCCGCTGTACAGTGAATATAACTTTAAGTTTAAAGGACTGGGGAGCTGTTCTCACATTATTGCTTTTATAGTGCGAATGTATCGTTAATAATCTGCGATTGTGGGGGCAGTCGATGTCCAATAGGAACATTTTATTGCCCAAACTTACAGCAGACCCCCATCTGAAAGTAAAATTGACACAGATGCTTTCCCGGTTTTAATGGGTTAATTGGATGAGGCCACACATAATTTTGTTGGATTAGTGCACATTTTGTTGCCAACTTTGTTGACAGAAACAAAATGTTAACTCTTATGCATAGCAATGTTCTAGTGGTTCGCTTGCCTATGAGAAACGATTTATAAGCCAACAAGGTGTTAAATCGCAACATGATGTTAGCTTGTAGATCAGTTATTCTTTGGCAAATCTGGGTCCTCTGGTGGACTTTAGATTCACAGTAACAAGATCTCGGAAACTTTATTAAGGCCACCTAGATTGGATTAAAGTCTTATCTAAATTATCCAGTATTTTAAGATGCAGATTTTAGTCAAGAAAGTCCTTTTGTGCACCTACAATGGACACAAGCGCGCCGGAATAGGCAGTCCTGAAACATGGAGTTTTAAGTAAAACATGTTTCTGAATGTACGCACACCTCAAAATGCATGACTAAATATGAACAGATTAAACGGGAGTCTTTTTGTACATATCTCCAACATCTACTCTAGCTTCTGTGTGCACCCCAGATAGTTTTCAAGTTGCTTGATTCAGTATTTTAAACATATTATTTATACATTTAACAGACACAGCCCCTTCCTATATAAACCCCAAACTCAATTTTAAATAAGATCCATTGAAAAACACACAATTGTCCATGAATGCAAGGCACATGAGTAATTTGATAGGGGGGAAAGGGCCTTTTGGGGATTAACTATTCCAAGTGGTTAGCGCCGTTATTCAAATCACTTTACAATGTGCATTACATACTCATACCGATAGCGGTGGAAACCATGCAAGGCACCAATCTGCTCATGGGGAGCAGAGAGGGATTGAGTTTTTTTTTTTTTATCTCAAATCTTTTCTTCTGGGGGGTCCCTATTTTGAGATGGGGGTCGGCAGTCAAATACATATAATTGTGGGGGTCCTTGACATAGAAAGGTTTGAGAACCACTGATAAAGCAACATTAGCAATAGCTTGTCAGAAAACTGCTAGGATTTAGAAGACATTTGTAGAATCAGCCTCAGGTCTTAACGGGTTAATCGAGGGTTTTGATATATTTTGGGTTAATTGCCCCGGAGCTTGAAGCCCGCCTCACCTTGGGACTGTCGCCCCCGGAGGCGTCTTTGTCGTTGTCGGGCTGGGAGTTGTCATTGATGAGCTGCAGCTCGGCAGAGCTCACCATGCGACCGCCCATCCGGAATCCGGACAGGCCGGCGCCTCGTGGACTGGAGGGGCAGGAGACAGGAGCACTGTGGAGGGAAACATAGAAGTCAGAACTGTCATGCTTTGGGTTTTGCTACCCCTCTGGTGTAAGAGGGGGGAAAGGACGAGGCCTAGTATAGACCCCTGGGGGACAGGCCAGGACATGGCCTGTGACATTAAAGACGACCATAGAGCCGTGGCACCCACAGGCCTGAGAGTGTCTGTCTGGAATTATGAACCATCTGTCCAGGTTATAAGGTCGAGAGGATCTTCAACAGAAACGCCTCTCTCTCTCTGTCTCAGCTCTGTCCTCGGTATACTAAAGGCTAAGCTGTGGGCGGGGCTGATCCCCGACAGGGCAGGCCGTGTCAAGGTTGACGCCTATCTCAAGGTAACCGTTAGCCATCTAGGACAGAGCAATCTCCTTTATATCCTAGCCTTTTTTGTAGAGCCGGTCATTGCCTTCTTCTTTTTTTAAACCACTCCAATAACCAGCTTCGTCTGTATGTTCGTGTACCTGTCCACTCAAAGAAGGAGCATGGTTGCTATGGTTAGTGTGTGACGTCACTGACATCATATCAGACCACAGCTGATCAGGCTATATAAGACCTTGCACCACTCAGTTCACACGGGTGTGATTTTCTTTTAACACAGAGCTATTGAATATTGGCAAGAAAGAAACTTTGTATTATGGCATTTCTTCTTTTTTTGAGGGGCGCTAGCCCCTCCAATACATGACTTTTGAAGATTACGTCATATGGCAGCCTAGTCTTCTATGGGATTAATTATGTTTGTTTAGGACACTTTGGGCCCCCTGCGGCCGATTTTAAAACCGGTGGTCAAATTGGACAGTGATTTGGACAAACAGATCAATTCTGTTGTTAAATCCAGTATTTATCAGTTGAGGCTTTTAGCGAAAGTCAAGTCTGCTGTAACCTATTATGATTTTAAACGTCTGATACATGCTTTTATCTCAACCCGCCTTGACTACTGTAATGCACTTTATGTTGGTGTTACCCAAGCTTGCCTACAGTTAGTCCAAAACGCAGCCGCTCGCCTCTTAACACAATCAGCGCCGGGATTCCTTCAAAATAGGAGCTCTGGGGGTGCCGGAAAGACATGGCCGCTTTTACTCTGAATATCATTGAGGATGCGCTAGGACGTGTGAACACGTCGGATGGACGGAAATGGTTAACAGGGGCACGGAAGTATGACCACATATCCCCGATTCTTGCCTCCCTACACTGGCTCCCTGTGCGTTACAGGATCCAGTTTAAGATTTTAACTTTTGTTTTTAAGTCTATAAATGGGTTGGCAACAGTCTACATATCGGAACTTGTAGCTCCCAAAGATTCGACAAGGGCCCTTAGGCCGACTGACGAGTCACTTCTCAAGATCCCAAAAGCTGAAATTGCGGGGGGATAGGTCCGCCCACGATGTGGAATGAACTTCCACCTCATGTTAGAGCTTCTCAAACCTTGCCTGTATTTAAATCACTTGTACTCCTTGGCGTTCCAACATACTGATTAAGAGTTGCTGCTCCCACTGCATTGTGTCTTTATATTGCCCTGTTTATGTATTGTTGTTTTTTTGCCCTTGGAATTTTAGTATTTTGTGTACAGCACTTTGTTTCAACTCTGTTGTGTTAAATGTGCTTTATAAATAAAGTGGAGTGGATTGGATCTCGTAACAAATGTTTTATACAAGAAACAAGCCAGGATGGATAAAGGAAAGAAACAGTACAACTTCACAAGAGAATTCATAGAAGAAACAAAGGGGCCAGAATTGGCTGTTGTTAGGCTAGATGTGAGAGATGGTGGGGGCATGCCACCCCACACATGACGCTCCGGGTTTGCCTTTGAGTGCACTGCCCTACAAAGGAGTAACTACCGGTATGTTTTTGGACAAACCAACTTATTTGTGTATCGAAAAGGTCAAATTGAAATTAGCCTTTGTAGAGTAGTGTAATATTATTTATATGCCGATTTCTCATTTGGCTGACCAGTTGAAACACTTTTAAATCCATTATCAGTTAATTCTTTTTTTCGTAGTTCTGTAGGGCAGTACAGATTAGGGATACATGCTAGTCTTTATAGAGAATGAAAACATCAGCAATCACTATTTTATATACTTTGTCGTACAACGTGTCGCACAAGGAAATTAGCAGATCTGCGTCACAATGTGAGATTGTAGATCTGCCATTTTTTACATGTTCTGGCCTGTAATGACTTGCCCAAAATAGTGATGCCAGGGTTAAGTGGTTGAAGCTGACCCAAGACAAGAACGGAACGTTTCATAGCAGCCCTCGGTCAAATAGTGGTATGTTTTGGCTCCCCACGCGGCCACTTTGGCAGACTACCAAACCCAATATATCCCAGAGGGAGACATTGGGTCATTTCAAGAGTATATGTTACGACGTAAAAAGGATGATTGTCCATTTTTTCACCTCTAAACTAAAAGAAGAAAAACAGAATCCACTTGACCAATGTACTCGTCTCTGTCTGGTGGAAACCGTTCAGGATTCAAATTTAAAAAATGTTTTGAGCTTGTGGATCTGCTACTTTTGAGTGATTCTGTAATATGATCAAGTAGGGCGTTAATTTACATTTATTTACATTTAAAAACACAAAAACGTAAAATATGTAGATATGGGGTTTCTTCCCGACAGCAACGGTATGCATTATCAACAGTGAAAGTTACAATCACAAGGCATACCTGTAATGTATGCATAATGTCCTTCCAACATAGCCTTTATAACACATGATATCTCTCCGTTAACAGATTGAAGTCCCAAACAGTGCCATGTCTGGTTATTATAAGTGACTTTGGGCTTGTTTTTCAGTAGAGGTGGGCTTGTAAATATTGGTAGTTGGGCTCGTTTCTAAGGTGTAGGTGTAGTAATGATTGGTTCTCAATTATTTTAAAGTCAAGTACCCCCAAATTTCTTTCTTTTTTTTTTTTAGTATTTGTCCATGGACGACCTCCCATCCCAAGTATTTTGTGCTAGGGACTTTGTTTTCAGATTTTGTTTTCGCGTTGTGAGCTTGTAGATCAGCTATTTTCAAATATCCGATGCATATAGGAATAAATAGCTCATGCGGCCTCCTCTTTTGGGCTTGTCTTCATAGACCTGGTTGTTTTACATTTTCTTTGGCAACTGGCAACACAGGTCGCAGAACAGTGCTGTAGATCAGGGGTTCTCAACGTTTTTGGCCGGGGACCCCCGGAAATGCTTTGGCAATGTCTCGGGACCCCCGCCCCGCCCCCTCCCGACCCCCAATATAAATTGACTGCTACAATAACCTTAAACCATTTTGGGCAGGAACCCCTTTTGGTGTTTTAAGCATTGTTATAATTTAGCTATTGAAAAATAGCAGATCTACAAGCTCATAGCGCGCCATCGAGTGGCGCGCTACGAGCTTGTAGGTCTGCTATTTTTGAAAAATCGTGAAAATAAAAATAAAATAAAAATATATATATTATATATATATTTTTTGAAAATAATTTGGGGACCCCATAAAATATTTTGGCGACCCCCCGAGGGGTCGCGAACCACGGGTTGAGAACCCCTGCTGTAGATAGACGAGTACCTGATGGTTCCGGTGGGTGAGGGCAAGGGGCTCATGAGGTGGGCGATGTTGTCTGGAATGTTGATGGTGAGGGGAGCGATGTGGGGCTGGACGTGCTTCAGCGGCGACTCCGGAGCCTCACGCTTCACCTTCCTGCCGCTGGACAGGGCCGTGAAGGAGATCTTGATGTTGGTGCTGGGGAACCTGAAAGTGCATCTAAAGACAAACGACACAACAGAAGATCCAAAGTTAAAAGTTGAGCATTTCTTGACTGGAGAGGCCCAGAGTACTGTTTGGCTCCGGTGCCGATCTGCAGGTTGGAAAGAAAACACCTCCTTTGAACAGCGTCGACCGAAGCGGTTCGGTCTGTGCCCCCTAAAAAAAATGAATGTATTGAATTTCAGTACCGAACCTTACTCTTCCCTATTCTACAACTTTGGCCCCGATCTTGCCTTACAAGGGGTAATGCCTAAACTTTTGTCATTTTTTACTATTTTGAAAAGCAGCATTTTAAAATAGTTCAAATAACCCATCTACAAGCTCACGACGTGCCAATGTAGATGGGCTAGTAGCCGCTAGTTGAACTATGTTAAAATGTTTAGGGATAAGGGGTAAAGGTGGCGCTTCATGAAATATGATAAAATCAAGCTGCAGGATGTGAAAATAGAAACTGACTTAAATTACAATTAAAAAAATATTAAATAATACTCTACCCATGCTAAAGAAAAACCATGCTGAAGGTAAATTCATACAGGTACAGTTGAAACCTCCACAATCATTGTATTCGCCACTGACTGCAAAAAAGGACTGGGCAATAAGACAAAATGTCACAATATTTGTGACTAAATTCTGCAGCATCGATATTCCATAATGTGACAAATCTATAAACATTATACTATATGATAATTTTGTGTGATGCTGTAGTTAGTGTAGTATGATCAAGTAGGGCCTTAATTTACGAGGGAAGAAAATAAGAAAATAGATATGGCGAGCCGTACTGCAAAGTACACATCCCTCACTTTAGCTCGAGATCCAAAACCAAAAGATACATTTGTAGTCTCCCTGGGACACAACAAACAAAAATACATTACCACGTAATCCCCATTTAATAATGACAATAATAACCAATATACAAGATTGCAATGCTTTGTGATGGGGCTGAGAAGCACTGCACTACACTACGCAGCTGCTAGCATGCAGCGAGCATGCAGGCAGCAATCAGAGAACCCTCTGTGTGTGTGTTTGTCTGTCAGGTCTGGAGCAATAGGTCTGAAGTGATGGCAGAGTGGAGCGCAGCCACCTCTAGGGGGGAACAAAGAGCCTCACTAGAGGATCTGGCTAAATTTAGGCTCTGTGGTAAACACAAACACATGCTGCGAGGCGAGCAGCACGCTCACCCTCAGCGGCTGCATGTAAACACCAGCGTGCCTGCCTGGGGCTAGAGGAGGTGGGAGAGCACTTCTCTCTGCATTGGTTCCAACTAAGGAGAGTCTTCCATTTTCGTATCATTCAACCTAACATCCCCATTGTCAGTATTATAGCAGTAACATCTTATCTCCATACTTTTCGTTTAAAAAAAATAATGCTGTACTTCAGGGACAAATAAGGTTTCCACATGAGGTTTCCACCCAAAAGAGACGATAGGCAAATTTCCCCCAAAATAGCAAATAGCCAATCTAGAAGCTCACGATTCAACACATTGTGAGCTTGTAGATCTCCGCTATTTTTCTATTCGTCCTGGACAAGAATGAGGACAGACAATCTGCATGATTAGCCTGCATGTTTCACAAATACCATTGAATAGATCGAACAATTCTACATGTCTTAAGATCAGGCCGCCTCAAACCCCAGAGACAGAGAAGGCCCAGATTGTTTGCCAATGCCCTGATTTCTCTTTGCTTATAGAGTGCCAGGCGAAGCACTTTCATTGCCAAGCCCTAACGGAGTTGGCATGAGCTAAGAGAACTATGTCCCCGATACCTAAGTCTCAAATTAGCTTTGCCACTCAGAGAGAGAGTGGAGAGAGAAAGAATTAGGAGCCAGACTGGTGCAGGAAAACTGAAGAAAGCAGTGTCCATTAGTTGTTGTTCTTACAATCTGCAAGTGACTGTTAAATAGTATGTGTACAAGACACATTTCCAAAACAATCAAAGAAAACCGGGATGCTTTCAAGACAAACACAGATTTAACATTAGAGCATGGTATTGGCTACAGACACATCAGGAGAGTAGACAACGCATGCCAAAGTGTTGAACACATCCGTTACTCATGCCTAGGGATGTGGCGATGAGACATTTTGGCCGATATCGATATCAGATATAATTAATTGCCGCTATGGCCGATAACAGATATTACCGATGTCGATATGATATCATTTTGTATTAAAAAATTATAATAACTGCCAAGGGGGTTCAACCAGACTCTTCTTAGCTATTGGTCGACGCCCGGACTAAGTTCACCAATGTTGAACTCAACTGGAGGTCCGGCCCCTTCGATCCCATTGAATGGACGGTTACGGAAGGCTTGCTGATGCTTCTGGCGCTCTTGTGACCATGCACTTATAGTTACACAGTACACACTACAAATTATAACCAAGAGAAGTCCAGCAATCAAAAGAAAGAACAGAACATGATCAAAAATGCTTCTAAAAGTAGGAATAAGCACAATTATTTATACACACGACACAGTTAATCAACAAGATTTCAAAGACTATTATCAGTTCTGTTTTATGACTTCCCGCCCCGTTTACAAGTTGCCCGTTTACAATACAATAAATTCACACAACGTATGGCTCTACCATTAATTTAGTGACCCTAAAGCGATCCATTTAAAAAAGGTACACGGTGCCCATTGCTCTTTGCCAACACTCTGGCCTGGCACCAACTAGGGCATCGTTGGAAAAAGAATGCCATGATTAACCACATGAATCCTAGCTTCCCAATTCTGGGGCAAACATTTGCAGAAAATAGTCAAGCAGCTTTTAGATCGGCAATGAGATTTGATGTAGCGGGAAATACTAGCAGACCAAGTATATAGAGCCCTAGGGTACCTGAGCCGACCTGGCCTGTGTGATGTCCTCACACTTTTTTGAGTTTTTACCCCGTTTTGAGTGTTTACACAGAAACACGTGGTGGCGTGCTGTAAAGGATTTCCAATCTAGGAGGTGGTTTCACTATTTTTGCGTTTTCAACCCCCAAAAACACAGCCGGCAGGCTAAACAGAAGGCACATTTGATGTTTTCTGTATGGTTAGTTTCCGTGTAAAGTGGGCCAAAGGGTTTAAGTGGTTATAAGCAGTGGAAGTACAGATTATCATTAAGAATTTAAGACCCCTACACTAAAAATAAATAAATAAAAAGCTTCTTGATTATTCTAAAAAGTAATTGATGGAATAAAATATAGTGTGATTGATGAAGATAATAGACAGCTGCAGCAGCCCTGGTTCAGATTGTATGTGGGCCCCAACACATGCTTTACGACTATAGGGGTATTTGTGTTTCTTGCCTTGGGGGGCCCAGTTATGTCAGACACAAACTAAATGTGTGACAAATTCCTCAGGAGGGAAGACCATCCCCACCCTCGCTGACCACCTTAGGTGAAATGTCCACAAGCAAACTGGACCTAAACAACAAACACAACCTACTAAATAAATACCTAATAAAGGGTTATCATATGAACCAATACATGTGTTACTATGCAAAACTTCAATTGAATAATTCAATATGTTCAAGTTGCACACGGAATGAAAAGCTTGTATAGCATTAGCGTGCTCAGTATGCAGAATGGGTACATTTCAATACAAAAACTGTTACTGTGGACGACACCATGATTATGAGCATTACACTTGTTTAGGATAAGTGCAAGACAGACAACGCTTGCTAAATCAAAATGCACACTTGCATAACACTGCATGCAAACTTTAGATTTCCATTTTATATTGGACTTTAACCACATTAACCATAATCATCCCTATTTTTGGGGAAATTATCAGCACTTTTTAAATAGAGCCAATTAAGCTCACAATGTGCCGTTTTAGATCGGCTATTTTCGCAATTTGTCAAAATGACAATGTATATTAGGTGGTTAAGCAGCGTCTTTCTTTTTGTCTTGCAGAATGTAAATAAACAAAGGAGTCACACAGCCATCATAACAACTTGAAGAACTCCTGTGGGGGGGGCCTCTGGGAAAACACAGTGGGGGAGGGGCAGGGAGACACAGGGGGTGGGTGGCCGTTTCAATGTGTGTTTACATCACCATAGTGGAATCCCTGGAACACAACCAACCAGTCCCCTGGGCCAGGGCTCAATGTTGCCATGTCGGCTCATTGTAAGCCGCTTTGGCCTTGTTTTTCTGTAAAGTCACTTGAAAATATTGGTGGTTCAGGGTTTTTTGGGCTTGTTTCTTATCTTTTTGTGTGCCAAAGACAAGATAGTCTTTTTTTGCCATGGTTCTGGTTGCCAAAGCCGAGAGATTTTGTGTTTTCTTTGTTGAACAGGCGCTTGTGTCATCTGATTCAGAAAAAGGGATTTATCTCAGATTTATTTTCCCCAGGCTGTGTTTTTGGTCAAAACAAGCTTTTTCCCACAGCCCCTAACTCATGAACCAATGGACAAGGAAACGTGCCTCTGACTCCCACATGTAGCTTTGATTACATCCTGGACACATTGCGTCTGCAGTGGCTCTTAAAAAAAAAGAACAAATGTTGAAAACACTGGTGATTTAAATCATTAATACCTGACACACAGAGGATGGATGGATGGATGGATGGATGATTTTATAGACCTGGTTGCTTGTTTCTCTCACAAAAGCTGGCAACACTGCCAGAGCTCAGCCGACACCCCCATGCTGTCAGAATGCTTCCTGGTATCCTTCTTCTTTGCTTACACTAGTATTATGACTGCACCAGCTAGTCACAATAGATTCCTGTAAAGTAGCATGACTGTGAACTGCCTTTTAGGAGCATGGCAAAGACATTAAGGGGCTGCTGTAAGTGATATTTTTAGAGGGTTCACAACCTTGTGTTAAATAGATCTGTATTCCAATAATCATTGCTGTCTCCCCGTCTCTAATATATTCAGGTCGGCATGCCAATTTCATTGAATCAGGAGACACCCATACACTCATGGATTAAAAAATGTGGAAGTGGAAGTGGAACACTATCAAATTGTAGCCAATAAATGACACCCTGAGCGGCAAGGACGGAGTTCTCCGCCCTATCAATTAGTAACGCCCAGCACTCAGGACGGAGAGTGATCAAAAGGATGGAGATTATTGATATCAAAACCGATCGCATCGCTCCACAGGCTGGGAGCGTCCGTTGCGCACCAAATTTTCGGTGGGACGTCATCGAAAATGTTCCCCCCCATTTCAGCCGATGAGATCGAAAATCTTAAAACGTTATTAACTCTTGATCTAAATCACTCCGTCCAATTCTAAGAAAAGATTATGTGTTAACGGCCCATCGCGGTCCCGTCGCTAGTCGCAGTAGAATTAATCATACCTCCCGTTGTTGTCGATCGCATCGAGAGTGTTTTGGCTACATAAAGCTACTTCAGCCACATCCGGGATAGCATCCGGTCCGTCGCTAAATGTGCTCCGCTGCTATAAATCGCTGGGCGCTATGATTTAATGGATTAAATAACCCTGAGCGTTCGGGTGTTAACCAACCACCTGAACATTTTCTGTTTACTAAAGAGCTGGAGAGATGAGGGATACCGTACCCCTCTTACTGAGTAACTGAACAAACATTATATAGCAATGAATCAGAATACAGAGCTTTACATTTTTAACAAAACAAAACAGTGTTGTTGGCGGCTGGCTGTGGACACCATGATGATGGTCTGACTCTGCAGTATGTTCCTAGTGGGAGTGAATGTAAGTACATTAGGAGTCCCGTTGATTAAAAGCTCTTTAGTGGCAGACGGCCTGATCAATAGTGTAAACCTGAAACCACTTGGTGATCCTTTCAATGTGAACTGGCTTTTGGGGCAACAGCACAGCAATTTCCAGCAGGTTTTACAACAACAAAAAACTAAAATACAGCCTGGCTAGATGGTGCATTGTCTATGCATCTGATATTGTGTAATTTCTCACACATGATCATGATAGCTCATTTACACTACATTGGCATTCGGCAAACAACAATGTGTGTAGCATGAAGAGAGTAAGTTAGCAAGCAAAATGGCGTTCTATGTATGCATTTGTTAATGTATAACAACAAAGGGTTTTACCTGCATGCATACTCGTTTAGTAGTATATACACTATACAGGTGCTAAAAAAAACCTGTATCATTTCAGATCTAATATTTGAGAACTCCATATACTACATATCAACGATATTCACTAGAAAATATTTGCTTATTTTTACAATGCTCTACCTGACTTCTATAACGTCATATTTCATTCCCTGAAGAAGACCTTACAGGTCGAAAGTTTCGAAACGTTGGTTTCTTTTTAATACATTTTCAGCATTGTGGCTTTCTTTTTCTTCTTTTTTCTATGATTAACGCCCAAGGCCATTAGCACCTCACCAATACTGGTGTGCGCCCCAATACTGGTGTGCACCCTTCTCCAGTTTGTCTACCACTATAACGGTTATAACCACTTAAACCCTACATATACAGTATATACACAATACCGGGGTCCCCGCAGGGTCTCTGCTGAAAGGTTGGTTTGCCTGAACGTTTTCGGCTAATGTTTACTATTACGACAGAACATGTGTTCTTAACCATCCGATTTAAAATCATAATGACCTTTGAGGATTAATGTGTAATAAATGTATCATCAGGTGAAAAATGTTGGGCGTGGGTGGTACGTTATGACAGAACCACAAACACCCCAACACAATGACCCGACACCACCCAAAACCTAGACAGGTACATTATGTTTATCATGGTTTAGTAGTTAGATAAATTTATCTGGTAGAGACGTAGAGCAGAACTGTTCTGGTAAACGTGCACTAACTTGTTTTCTAACAGCATTCTCCTCTGTATTGCAAAGAAGCTCAAACACTAAAAAGACAAAAAATGTTTAGGTTGCTTTTCACAACATTCTGCACATTGTATGTAAACGATAAGGTCAAGCTACCATCACTGGTCTGGCATGCACAGTGCACACCCTAAATATTGTAATCTAATGTTATTCATTATTAGACTAGATAAATATAGTACTACTCTCATCTTACATGCCAGCCAGCGGCTGCTTTAAGCATTTAACATTTAAGACACAATGCAAACGTCCTGTTTGAGGATCACCTCCAAAGGTCTACTCTAGTCTAGGCTGAGGCCCAGTCATGGCATGCCCCTGGTTCAGGGCGGGGACATTTGGTTTGTTTACGTTTAGGAAGTCTCTCTCCACACACACGCACGCACGCACGCACGCGTGCGCACACACACCCCCAGGAACCAACTCCATATACATTTAGTATTTTATAGCTTTCATCATTCAACACAGTGAGCACATCTGACATCTCTGATCTGGCTAACATCAGCTATAGGCCTTCAATGTTGCGTTATAGCCTCACACTTTAAACAAGCGTTATGGGTAACATCTCAAATGATTATTATAATATCTGCCACTGAGAAATCATTTATAGTAAGATTGTGTTGTTGATTATTCCATCTTTGCTCCATTTTCAGAACGAAAATGGAGCAAAGGCTAGATAGGATTGCTCAGTTTGGGAGAGAATGCACAATTGACAGATTGTGGAAACAAATGCACCCTTTTGCGTCAATAATGGCCTGTACTCAGAGTGGTTAACACATGGAACCAAAAGCAAATGACCCTATATGGTCCATTTCGTTCCATTTGTTACACCCGCAGTTAAATTAACACTGGAAATGTGACTGTGTACACTCTGTCCTGCTGGGCTAGCGAGGAAAAAACACGTGCTCTGCTCCACCTAGCAGTGCAGATTCAAAACAATGTCGGTTAGCATCAGCATCATTAGCATCCACATGTTGTTGTTGTAGTAGCGTAGCTCTAAAACAGCATCAACAATAATAATTACCAATAATAATAACCAGTGGCGTAAAGTAACTAAGTACATTTACTAAAGTATTTCCAATTTTCAGTACATGTACTTTTTCTATACATCTCAGAGGCAAATATTGTACATTTATTCCGGTACAATTATTTGACAACTTTAGTTACGAGTTACAAAACATACATCAACCACTTTCAACCCAAAATACATTTAGGCCATTTGAAAATAGCAATGCGTCGCCTGGATCTGCCATTGATTACCTTCTACTTTTGTACTTTTACTCAGGTACATCTTGAATTCCGGACTTTTACTTGCATTTCTACATTGCAGTATTGATATTTTTACTTAAGTAAAAATGAGAGTATTTTCTTCCCCCACACTACTGTACAATAATAATAATGACATTAAAACTCACATTCTGGGGAGCTGCAGTGGGGGCGCCCCCCGGCGGAGGAACACGCCGTCCACGAACACCCCGTTCTTCCCCAGGCAGCGCAGGTAGAATTCCCCGCCGCCGGTCCCTCCGCCGTCGTCTCCCCCGGCGGTGAACACCTCCAGGTGCCGCCGGGAGATGAAGCTCGAGTGGCCCATGCTGACGTCCACGGAGCCCTGCGACGAGTTGCGGCCCACGGTCACCGAGCGCTTCTTCATCGTGTACTCGAACTCCCGGCCCTCGAGCCGGGCCACCGGCCCCCCGGACGACGAGCCCACCGCCACGGACCCGCTGCTCACCAACACCGCTGCCATGTTTTTTTCCCCCTGTCGCTCTAAACGTTATGGAGCTTCTAATTCAATTAAACAACGACTGTTGTGTGTTGTTATGGGGGTGGGTGGATGTGTGTTTGTGTGTGTGGTGGAGGGAGGGGGGTAAATAAATATAAAAATGTTAAAGCTGCTGGCGCGTGCTGCCGTGGCCCCCCGTCCCGTCCCGTCCCGTGCGGTGGTTCAACCGTCGGGTTGTATGTGTGTGTTAAATGAAAGGCATCCGAGAATTCAAAACAAGCTCGTGCGGTGCGGTTCCGGGGGGGGACGGAAGGAACGTGCGTGGTGCGCGAGCGGCGAGGCCACACACAGCACGGGAACACACACTCAGCAGCAAGGCACAGCACACAGCCCAACCTACACTACCCTACTCCCCACCGCGACAACCTAACCCAGTCTACCGTCCATTCAGGCGCCGCCAGGGGCGGGCGCGGACAATGCGACGGCCAGTGAGACTCGAGCGGAGAAGGGGAACCGACCGAACGTTTCTATTATAATTTTTCTCTTAATCTTTTTTTTTTTTTTTTACAATCATAATAACAACAATAATAATAACATTATTATTATTGTAACAACAATAATATTATTATTATTGTAACAATAATAATGTATTAACTCTACAGTTGACTCAAATCTCTATAAAGCATCTAACACATTTATATAGGATATATTCCGGTCTAGAGCGGATACGGAAACAGTGTGTTTGCGTGATAGGTGCGTGCAAGTAACCATGCAGATACAGTAGATCCGGGACGGGCTTTAGCCCGGATCTGAGCACTGAGTAGTGAATGGAATGTTCCTCTGACAGACAGTCCTGTAGCAGAGCCCAGAGGACTGCAGTAACTACTGGATTTACAAGCTCACAGCCTCACCCCCACGTGTCGCGTTTGTGACTGTCTGTGAGGTTGTAGTAGATCATCTGCTATTTTTAAGTCACCGTCGCATGATGAGGTAGGCCTATGGGATAAATAAATATACACATAAAAATGTAGGCTTGACTCAGCAAGGTCGGTTGGCCAGTGTAGTTGGTGGTGGTGAGACGCAAGGCGTGGCTTTTTTTCCAGAACACTGGAATGGAGTTTTACACGTGCGAGCTGTCCATCCACCGGCTGCCAAACGCCACAGGACAGGAGGAGACTCACTGATCTGTCTGTATCTGACTGTATCCAAAACAATATTTTGCTATTGTGATATGATCGACGGGTATTTATATTAATAACATAACACATGATCCCGACCCGCCAGGCTATGCATCTTTGATCTTGTTGAATCACTCACAGCAAAGCATACATTCCTTGTGTCTCGTCCACTACAAACTCCATGCCGGGTCGTTGAACATCCCTCCCTTTGCAGCATGAAGCCTAGTTACTCCACACACACTCCACAGTAAACTTAGCAAAGACAAGACACTATTATTGATTTTCTGAATATGGTTTTGATGTAGGCAAAAACAATGACAATTTGACAAATGTTCGTTGATGCTGCCCGCGATTTATAAACGGATTGAATTATTGTCTCAGAGTCTTTCAGTAAAGTTATTTAGTACCGGTAGTAGGTCGGCTGGATTTGTAGCCCTACCTACGGCAGACGATAACGTCACCGTGGGTTGAACGGTAACAAGACAACTCACCCCTTTTCTGTTTTTATTCGGTTGAACGGGTTTGAATGACCTTGGCTCGCCGCTGGGGCCACTTGTTTGTAAACACTGCGTGTGTGTGTGTGCAGTGGTGACTGTCCGGCTACTGTGTTTACCCCGCCCACAGGTTGAGAACTAACTGATTTATAGGCTGCTTAGTGCTTATTTGGGAGCTCCCTAGATGCCCAAACTACACCAGTTGTAACTCCCTGCAATAATCACAACTCCTTGCAACAAAACAGTTTAAAGGTCAACACCAATGCAACTCCTTGCAACAAAACAGTTTTAAGGTCAACCACACCAATGCAACTCCTTGCAACAAAACAGTTTTAAGGTCAACCACACCAATGCACTCCTTGCAACAAAACAGTTTTAAGGTCAACCACACCAATGCAACTCCTTGCAACAAAATAGTTTTAAGGTCAACCACACTCCTTGCAACTGCCATTGGGGATAATGGTTGCAAGTAGGCCTAGTAGTTGCATGTTGCAAGGAGTTGCATGGTGATTCTGTGCGGTTTGGCCTCTAGGTGCAACATTGTTTTCTCACCTTTTTAATAGGCTACCTCTAAAATGAAAACAAATCAATAACACCATTACAGTGCGAGGCATTGTGAGCTTGTAGATTGGCTATTTTCACAATATTTATCTGTGGAACTGAGTCAGACTAATGTAATGCCTACAATTCCACAAGTCCCCGTGCAATTCAAATATGATTATTTTGGGGTAGCCTGAAAAGGTTGAGAGCCACTGGCCTAGACTAGAAATCCTACATTGAAATATTTGCTTGAGTAAAAGTACACATTCAAGTTTGTATGTGGTATGGAGCTGGCTATGTTTTGTAATATTAACCTAAATCTGCAACAAGCTATAACAAATTGTAGTATATTAAAAAGTACAATATTATTTTCCTATGAAATGAAGGGGGAAAAGTAAAGTGATGACCATCATGCATTATCTTCAGTAAATTGGTCCTCACTAATGCTTACAGATGATTGATTGATTGATTGATTGAAAATCAACAGTTTGCAGAATTACAGTACATTTCAAGCATGATGCATCTGTATCTCAGAGGAGGGCTGTGGACACAGAGTTGTATTAATGCAAGGGCATACACAAGACACCGCTCTTGCATTAAATGAAATAATAATAACAAAACAATGTTGAACTTGTGATGTTAGAAGGAAGTTGAGTTGAGTATAGCCTCGGTACCCAGGCTTTCAGTAGAAACCTTGAACATTAGTTGCTACTCTTAACCACTGGAGGGAGACATACACCTTTATAAACCTTTCCATATCAGTCACTCGCAATATCATTTTTTGTGTTATTGTTTTGTTCTGTTCTCTTTTTAATGTTTTTGTTTGTTTTGTTTATATGTTGTTTGTTATGTATATTCACAATAGTATTTTGGAATATATTGTGATACGGATAGGCACTAATAAGCTATAAGCTTCCGCCTTCCGCCCATGCCTTTTCGATCACCCTAAAGAACTGTTTAATTTCTCTCTGAAAAATGAAAAGATCGAAATAAACCATTCATTCATAATAATAATAATAATAATAATAATAATGTCACTAGCAATAAGCATTTTAGCCAAATTACATTTTCGGATAGTGCTTAAATGCTGGTCGGTTATCTGTCAGTGTAAACCAACCAGTAGTATACTGAGCCACAGCACTATAGTATAAAGGCCTACACCTGTCCACTACAAGTGAAAGTCACATTTCTGAGTTCAGTACTGGCGTAGGCCTACTTGCTTTTAAAGATACTATTCAAAAGTATGTGCATGCTTTTAAAGTGATTGAGTCTTCAAAAGTACAAATTATTCTGCTTTTTGGTTTTGATATCATTACTGTATTGAAATGTAGAATGTATACTTTTTCCCTCCCTAGAAATGTAGTGGAGTCAAAAGAACAATATCTGCATCAAAGTATCAAAAGAAAAAATACTCAAGATACACCAAAAAATGGACTTAAGTGCAGTACTCAAGTAAATGTACTTAGTTACTGTCACAGCCCAAATATAGCAGCATCTGGATGGCTATATTTACCTGTGTCCTAATTCTTCTTCTGATTGAGTTGAAATATTCTTAGAAGTTGCTGACTTCCTAAAAACTGCCGAATCACACTGATCTTCTCAAACACAACTGGGACGTAATTAGGGTAATGATTTACTTATATCAGTGGTTCTCAAAGTGGGGTCCGGGCAACGGCGTGCATCCTCTGGGGTTCCAGGGGGTCCCCAGCAAAATTAGTGAAAACCACCAAAATCAGTTTTAACCACTTAAAAAGGGTTAAATGCCTGTCTGTCTGGGGCCATTGTGGAGTTGTGGACTGCAGTCATGTAAATTAACGAAGCAGCCTACATTTACTCTACTAGTACTGTAGGTACATTTGGTCAAGTGGCTATGGCCGAATTTAGGCCAAGGAGTGTTTTTCATGTAAAACTAATGCTTGGAATGGATTCAGAATCATGAAAACCCTCTAGTTTGACATGTCACAATAATTGTCACATGCTACTTTGTCCGGCAGAGCAGGCCTCTCATTCTAATGACCAAGTGAATAGAACAAACAGAAATAAAAAGTATGGCATGACATCACATCACAGGTTAAACCCTATTCTTTGAGCTTTTGGGCCTGTGGCTCCCGGCTAATGTATGTCACCATGTCTGCTTCAGTACGGAAATACCACCACTGACCTAAGCACCACTGACCTAAGGTGTCACTGTTGAGCAGCCTAACACACATTGTCCACTGCAGCACGCGCGCACACACACACACACACACAAACGGATCATTTTTGCAGTTATGTGTGATTATTTGCCTCTTTTCTATTTTCCTCCATTTTTGCAGCAATATTTTGCCATATTTTTGTATTTTAGTCAATTTTATTCTTTTCTTCTGGAGCTAGCTAGCTCTGGTCCATAGCTATAATGCTTCTATGGGGCGACTGTGGCTCAAGAGGTAGAGCAGGTCGTCCAATGATCCATGGGTCGGCGGTTCGAATCCCGGCTCCTCCTGTCTACATGTCGAAGTGGCAAGACACTGAACCCCAAATTGTGGTTGGTACCTTGCATGGCTTCCGCCGCAATCGGTGTATGAATGTGTGTGTGAATGGGTGAATGTAATGCACAATCTATGTAAAGCGCCTTGGATAAAGGCGCTATATAAATGCACCATTTGCCATTTTCTATGATTCTGCCGTGCATCATAGAAGCATTAGAGCTATGGACCAGAGCTACCCTGGAGCCAAGGTTTGCCATACCCAATTGATGCCACTGACACACGCACGCACGCACGCACGCATTCATTCACCCTGCTGTTTATTCACCAAGGTTCATGCATAATCTCCTTACTCTGATTTCACACATATAATACGGTAAGTCACTCGAGTGTCTGCTAAAACGTTCCCAAACTTTTTAGCCCGTGGCCCAAAAGAGAAATCTGACGTTTGCCCAGGAAGCAAACTAGTGAAAATAGCAGATATACAAGCTTGTAGATCTGCTATTTTTACTACTTTAAACATTTGTTTTCTAATTTATGGAATGTCTTTGATTTTTTCTTTTATTTCTTCCTGAAATCACTGAAAAAAACATTTCATTTTGTTTACAATTCATGAAAAAAAATGCTGTTTTTGGGAATGTTTTTTGGAAATGTTTTGAAATAAATAATAAACAAAATGTAGGAAACCAAAAAATAAAGGGACCCATACAAATGTGTCTGCGGCCCACAAATTGCTCCCAACCCAGGGTTTGGGAACCAGTGTGCTAAAACACCTAGATTGTTTCGTGCCTGCACCTTCTGCTATTGCTTCTCAAAGCGAATGGATCTCAGAGCAGCCTGCAAGCAGTCTCTCACGAGAGACGGTGATGTGTGTGTGAGTGATCAGCACAGTCGTGATTAAGCTGCATCTCATAGAGACACAAATACCTCTCCATGACGACTGGAGGCCTCCATCATAACAGGTTTGATCAGTAAATCCCAAATGGGCCTTATACTGCTCTCTCTCTCTCTCTCTCTCTCTCTCTCTCTCTCTCTCTCTCTCTCTCTCTCTCTCTCTCTCTCCTCTCTCTGTGGTGGAAAGTAAGGATGAAGTAGGTTACATTTACTCAAGTACTGTACTTTAGTTTATACCATTTTGAGGTACTTTAACTTTTCAATTTCTTGACACTTCACGCTTCTACTACATCTCAGAGGCAAATGCTTTTTTCTCCACTGCAATTATTAAAACGTGTTACTTTGTAGATTTAGATTATTATTATACTATGCAAAACCTGTCAGTCGTTCCATCAGTCGTTCTGTCACGCCACATCTTTTACTTGTAACTAGAGTATTTCTATATTGTGCAGTTTTTAAAAACAACAGAGTACTTCCACCTCTGGCCTGCAGCCTCTCTCTCTCGCTCTCTCTCTCTCTCTCTCTCTCTCTCTCTCTCTCTCTCTCTCTCTCTCTCTCTCTCTCTCTCTCTCTCTCTCTCTCTCTCTCTCTCTCTCTCTCTCCATTATGCCTTCCCCTCCATTTCCGCTCTCAGGGGCAGGAACTAAATGGATAGACATTAATAACACTCCAACGTCTGGGAGCTAATGCTGCCCTGAGTGCTGATTAAGGCACTGAAGAAATGGGCGTGGAGTTGTAGCCTCATGATCCACCACCCTTCCTGCACTATGCACAGTCAAATCTTGCAATGTGCTAATGCTAATTTAACTCTCAGTGTAAGTACAATTGGAGCCTGTTCCATTACACTTATTAAGGTATTTCCCTTATTGCCCGTCTAGTTATTGGATAGGCTACAGATCCAGCGGGCACCTAAACCTGCATCGCAATGTTAATTTAGCTTGGTTTACAAAATGTAAAGGAAGAAGAAGAAGAGAAATAAATGCATGTTTTGGAAAATTGTTGGAAACAATACATGAAATGGTGGCATGGTGGTTATCATTATCAGACCTATATTTACCCTTCAATTTCTTGTTAATCCACAACATGACTGGATATCACAGATTGTGTAGCAATTTGTAACATAAATATTGGGCCTTAAATGTAATTAAAAGAACACACCCGTGTGAAGTGAGGGGCGCTAATATATTAAAGTCGAACTCATGTTGATTAGGTCAAACGGTGTCAACACAAACATTAGGGTAAATTCTGGTTATTTACATCGTTATTTACCATATTTAGGATAACTATTCTCCTGAGTCATGTCTAGTTGTTTACCTTAATGTCCCTGAGTCATGTCCAACTCTGACAATGTAAGAGTAAATTAACTGAGGATTTGAACTGGGCACAGCAACCTGAACCACACGCATGACGTTATTGTTGGAGGCCAAACAGGTAATCATCCAAAAACGCCTCATCATTCATTTGTAGCCATGATGGCGTTATTGTGGGGGAAAACAAATATGTCCCTGGCTAGACTGGTTTAGCACGGCACTCATGTGAAATCCGCCCATCATTGTTGTTTTTTCTCTTTCAGTAGAAATGGGAGAGATGTTTATTTACAGACGCTTTGAGTGGGTGGATCTCACTCAAATATCCCTTAGCAAAGTGAACGCCACCTTGCCTGCCTGTTTGGCCGGTTCCCAAGAAGAGCAAATGTCACAAGAGGCCCTCGAGCCACTTTTCAAGTGCATTGAAATTCGTCACCAAACATTCTAGACTTAAATGCACTCTTTGGGGCAAAGCACTGGATGAACGATGAATATTTATTGGCCTTCCACAAAGAGAGGATCCAATGAAATAAATTAAACATGGCATACTGTAGCTTTTAAACTCTTTATCCCTGTAAAAAGTGCTCGAAGACAGAAATGCTTTCCCAATGCCAGCACCGTGGTGCTGATAAATTGGCCACCTGCTGCTATCTACTGTACGTAAAAATGTCATCATATTGTCACTTGTCGGTGTCCTCAGCCTCAATGAAATGCTGGAATAAAGTCACTTTTTTAATCTTCAGAGTTTTCTATAGCGCAGCCGCAGCGGTTCTCTGCAGCCTTCGGCCACGTTCGCAGCCCACCCATGTGACCAATTAACAACACGGCAGCCGAAAGGCCCTTAATGATCAATCAATCGATTGTGTTCCAGCTCGGATCAAGCTAAAAAATGCCATGGCATTTATTTCCACTTTCATTTATATTCACACTATATTATCATTACAATCGTAGTGATCTGCCAATTATTTTGGGGCACACTTGCAATACTCTCCCACAGGTTGAAAATCACAGTTCCAGCGCCTTTCAGGTCCTCTGCACGTGATGTATTGTTGGAATGTCGATGTTTTCCTCAGTGAGACGGAGACTACCTCACAGCAGGAGCACAGACAATGATAGTCAGAGAGATCGTAAAATAAAATGATTGAAACATTTATTCTCGATAAGAGCATTGATATTTAACCCTCATTTGCAATGCATTCGAGATTATACACATATAAAACAATCAACAATTAAAGACACATACAGATATAAAACACAGAAACAACAAATATAAAACATACAACTAGTAAGTCCACCACTGGTAAGGACCAGAGTTGGTGCACCCCAAGGTTGCATTAGCTCACCTGTACTGTTCACTCTTTACACGGCAGACTGTAACACCTGCGAGTCAAATCAGTTTCTTCTGAAATATTCGGATGATTCTACGCTAATAGCTCTGATGACTGACAGTGATGACCCGAAACAGTACCAGTGTAGCGCTGACCGGCTTGTAGAATGGTGTGACAAAAATAACCTGATTATCAACACTAAGAAAACTGAGGAAATTATATTTGGTCCTGCTCCCGGTGATAAGACACCACCGGTGACAATCCATGGTTCAGCTATTGAACAAGTCCCATCTTACAAATATCTGGGGGTGATGATAGACGCCACCTTATCATGGTCATCTCATATTGACTATATTGGTAAGAGGATACAGCAGCGTATGTACTCCCTACGCCTACTTAGATCGTTTGGTGCTAGCAGTCAGATCTTGTCTCTTTTCTATACGTCTGTTGTTCAAACTATGATGTTGTACTGTAGCACGGCCTGGTTTAACAGCCTATCAATGATATATAAGAACAAACTGTATAGCCAAATTAAGATCTGCGCAAAAATTGTTGGTAGGCCAGTCGAGGTTGTGTTGCGTTCCTTTAAAGAAGCCCAGATCAATAGCATGCTTAGACTGGCGAAGAGCATCTCCTCTGACCCCTTACATGTTTTAAATTATGAATATCAACTGTTGCCCTCCATGAGGCGGTTTAGAGTCCCAAAATATAAGAAAAACAGGCTAAAGAACTCTTTTGTACACCAGTCTGTTCTGCTTTTAAACCAAAATCGGTAAACCAAGATGATATGTTCTATTGTTCTTGTTCCTGTCTGCTTCTGTGATGTGTGTCCTGTAATGTACCTTGTGTAATGTATTGTGTATGTCCTGTCTGTATCTTGAACGGTGACGTCATGGACTCAAAGCAAATTTCAGTGAAAGCTGACAATAAAGTTGTATCGTATCGTATCGTATCGTAAGTAAAAAAACAAAACAGTTACATACAGGGAGAACCAATAGCCAAATGGTTAGGGTGCATCTCTCTCTCTCTCCCTATACGTTATCCACAGATGAGCCCTCCATCGGCATCCCCTGTCATCTCCATTCTCCGCAACAGCATCTTTCTTTAGCACATCCACGTAGGTAGGTGTGGGACGTCCTCTTGATTGATGCCTGCGTGTTGGTTCCCCACAGTACAA
Organism: Electrona antarctica; assembly: GCF_951216825.1. Taxonomy (NCBI): domain Eukaryota; kingdom Metazoa; phylum Chordata; class Actinopteri; order Myctophiformes; family Myctophidae; genus Electrona; species Electrona antarctica. The sequence continues at coordinate 21,668,979 of NC_136795.1, read as the reverse complement.
GCTTTATAGCAGGGTCGATGGCAGTGACAAGCCCGACTAGTCTCCTCCTGACCACTATCTTCTCTGATACACTTGGTATAGCGGATATATATATGCAGACATAGGCTAACACCCATGGGCTCTACTGGCTGACAGCCAGTCCCCGGTTAGATTCCTGGCTGGCCGGACTGTATGCTGCATGTCACAGTGTGCTGTCTCTCTACACCGCATCTGTCAAATAAAGCAGTGTTTCCTGAAACCTGTGGCCATGGGCCCCCTGTGGTGACGCGGCAAAGATCACAGTGGCTGCACAAAATCGTCCCAATTTTGGGCAGTCATTATACTGTCCACAAATAGTCAAAAATACTAGCACAATAATAGCACAAATCCTTCTGTCCTGCCAAATCCCTCCTGATGTTGGCCTGCGAGGTAGTTCAGAACCATAGTGTGGGGCTTACTTTACTTATAGTCCTAATGGAGTGATCACTTTGGCAAACCCAGCTCATCCAGAGGCACGGTGATGCTCCCCAGGTACCAAAAGAGCCAGAATATCAGGCTGAGGAATATGAGCAGCGGTCCCGACAGCACGAAGAAGTCCCAGAAACTCCACGGAGCAAAGATCCCCAGCAGGAAGATAATGAGGCCAACCACGTCGAAGATCAAAGCCACTGCCATGAAGAAAGCGCATCGGCCTCTGTCTTTGCGCTCCAATCGGTCCATGGCCACGACCAGAACCTCAGTGGACGCAGGGGTTGATGTTGACTGATGATGCGAGTGTGAACGAGTGACACAGAGAGAGCACAGGAACCTTCTCACGGGGTGGCTTTAAAGTGGGGAACATTCTTTTGGACTTGCAGCCAGCAACGCCTAACATTTATCCTTTTAGGAGAACACAGTGGTAGGACTGGTATCTATGTGACAACCATTGCCTTCTGGGTGTCAGGCTGACAAAACCTCATTCCTTCACAAAACGGACTTGTTTGACACCTTTTATGTGGTTGTCTGTGGAATGGATATTGAGATTGATGCGCATAATTGGCTGCCTCAAAGCCATATCCGATACTGTTTACATTATGATAGGATATAAAAAATACAGTTGGGATAGGAAATCAATTAGGGTAATATGTCGGTATGGTCCAATTTATACAATGATGAGATTATATACAGATAAAACAAATATTTTTCCGTTGCCAATTAAGGCCCATTTATTTGGTCGTATATGACAACCCACATTGCATACATTTGCACAAAATTGGGAAGCCATGTCTACATGGTTAACATACATTGGTTAACATATTTGTTAATTAAACTGTAAAATTGTGATATTATCAAAATATAAATGTCAAACATATAAGACAGTCTGCAATTCTCAGAAGGAAATGCATGCATTTAATTCAGGCTGACCAGAAGCAGATACAACACCACCAGTATCTGTATTTATCTCCCATCCACAGTCTCTTGTTTTGTTGTGTGTTTAGTTTCTACTCCCTCCTATTGTTGAGTTATTGTTTCTCTCGTCTCTTTCTTTTCCCTTAGGTATCACCCCGGGTCAGTGTAATAACTGCATGGGGGCGCACTAGTAGCACTACATATCTCAAATCTAAATGAACTTATCTGTCCCCCCAGAAAATCCAACCCTGATTCCAGGCTTGGATTTTGACTTCATATTTCAGTTATTAATACATCCCAGGATGTCAACAATAGGCTGCTAAACACAATGTCACTCGTTTAAAACCCCATTTAATTGTGAGTCGGAGCAAAATCCCACCAAAATATAGATCAGTGTTTCTCAAACCTTTTCAAGTCAAGGACCCCCAAATCGATAAAGAAAATCAATTTTTATTAAAAAAAATATAAAAAAAAACCCTGGGGGTACTCGGACACTAGCCTGAACACCACTTTGGGAACCAATGACATAGATGATGTACAAGTTCACACATTTTTGACCAATCCTTCATACTTAGCCGTTTGACATGCATGCCTGATGGTGTCATCATGCATAGTAATTATGTAATAGAAATGTCTCTCCGAAAACCTTGTTTGACCAGTTAAGCCGTTTTGCGAAGGTTCCGCTTATATAGCAGCTCTCAGCCCAGCCTGTGTATGCACACACAGTCAGAGGTGGAGCTCATAACATGAGTCAACAATAAACCCAGTGTACGGTATGTCTCTGCTTGTGACGTCAGCGTTACCAGCTTAATTAGACAGCAGTATCTTATCAGCCACACTGGAACGAGTATAGGACGGTAATCCTCTTTCTATGCTATTTTCTTTATTCACTGAAATAGAGGGTATGTGCGTGACATCATCATCATACCCGGAGGTTATGTGGGAACACCTACCGAGTGGCAAAAAAACTACTTCCTGGCCTTGACGCCCATACATCCAAACAGAAAAGTCTAATCTGATCGCATTAAAAGACATTAAACTACGCTAAACTCACTTTGCCGCTCACTTTTATGCATGCGCAATTGCGCATACCCTCTATATCTGAATGACCTGACCTATACATATAAACATGTCCAAAAAAGGGACATCAGGTCACCAGGTTAAAAGTGGTAAATGAATCTCCATGATACATTTGCAGAAGGAGAAGTCAACCGGCTCAAAATGAGATGTGATGTTTGCACAAGGTGTTATTGTCAGTCTATCCGACCTGCTACATGTTTTATTGTGCTGTGTTTTGCCCCAGTTAAAACGAATGGTCACATGTAATAGTACACACAGTTCTTTTGTAGAAAACAATTATAATAAAAACACACTCGCATGTGTGCATCTGCCTGTTGCAAACAATCAACGAACAATCAATGAATTAGTCAAATCTTCAGTGTTAATGTAAGATAACAACCGTCAGAATTAGATGTGGATAAATTAAAACATTCTATTCACAAAACCAAACTCAAGGTCCAGTTTGGTGTTTGTTTTGTTGGGGTTTTAAAATGCATCTGACCCACACCTAGAGTGACAAGGTGGATGTCCTCCCGAGTCCTGACAAATATCCTTAAAACACTAAAATGTCAAAATTAACCAAATTAATTGTTTGTAACTCTGAGAGAGTACTACAACACTCTCAGAGTTAAGAGGGTCCTTTAAGAGGGTCCTTGCAAACAAAACGTTTGAGAACCACTAGTACTAGACTCCTAATGTGCCATATAGTGTCGTAGTAAGTCACTGTCATACATATTCTGAAGAAAACCTGGAGACTTGGCATTCAATAATTTGGTATGATCAAAATAATAACATTATAATGGTGTGTAAAATTGAAAATCTAAGATTTGCCATGGACATAACCAATTCTCTGCCACGGACACATTTATCTGTGTACTGACATATTGATGACGTCTGCTAAGATAAAAGGGGTGAAGTGGTCCTTTAAGAAGTGATTGACCACTTAAACCCCAGCATCCGTATTCTGGGGTTAAACCTTTGTGGAAAATTGCAGCGAAAACAGAAAAATCGCTAGTATAGAGCCCAGAGGGACTCCGGTCAATAGGTTATTTTTAAGTTTGACAAACAAACAAATTAACTGCCCTTAAATCCAGCTGAGGCTGTTAGCCAAAGTCAAGTCTGTCAAGTCAACCTTTTCTGACTATCCATGCTTTTATTTCAACCTGACTCGACTACTGTAATGCACTTTCACAACATCCGTCACGACTACAGTTAGTCGAAAACGCAGCCGCTCGCCTCTTAACAGGGGCACAGAAGTAGTTTATGATCACATCTCCCGATTCTCACCTCCCTACACTGGCTCCCTGTAAATTACAGGATCCAGTTTAAGATTTCAATGTTTGTTTTTAAGTCTCTAAATGGGTACATATCGATCAGAACTTGTACCTCCCAAATAATCTACGAGGGTCCTGAGGTCTACTGATCAGTCACTTCTTAAGATCCCAAACACAAAGCTGAAATACCGGGGAGATCAATTTCCGGTGTAGCGCCCACGCTGTGGAACGATCTTCCACCTCTTGTTAGAGCTTCCCAAATGTTACCGGTGTCTAAATCACATTTGAAAACTCACTTTGTACTCCTTGGCAAAAACATTCTGACTAAGAGTTGCTGTTTCCACTGCATTATATTTATGTTGCCCTGTTTATTATGTATTGTTGTTTTGCTCTTGGTATTTTAGTATTTTTCGTACTTTTGGTACTGAGTGTACAGCACTTTGGTTCAACACTGTTGTTTTAAATATGCTTTATAAATAAAGTGGATTGGATTGGTTCAAATGATGGGTGTTTTTTTTTTTGTAAAAACATGGGTCACCCCCACTGTCCACACAGGCAAAAAAACCTGTTTGACTGGGTGTTGTTTTGACATCAAATTACAATAGCAGAAGCGATTCTATCACTTGTTGTCTGTGTCCACAAGGCACTGCTACTACTGTATTTAACAGGTCGTTGCTGTCAGGTAGGAAACCCTGTATGTAAAATAAGAAAATAAAAAAATAAAATATTTTTAATTATTATAAAACAAGGTTATAGTAAAAATAGTATACAAATATAGTGTACAAAAATTGTCTACAAGCTCAATGCGTTGCATGGCAACACATTGAGCTTACATTTGAAACATGGAGATACAAGGTTTCTTGCCAGACAACATGCAACAACATGCTTGATCCCTGGAGTATACCAACCACATGAAAACACATCACTAGGAGAGAATACAATGCTAAATTATTCACACACAGACTATGACCTTATTGTAGTTTTGAAAATAGTCTACATGTTTGCTGTATCACAAGCTGCTAGTGGCATTATTAAATGTAGTAAAAAAAGTGATATTTTATGGTTAAAACAAACCCTTTTGTTTTGTTAATAAAAAGTTAAAGCTCTGAATTCAGACGGTAATTATTGCTATAGTGTGTTCACTAGTAAGAGACCACACCTATAATTCCTTGGGCACAAATTAAGTTTGACAGTTTATTGAAACAAAATGAGATGAATGTGAAATGGGATGCGGAACCACCGAGGTTAGGGTGAGACTTGGGGTGGGGGCGAAGTCTCGGGAACTGACGGCCATCGTTGCTCTACTGGGGGAGCGGTCGGTCGTCTCTGCTCCGTCACTGCCCCCCGTAGAGAAATTGTCACTGAAGGACAAGGTAGAGTGCGAATCGAGGAGGAAGGAGGAGGTTGGGGTGGAGGAGAAAGATGAATTTGAAAGCAATGAATGGCAGAAATAGCCGATCTACAGTACTCATGACCCATGTTTGGTCTGTTGTGAAGCAGAACAAACGAGCCAGCCGAGAGATCGCAGGTGTATTTATACTGTGGTGATTGCAGCAAGGATTGGCTGTAGTGAGTGGAGGCAGGTGAAGTGGATACGGGTGATTGTGAATGGGGAGTGGCTAATGAGTGAGGGCAAGTGTAACCTTGCGTCACCAAAAGTTCCGTGTGAACCGATCTGGAGCGGATGATATCGCTATATCATGTAGTATTGTTTTGTAGTATAGCACTAATTAGAACTCATTTGAACAAAAACAAATCACTGCAACTTTAAATAAGCATCATAACCTAAATTACACTATCGATTGACTGATAATGATGTTGTTCATATTTAGACCTGTTTAGAGGCCCAGTTATTGATGAATAGTTTCAATGTATGTCCAAAACAATTGACCGTGAACAATTAGCTCTGTGACCTATTTTTTGGTCAAGGCCTATATAAAGGGCCCATGCCGTAATAGGCCAGTGGTTCTCAAAGTGCGGTTCGGGGACCCCTCAGGGTCCTTGATGAGTCACAGGAGGTCTGCAACTCGGAGCGTGTACAAATGGAACCAAATTGACTCTTAAACGTTCATTTGGTTCCATTTTATATAGTGCTATACAAACCCCTTAAGCGTCTATAGAGTTATGGGGGTCCTTGAATTTTGAAATCTTGAAAGTTTGAGAACCACTGGGCTACACTAAATGTAACAAGAGCTTTAATTTGTATAATCGGTAAGATTATACAGAGGAATTAGTAAAGAAGAGGCCCAATTTCTTTCCAATAGGGCCTATATTGAAAGTGCTTTACATCAGTGGTCCTGAAACGTTTTGATGTCAAGGACCTCCATATATTAGTTACATTTTTACAGAGTAGATTGGGGTCTCAGCAATTGTACATCGTATCAAATGGGGGTCCGTAGCCTAATGCATACATTTTGTCCTTGACATGCAAAAAGACTCGCTGATATACTTTCAATGTCAGAATAGGCGTCCATCATTTAGGCCTTTTCCGGCGGCGTTACAGTACGGGTCCCGTCACGTCACCATTCGGGGGGAGTTCAGGCGTTTCCGTTATGGGTTCTTTGGGACACTGGTCCGAGCTGGCGGTGCTGCTGGTGCCGTCGTCATCGTAGCCCTTGTTCACGAACCCGTCGAAATGGGACGACTTCCCCCACGTCACCTTGCTGGGTTTGTGAGCAGGCACGTGCTCCACGTCTCTCCCTCCACGATCGCCGCCACCGTCGTCATCGTCAAAGGCGAATTTCTGACGCCTTTGCGACGGAGGGACGTTGGCATTCAGCCTCTCCGACAGCTTCCTCGCCAGCCGCGCAAAGCTGGTCCTGTTCTTGGAGGACAGGTCGAGGTCCTCGTCGGTGACCTGGATGTTCCCCACGTACCACATGAGCCACAGGGCCAGGCTGCAGAGAGGGGATAGGCTGAATTGTCATGACATCACCACACCCAATAAAAAATTGTTTCCGGGTATGCCAGCAGTGTTGCATTGGAGCAGTGTTATTCAATAACCGTATTTCTGGAAGAACAGGACACTATGACTATGTGGTTTTCACCAAGTGATCAGGGGACCACCAGTCCTTGAGAGGGTTCAAGGTACATGGTCCCCAGCTAAATGATGGACAGATGGTAACAAAATGGGCCTTTATTAGATCTTTAACTCTTGAGAGTTGAAAACCACTGCATATAACATTGCCCTATTGCGCCACCTTGGCCCTTGGGGTATGTTTTACTATTTTGGAAAAAAAAGAACAAATAAGAAGAAAAACAACATTTTAAGACAGTTCAAACATCCCATCTACATTGACACACTGTGAGCATGCAGATCAACTATTTGAACTATATTAAAATGTTAGTAAAAAAAAGGTTTAGGCATAAGGGACAATGAAGCATGCAAAATAGGGCCTTCAATTATTATTGACTAATATATTTATTTGTGTTAAGACTAAGCAAATGTTCTGGACACTTTATGTTATAGCCTACTGCATGTGTCCACATGGAAAGCATTTCAGAACATTGTTCAAAGCATTTATTCTTTATTTTTAAACCTTTTATTATTATTTTTTTCGAAAAATAATAATAATATTATACACCGGGCGTACTCATGGTTGGACCGCTTTTCCCCGTCTGCCTCTTCACATAAAAAATAGCACTTTTTGCACATTGAATGTCTAATAATAGCCTATCATCAAGTAGGCCTACAGGCTGAGGCAGGCTACCCGCTGCTATGTTCATGCACATTAGGCTATGTCCTCGCTGTAGCAGCGTAATAGGTAGGCCTATACTATAGGCCTACCTATTACGTTTATCTTTTGTATATTCTCTACTTGCTCTGCTGCCCCCCCCCCCCCCCCCCCCCCCTCCTTCTGAAAAGAACAAAAACGATCTTCACCCACTTCTTTACAATTCTGTGAAGTGACATAAAGTTGATTCCTATTAAGTGCCATGCAGTGCCTGAGTGCCCACTCATGTTAACAGGTGTCCACTGCAGTGCACTGCCCAGGCACTCGTAGGGAAAAACAACAGGGTATTTAGCGGCCGGTTATAGGTTATACCTGCAGAAGATGACCAGCGAGCCGCTGTATATCAAGAAGTCGCCGTAGAAGCGACCGTCGAGGGTCAGGTTGGCGAATATGCCCACGAACAGAACCACCAGGCCGAGGATATCACAGATGATGGCCGCAAAGAATAGCGACACGCAGCCGCCGAAGCGCTTCAGATGATGGTCCCCCATGATCTCCGCTATGGAGCATGTTTCTGCGGCCGTGTAACGGGAGGATGATGCTGCTGCCGCTTCATCATCACACTGTCACTTACACAAACACACACCTCTTTTTACCTGGGCGGAGTGTGTGTGTGTGTGTGTGTGTGTGTGTGCGCGCGCGCGCGTGCGTGTGTGTGTCAGTGCGAGAGAGAGAGAGAGCGCACCTGTCCGGGAGACGCCCTGCCTGCCTCTGACGTCGCTATACGTGGATAGGCTTACAACATAGACAGACCTACTGTCCAATATTTACATACACTGCAAACATCCTCTGTTTGTGATGTAACTCTGGGAGTGTTTACTGTAACCAAATGGACCCTTCATTTGGTTACATTATAGGCTATACTGAGTCTGAGTCTACTCTTAAGAGTTAAAATAAAATGGATACATTCAGCAGTGGAAGGCAGATTGTGTTAATAAATTTACCAAAACATTACCAAACATTGTCATGGGCCTATTCCCTATTGTAATTACTATAGTAAGCATTGATGTTTTCATAACTTTAATGTTGCAGTTGGTAAAGGAGAGGCTGGTTTTAGCTTTATGTGTTGCTGGGTAGTATATACAGTATATGCGTGTGACTGTGACATCACCATCAGTTCACAGTAACGCGTACTGAGTGGCAATAAACTACTTTCTGGCATTAACAGCCCACATCAAAACAGAAAAGGCCTATCTGATTGCATTGGATGACCTTAAACAACGTTAAACTCACTTTGCCACTCGATTTGCACTCATTTTTTGCATGCGCATGCAGCCTACCTAAAACACATCAGTTTTGTACTGATAAACAAAATCTCCAAAGTAACTAAACGTATAGCCTACTAGGCGCCTACAATGTTTGCCTATAGTGAGATCAATGAGATGTGGTGGAGTGAGGTGAAACATATTGAGGAATGGAAACCCTCAAGCAAAAGTAGGCTATACCAACCACTTCCGTATTGTGGGGAAAATGCAAAATGTACTTAGTTAGTTAAGTCAATGTTACTCTGTTGTATACAATCCCACAGTTAAAGAGGGATTAAAACGGGGTCATCAAACTAAGTGTCACACACTTTTGGTTGCGGTTCTTTTTACAAGGAATATACAGAGCCGCTGATCACATCCGCATGCACTTTTTGTGTTAGCTTACTATAATTAACCATAATTGGAGTGAAAATAGGTCCCTGTTTCACGTCAGCAGGGTCCTCGTATGTCGTATACTGTAGCAGCCTTCCGTTTCACCTCTGCAGGATGCAAATGAGCTGGCTGTGGAGGACGTTTACCATGCTATTTGACTGGCAAATTACCGCTCATGTGATGGCTAGGCTATACACATCAAAAGCGGCATGCCATTATATTTGCCAACATCTACACACGCACGCACGCACGCACGCACGCATGCACGCACGCACGCACGCACGCACGCACGCACGCACGCACGCACGCACACACACACACACACACACACACACACACACACACACACACACACACACACACACACACACAGCTAAATCACACTAAGATGGCTTCATTCTGGCTCGTAATAATAGGGGAACCTGTTTTGGTATATTATTATAGCCTACATATAATCTTCACCATTTAAACCCTATACTTTGTTGATCGGAGACCCCCAGGGGTCTGTAATATACTATACGTATATTTTGAGGTCGTCCTTTGGATAGAAAGCTTTGGGAACCACTCTGGTAAAGCACTTTGAATAAAGCTACTATAGTAATGTAATAATGCACACCATTCAACATTTAAGTACAGTACAAGGTTTGAAAAACACCTTGTCAATATGGCAGACAGGAACACACACACGCACATTCCCAAACACTGGCTCAGGAGTCGGGAGTCGGGACCCTTTTTGGGGTCGCGGGTAAATCACTCAATTTTGACAAACAAACTCATTTGAGTCAAAAATCATTGGATGAATAAAAAAATAAAAAAATTCCAGTAGTGAAACTATAGTGAAAATAGCAGAGACATCAACATTTTTCTTTTGGGTCTCGAGCTAAGAAGTTTGAGAACCACTGGTCTAGTGAACTGTCCAACAGAGCTTGAATCCACCACCCTACAGCCACCGGCGCACAGACAGACAATTATCGTGGGACATTTACTTAACAAACCACTTAAATACTTCCTTGTATCACAAATAGCAAAACTAGCCTATATCTACAAGCTCACAGCACATCACTTGTTGCAGACTGCACAGTAGCCTTATCCTCGGTCCCAGCCTTACTCATCTGCGAAGAGAAAAGCCTGGTCACATCCTAAGGAAGAGTGTGCATAGCCGGAAGTGTCGAGCCGGAATACGATATTTTTCGACCAATCACAACACTTGTTTCATACACGGAGATGTAAACATTTGTAAAGCATCAACATAATTTACTACTTTACTACTTTACGTACTACTACTTCCGGAAAATTCCAGCAATATTGCCTATTTGTATGGTTGCTTTTTACCAGCTCAGTTGAAGTTGTACCAAAGACTTTTGAAATGCCTTCCTGAAATGCCTTTTCGAGCATTAGATTAGGGGTCCTGGATTCGAGAGTGCGGTCTAGCCAACACCAACCTGGGACTCCTGAATCGCTGCCCTCCACAATCTCCCATCTATCATCAGGTCATGAGCTCTATAGTGTTGTTAGCTTAGCTTTTTCGTCGCAGTGCATCTAGGTGGTGTGCTTTTTGCCCTTTCCTTACTTTGACCTGGGTTGGCTCCATATGTTATATAGGTTGGCTCCCACAGTGTCAGAATTGAGGGCGCCACAAGTTATTAGCCTTGAGGATTAGCGTTGAGGACTTGAGGATAGAAAAGCGAAGACGTAATGTTTGTGTGTAAAATTTGCCTCTGTAATAGGAAATGGGTGTGCACAAAGCACTGATATAGTAAATGAACATAACATGGTTTGTATTGCTGCATACTGCAATAATGTGTGGTTGTCACAACATCTCAAGGCACACCTGCACATGTATCTCGCCACAGCGTTTGGAAGACACTAAACATTCCATTTCACCCACCAGGTGTCCAAAGTTCTGTAACGCATAGGAGTGTACGAATGGTCCACTTAATTGGACTCTTACGGGTCCATTTGGTTGGGAGAATCACTCACAGCCTGGAACCATACTGTAAAATCCTCATTGCTCTTTTAAGAGTTACAGACCCGTAGAGGTCCCCCCCCCCCCCCACCCCCAGACTGGACTTTGAGTACCAGCGATGTAAATGAATCCCTCACGCTCTGGAAGCATCACTTGACTGAAGATGTTTACCATGCCACCATTTTACTGTCAAATGAGCCTCCTGTTGTATAATCTTAAAGTGACATGACATGTCAGGCAACAGAAAACCATCTAACATATGGTGTAATAGTCAGTTTTGCCACAATAGCGACAATTACCAAGTCGCGATTACCAAGTCAAATTATAGACAACTAATAATAGGCAAACATCGAACAACATTTCAAGGACATAAATGTCCCTCTTTTATATGTCAAACTATTCAAATTGTTTCCCTTCATGGAAGGCAGTGGTGAGTAGTAATTAGTTACATGTCCACTCTGGTAAACTCACCTAAACTCCCTATAAACAAATACAAGGACACTTATATAATAAAATCACACTTGTGTGAAGTGAGGGCGCTCTTATCATCATACATCATCACATTCTGTGCTCAGCCAATCATTTCTGTGGTACACACACACACACACACACACACACAGACACAAAGCTGGGCATAGGAGGGGATGGCGCCCCTCAATAATGTAATAATATTGTCAATTGTCATGGGAATGTTTGAGAATCGTTGCAATAGGTGCAGCTGGGCATATATGTCAGCAGAGACAAATTATAAGCTTTTACATAGCTTTAATTATTAATGAACCACACCAACATTACAGAATATCTTCCTCCCTTCTCTCACATCCATAAAACCTTTCCTTTCACTCCCCACCACCCACTCTCTCTCTCATGGATGACTTCCCTCTCGCTGCATTAGAGACATGCATGGAATAGTTCCTTTTCACACAATAGCATCATTTGTTGTCCCGCTCCTCACAATGCATTTTGATAATGCTCACCAACAAAAAGGTTATTCCTCCATCATGTAAATCTTATCATGCACAAGAATTACCCGGACTAAGGTAAAGATAAACGCGTAATTGCGGTGGTTTATCAGCGGTCTTCTTGTCAGACTGATCAAATCGCCATTGCATTGTATTTTAGCAATCATGGGGTTCAAAGGGCACAGATGGTGAAGAGCTAATAATCAATCAATCACACAGTCCTTTGTGCCTTTATGGCCAAGTTCCTCAATAAAAGGTTCCTCAGTTCTGAACAGTAAGGGTCACTTAAAGAAGCTGTGTAGGTGATTTATTTGTATATTTTTAAAAGTGTTAAATAGTTGTAGATCTGCTATTTTCCTGCGAAAGTTTCCACTCAGAATATGGATCCTGGGGTTTAAGTGAAAGGTTATTATGCTTCCCTTTCCAAGGTTGAGGTGACTAAAACCTGCTCGCTCGCTACCATTGTCCTCAGCAGGGATAATTTGCCACGGACATACAAACTGAGTAGACAAAAACAAAGAGATAGTCCTAAATGACCATTGCGGGTCTGTAACTCTGAGAGGGTATAAATGGAACCAAATGGACCCTTACAGGCCCGGGTCCATTTGGTTCCATTTATACACTCTCTGGGTTATGGGGGTCCTTAGAAATAAGATGTTTGAGAACCACTGTACTAGTGGACTCATAATGTACCATAGTGTCATAATCAGTGTATGTCTACATATTCAGAAGAAAACCTGGAGACTGACATTCAGTAATTGGGACTTAATGATCAAAATAAGAACCTTAAAATGATAAAATGTAGAATTGCCACAGGCGAGGCCAAGTCTTTGCCGCGGAACACATTTGTTTGCTTGCGTGCGGACACATCAATGACCCCTGGTCCTATCAGACATTGAACACGGCAGGCGGCGGCCTGTAGTAGCCGAGGTGCTTCTTGAGGATGGGCTGCTGCCTCCGGTTCTCCTTGGTGATGGGGACGAGCACCAGGCCTACCACGAACACCATCAGGCCGATGGAGACCAGCGCCGGGCCCAGGATGTTAGTCACCTTCTGGTGACTAACACCGGCGAAGTGGCCGGCGTAGTACAGCCCGCTGATGATGAAGCCGCATGCCAGGAAGCTCCCGCCCGTGGACATCAGGTGGATGGGGAACCAGTAGACGTCGCAGACGCTGTCGCGGCCGCTGCCACTGCCGGGACCCCCGCCGTCGTTGTTGGTCCAGAGGGATTCGCTCCGGGACAGGCTGAACACGGTGCTGTCGGTCCTGTGGGTACGACAGTTAAACCAAACGGATCGGTTTAATCGGTTGTAACAAATAATACAAATAAATCGATAATTTGATATGATATTAAGCGATTGATGATCTATCACTGATTCAGGTGTGCCATTATAGGTGAAAAGGTTCAGAAAATGTAAATAAAATCACAGAAAAAAAAGATAGCATGCATCTACAAGCTCACAACGTGTCACATGGCTATTTTCAATATTTTTGCAAGACACCGATGTGCGGCAAACTATAAAGTAACGCTTAAAACCAGGAATACATCTGTGTCATTTTAGGTTTTTGCATTGGCTATCCAAAAATAGCAGATCTACAAGCTCACAGCGTGTCACTTCATGCTTGTACATCTGCTATTTCTGAACATTTTTGAAAAACCTTGAACAATCTATTGGTTCAGAAGGCATTTGTAGAATCGCCCTCAGGTCTTAATGGGTTAGTTAGTTCATCGAGTTGTTGATCACATCAATGTTGTCACAAGTATTGTAAAAGTAATCGCTAAGGAAATAACTGACGGTTGCAGCCCTTACCTGCTAGGAAGCGGGGTCAGCTGGTCCCTGGAGTGAGCGAGGGTACACTCCCCGAGGGGGATGTTCTCTGGGCTGCCGACTGGCATGCTTTCACCGGTGCTGCCCGCGTCCTGAACCCGCCTGGCGCTGCCGCTCTCCTCTGCAAGGTTGGAACAGAAATGATTTTCTATTCAAACAGACAGATGAGCATCAGCCGCAATGACTCTGTCTCTCTGGAGGGGAGCACCAGAGAGACAGACAGAGAGACGGCCATAGTTGTCACAGCAGGCCTTAGCTGAATGGTGTATGGTTCCTAAACTTTTTACATGTCAAGAACCCCTCAAATTGAAATATATTTGGCCACAGACCCCCATCTAAAAAGGTTTTGTGCTAGCGACCCCCCAGAAGAGAATATTTAGGTTAAAAGAAAATGCAAAATTATTCACATTCATATTTTTTGTATAAAAGCATAAAATAGGCTATGGTTAAAATTATTGTGACATTCTTATACTAATCATGCTGGGGAGTCCATGGACCCACCCCAAGGACCCCTGGGTGTCCCCAGACCCCACTTTGAGAACCTTTGGTGTCCGAGTGGGATGGCATTGCCACCCCCTTAGCTTTCGTATACTCAAAATAGGTAATTTATTCAAATTTCCTCCACCTCTTCTCTCTGTGTTCTTTTTGCAGATCAGATATTAAATCAACACTTATAGACATTTTGTTTTCTCCCTGAAACCGTACATTCATAAATCACTTTAAAACTGGCCTCCCTATTTGAATGAGTGTTAGATTTTCATAGGTGTGTCCGGCAGAGCCAAGGGCATGCCAATGTGCAAGTCTGATAGACAGCATTGACACATGCACCTAAAATCTAAAAACACCCTTGAACTTGATTAGCTGCAGCTGTGTTTATTACATACATCACTGTGTAGGCCTACTTTAAGGTCAGTGGAAAAAAAACTACAAAATCAGCCTAGGCCCTAGGTTTCATTCACCTCTAAGTTTTATTATTATTTGTATGCAATAACGTCTCTGGTAAAGAGGGGCGATCAGGGAAACAGACGTTCACGTCCCGGCCACTGTGTTGAAATGTCCCTGGACCAAGACACTAAACTCCCAGAGCACTCCTCCTCACGACCACCTCATGATCATGCCATCAGCTGGGTGAAGCCGAAACGCCCCATGGGAGTAACAAAGGCGTCCCCTCCATTCAGTTTGGTCTACTTTTTGCTCTACTTTAGGCTTATGAAGTTTCGTGTCATGTGAAATAAATGGTTTCCACGACAGGGCTCAATTAAGGGTCGGTAAAATATATTCACTGACATCTGGGAGCACTCAACAACATGAAAAGTATACTGTAATTAATTGCTGACTGACATGTGCATTAACTGCATCAAAATAACTGAAATAGCACATCATTATTTAAACATAATCTGCCTTTTCCTAGCTCCAAAACAATACAGGAGAGTGTATAGACAAACACCTACCTTTCAAGTCTGACGTAAGTTGCTTTGGGCTCTATTTCTGAGGAAGTGATAATATAGATTTAAAACCCTTTATCCGGTAACATAGAGGCATGGACACGCTGTCAGAACTCCCGCATTCAGGCCGACGTTCAGCCACAAACAACAAGTAAATGCATTTGGACTACACTAAACCCACCCTTTTTCTCTCCACCTCCTCAACAGCATCCTCTGGACACCATCCCTTACCATCATCCACCAGCGCAGGCACTTATAGTCCTGATGCAGCATCCAGGGCAGGGGGCTCGCCTCCTGGTCCCCGTGGAATAGCCATTGAAACCCCACCGCAGTGAGCTCACAACTCAAAACCTCAATGGCATGGCATCTCTCTATGGTCTATTCAATACATACAGTATATTTTCTAAACTTCTCTGAGTGGCTTGGACGTTTCCCGTAGGTCAAAAACGGGGCAAGTTCCTCCACAAATTGGACAATCAAGGGAAGATAACAGTCTTCTTGAGCGCGGGCAGACAGACTTTCCACACAATGAAGAGCTGGGCAGGGAAAGTGGAAAGCAAATGGATCTCTGTCTGTGCTGCTGGCTGGATTGATGTAAGCAAGCAATCACCAATACATACGGGGGCTTTCCAATATGGCCTCATATGTTGGTACCGTATTGATCTCGAAATACCCCCAGAGCTATTATCCGCAAGTTGTAGTTTTGTTCCGTGTATGTGGGATCAATGAAATCTGTGTGGCTGACTGTGGCATCACCAGGCCTCAGACAATGCATAGAGAAGCACATATAGAATTTTGAGTTCCTGGCTGTAAACAGAGCATTCTTGCCTCATTTTGACTGTGTGAGTGTGTGTGTGTGTGTGTGTGAGTGTGTGTGTGTGTGTGTGTGTGTGTGTGTGTGTGTGTGTGTGTGTGTGTGTGTGTGTGTGTGTGTGTGTGTGTGTGTGTGTGTGTGTGTGTGCGGCTACTGTATATTTTGCTGCCTCTGGAGGGGAAATGCTATTTGAAATGTGATACCGTTCCACACACGTTTCCAGTAAACGTCTTCTCTGTGAAACTTTTGCCCAGTGGTGGAAGAAGTACTCCCATTTTGCACTTAAGTAAAAGTACCAATAGTACCACAATGAAGAAATACTAGCTCTGTTTAACAGTCTGGTATTCAAAATGTACTACTTGTACTTGCATTCAAATATACTTAAGTACTGAAAATAAAAGTACTCACTATGCAGAAGGTGCTATTTCACAAGTTTACAAATGTATAAAAATGCTTTGAAAATAGCAGATCTACAAGCTCACAACGCAACGAGTTGGGAGCTTGTAGATCGGCTATTTTCAAATAGCCTAATTATATCTACCGGTAGGGATGAAGTGGTTAATGTATGTCTTGAAATAATAAGACATACATTTATTCTGTCTGACTTCCCTTGTATTTCCACGGGACAGTTTATGAACACCAACAATACATTTTAGTCCAAGCAGACGTTTTGTTCAGCTCCATTCCATTTTGTCCTCTGGTAATGTTTCCTTTCATTCCCGTCCAGTCTCTTAGTTACTTTACAGCACTTTCTTTTTGCCATCGGTTGTTTTGCTTCGGAACAGTTGTGGAGATTGCGGCCATTGATCGGAAACGTGATCCTTCACTTTAATCAATTTATAATCTACAGACAGCTGCTTCGCAGGGAAATGGCTTATTAGGATTACTACTTAGCAAGCACTTGTCATTATTAGATTGCTACTGTCATCTGTCTCAAATGTACAGTCTATGTACAAGATGTTTCTCCACCCTAGGTCCATGCATGCCACTCTGCCGGTCCCTGGCTAGCAGATACTGCCTGTATAGTTAACTGAGCTCTATACTTTTGTTTTAGTATAGTCTACTCTAAACAGTCCTCAAAGTAAAGCCCTCTCGAGTTGCGGATTGCCACTCCCTGGCACATGACAGGTTAAGAAGCACCCTATCATCATGACAACACCCTGTGTGGCATGCAAACGACAATTTGTGCAATAGATAAATGAGCCCAGCAGAGGGCAGTGCTTCCCTGTGCCTTGCGCATGCATGGTCAAATTCAATGCTGTATGACTTGTGAAATGTTATGCATCATTTATGCTGTCTTACAGAAACATGATATATATATATATATATATACAGATCTACAGAGCATTCTAGGATCAGTTAGGACCATATATAATTATATATATATATATATATCCATCCAAGTTAATTCATGAATCTGCGGCTGGAGAGAGGGCTAAACCACCACTACATTGTATCCTCAAACTGTCTGACAAACCAGCTAGCTCCACCCCCTCTGGTTTCTGATGCCGACGGCCTTTACTGCATGTCCCCCATCTCTCTCCCCCATTTCCTGTCAGCCTACTGTCTGTCCCTCTATACAAAATATAAAATAATGGCAAAAGCCGCCTGTCTCTCTGTCAGTTTGTAAACAGACAATCTGCATGCGCGTGCATGCGTCGCACATGTAACAGAGCTACGTCCCATAGCCTGGAGGGATGCAACGTTCTGATTGGTTCAAAAACACACAGCTTTCCGTTTCAGAGTGAAACTTCAAAATAAAATGCCTGTATTTTTCATTTCCCTAGGTCTTTAAGCTCCAGGGCTCGCAGCTTACCGGGCCCTGTGCGAGACTATTTCAAATAGGTACAGCTGTTGCTTCCATCAAAACCGTATTCATAGTCACCGATTGCAATGTAACGCAACGCAATACAGGAACCCCATGCAGCTAGTGTTTTTGTTCGTCCAACAGTTTCTTAACCACTCGGTGGGAGGAGACTCAAAAGCAGATACAGCGTCGGAGAGCAGCCTAATAAGATCAGCGATAGTGCTGGAGGTGCACTGAACGCACACGTTCATTCACTGGGCGCGCAAATGCAAAAAGTGTCGTTCTTGATTGTGAATACGCGCACGCAAATCACACGCATGGGGCCTTTTGGTTTGGTGTAGTTTCAGGGCCCTCGGAGGGGTTGACTGAAAGTGGACGGTGGACGTCACAAACATAACATGCGGAACTGCGAGGCGCACCCTTGCTCTGGTCTGTGTTCCAGTATTGACTGGGCTTTAAACAGCCATTTGTTTTCTCTTTTACTTTTTATTTACTCCTTAGTATTTGGTCAAAATGTAAAGTAGCAAAGGTGAACATTTTTCGTCAACAGATATATTTCAAGTATGTTACCTTAAAATGAACCAATTCAAAATTACTTTATTCACATAACTTAGTCTAATGATTACTACCCACCTCTGCTCTTCTTCTTGTTTTGGATTTATGGTGGGTTACGACCATTGAGGGTATACCGCCACCTACTGCACCAAAGTATATCTACTGGGTTATATCAGCTTTCCATTCTACAACCCACGCACCAATTTCTTAGTTCAAGTTGGTCGAAATCCTTCCGTCAGTGTATCGTCCTCCATATCTTATATCCACAACATTCAAGAACCTCCTGGTTGCATCCGGCAGAATCTTTATTCTGTCTGACTTCCCTTGTATTTCCACGGGACAGTTTATGAACACCAACAATACATTTTAGTCCAAGCAGACGTTTTGTTCAGCTCCATTCCATTTTGTTTGAGGATATTGTGCTGACATTCTCCTGCATAATGCTTCCCTTCCTCATGCAGACACTTGACTGTACTTGCTTTTCTTCACATGCAGTCTACCTTTCCACGTCTTCTGTCTCCTCTACACACCTCCGCAGCAATATGACCGTATTCCTGACATCAAAAACACATGATCGGAGTTTCCTCAAATGGCCTGACTCTTTAACACACATATTCCAAATATACTCTGTCCAGCGAATGCCCTTCAAAGTCAAACGTATTGGCTTGCTGTCCTCCTTCTTCCCTTCCCTCTAAACTGTGTCACCCTTCAGGCCTCACACAGCTTCAACTACACCCGCCCACCTTTATTTGTACATCTTTAAATGTTCTGATGAATTGAAAATGGAGGACCCTGATGTAAACAAGTCTTAGTGCTTTTCCTGGTTTCATCCTTTTCCTGGTTTCATCCTCATAGCAGCTTTTGGATTGACTTGTGCTTTCGCTACCCATTCTACACACTGTGAATACAAAATGCAATCAATCACTCAATCAACCTCCCAAGTCCATACTGTTGCTGTGCTTTCTTTATTGGGTTGTCGATGTCGACAAACACGGATCGAGTGTCAAGTCAAGTCATGGTGCTTGGGTGGCACATCAGTGGTAGTGCAGTGGGAGTACCTACCTACCTGTCTGGGGGTTCAAACCCACTGCAGTGAATCCGGCTCCGTCAAGTGTCTATTCGAACACAATTGACCTGTGTTTGGGGGAGGGATGCCGGGTGGGGATGGTGATATTATGTACGTACTCCTACGGGCTGGGGTGGCACTTGTCAGCAAGGAGTGTTGGGCGTAAGGAATAGGAAAGGGGTGCTACATCTTTCTGGCTCCTCACAGGCAGGCCGGTGAGCCAGTAGCTGGGTACAACAGCAGTGACAAAACACATATATGAATCATTAGGCTCTATGCCTTAGAGTATATATGAATAGAGACGGCACCCGAGTTCTTCTCCCATCCACTTGCATTAAGTTGCTCTAAAGCGCATGAGGCGATTTCACTCCTCCTTCCGGGTAGGAACAGAGTGCTTTCTGGGATGGATTTGCCCCAAACACATGAACGCGCTGCCGTTGACTATCATTGCACGCGTTCACGTATGAAACAGCGTTCACGTGTCATCGTGAACGTGCACAATGATAGTCAACGGACCAGCGTGTTCATCTGTTTGGTCCCACACTGCAATACCAAATTCGGCCAATATGTCCATTTCTCCTCAGGGTTTCCTCCGCGTGCCGTCTCTATTCATATATACTCTAGCTCTATGCACACCGGCCATGTTGGAAAGAAATTGGGCCACTTCTTACTTCCTTCACAGGTGTTACCAATGGTACAAATGAAGGCTCTATTATTAAAATAAATAAATAAATAGTGAACATAGCCGATACTACAAGTTCACTACTTGTCACATCGCGATGCGTGGTGAGCTTGTAGATCTGTTATTGTCACTACTCTTAACTTAACTCTTATGTGACACAAAAACACAAGTTGAAATATGGAGATATGAGGTTTCTGTCTGACAGCAACGATATTCAAATTGTTAATAATGTCCCATTTGCAGGCACAATCAAAACAGTATCAAAACAACTGATTAAAACATTATAACGTCTTTGTCGGGTAGAAACTTCATATGTCCAAAACTTGCTTTTCAGGATTCAAATAAGAAAATAGCAAAAGTAGCAGATTGACAAGCTCAAAACAAACTTGTGGATCTGCTATTTGTTATACCTTTGTGTGACGCTGTAGGATGATCAAGTAGGCATTGATTTACAAAACAAAAAAAGAAGGTTTCTGCCTGACAGCAATGATAAGGTGTGCATGCAGGCAGGATGCACATGGCCAACAGAAGGCTGATAACACGTATCTGGACCAGGGTTTTAAACCAATAACTCTCTGTTTGAGTCCGCATGAGGCTGGCCTTTGAGGCGCTTGGGAAAACAGTATTAGTCACAGGATGTCTTGCACACGTCCTCGGGTTAAAGCAACCGGAACAAAGACCCTCTAACAACTTCTGCCCTCACTGTTTGCCAAGGTTGAGCATTAAACAGCGATACGTTCAACAGCACCATCCCTCACCGTTTGTCAAGGTTGGGCAAAGTAAACAGCAATACTCTAACCACAACTCCAACTCCCACTGTTTGTTAAGGCTGAGGATTAAACAGCAATGAGTAAATATATCAATAACACAATGGCAGTTAACACTTAGCCCACTAGCATTTATTGAAAAATTAGGATGTAATTCACGCCAGCATTTTTCCCATTTGAGCTCTTGTTTTGAAAAGCCACATTTCCAGTCTACCGGAAGTAGTATTATCCTAGTAAGCTCAACGGAGCCTGGACAGGCCTTAATTGTTTTCAAGATGAATCCAAACCGGGGCACTGGAGACGTCCACATCGTCGTCTCTGTGCCGTCAAAGAAACGTTGTTTTGACCAAAAATGTCATCTGAGACAAGGAATAGGAGATACAGGCGATTGAAAGAAAAAGATAGAATGGATTATTATGGCGACGGCGATCTAAGATGGACGATCCATGGGGGCACGGTGGCACAGTTGGTAGTGCTGTCGCCTCACAGCTAGAAGGTCCTGGGTTCGATTCCCGCTCGGGACGCTGTGGGTGTGTGACCTGGGCCGATTAAAGTCACATAGAACATGAATTACTTCATGAGAAACACAATATATATATATTCGAGGTGCACTGTTAAAAGTGCAGGGTGCATAATTGTGAAACCCAATAAAGCTGGTTGTTTGCGACTACGCCACCTTTTTTAATGAGGATGGTCCTCTCTATAACACTCTTAACTTCAATATAAAAGACACTCAGGTTCAGGTTTTTATACCAGGCAACAGAGCAATTAAACATATGGAAACCCAGGAAAAAGTCTGAGGCAGAGGCCATCTATCAGGGAGATATAAACTTACAATATTTATTACAAAGATATGTTTAAATAAAAAAATATAATACATGGAGGCCTCTAATTGCCAATTAAACAAAATACAAAAGAAACACAATTCTAAAATATTATACTAAGCTAAAATATGCAATTACTTTAATCTACCAACAATCCTAAAACTATGCCATCAACTCTTAAAAACTGTCCAGTGCAAAATGTGCAAATTTACGCAGTGTGCAAGTCAGTCTAACAAGGTAGCAAGGCATGGGCAGAGAGAGCAACACCAATCCAGTCCTAAATCATCGAAATCCATCCACTTCCTCCTTCATGGATCTGCAAGTACACAAACAGAGCCGCCAGTATCTCTGTTGACTGTTGTACAGAAGCCCACAGCAACTAGTGCACAGATATAGTATATCTACAGAACGCTGTTTAAACAGTACTCACACACACGGCCGGGGTTATCCCGACCGCTGCGATGGTTTGACATGCAGCGTTCTGTTGTGCACCGGTCTGGTTTCCCTGTCTCCCTGGTGCGTCTCGGTCCGGCACGATCACCTGCTGCTCCACTCCTTCTCAATTCGCCTCCCTGTATAATCACACTTGCACTCTCGTTCTGTGTGTGTCTGTCCTCTTTGCAGTCTCTCTGAAATGAATCCTCTGGCCCCCATTTATAGCCAGTGTAGCTCCACCCCATTCGTTGACAGGGCTGGCACTGAGCAGGTAATCAGTGGCTTAAAGGGGACGTTTAAGAACACAACCATTGTAACACACAACACCATATTAAGACAGTAATACAAAGGGAGAACATTGCATTAATTAACAGATAAATAAGGCCATCATGCAAACAAAAAAAAAAAAAAAAAGAACACTTGACCCCCGGCGTGTTTCCTCCTCCGCGTCATCAGTGCCCTTACCCGAGGCGGGGTTGGCGAAAGGGCCTTTCTGTGTGGAGTTTGCATGTTCTCCCTGTGTCCCCTAGGGTAGGTACCCTCACAAAAAACATGCAGTAATCCTGGTCTCTAAACTGCCTCCCCCTGGCCAGCCGGGGCGCCTGATGTAGGGGAAAGGAACTGGTTGGAATAACGTGTTCCTTCCACGCGCTACGGCCAAACCAGGGAAACTCCCCCCTGTCAGGTGTAAAGGAGCAACTTGGACACTCAGGCATGAAGGAAGCATGAGTTCAAGTCCGCTGCTCTCCCCATGTCCCCCATATATGGTTGGCGGAGGGTGTGTAGAGCCCAGGATCACATTAGATAATTGACACAGGGGTGAAAAATGGGTTACAAAATCGTGGGATAAAAATTATATAAAATAAATAAAAAATAAAAATAAGATGGATGATCCAGTGCTGTGATAACAACATAGCTAGCTAACCGGCTAACGTAAGTAGCATTATGGCTCGATCGATCGAATGCACTATAAAAGCGCAATTGCCATTAATCAACGGCAATGGCGGTAAGCGTAGTATAAAAAAATAGGCTTCAATTGACCTACATCTACGGCAATGGCGCTGAAAGAATTAAGTATCCTAATTCAACATTAATTTAGACCAGTGAACAAAGTGGAGTCCCCAGAGGTCCTTGAGGGAGTTCCAAGTGGTCCCCAGCAAAAAAGGAGGAACCATTTAAACACTTAAGCCTGGCCTATTTTATACTTTTACTTTTACTAGCTCACGTCATGACACATTTTGATCAGCAATTTTTTACTGTTATAATATTTTGTTATTATACTGTTATAATATATTGTCATGACATGCCCAAAATAGTGACATGCCCAAAATATATTTTCTTAAAGATATATATTTTTTCAATACTACTGACAACATAGCCAGATAGATGTATGGCGGTTTGATGTGATTGGAGACGCCACTGTGGGGATCATCCGGGGATGAATTAGAGAGTGGCTACTGGCTATAGACAAATCCACAGAGGGGTGCCCTGGGCGTGGCCATTACTGAGGTGTACCATGAACTGATACCTGACCTACAGGACACTAGTCCATGGATTAGTGCCCTCTAGGCCAGGTGTAGCAAATCAGTTAATGGTACACGTCAGTAATGGCCGCGATTCTGTTGATTCGTCTGTATCTCTCTATCCATGGCTTCCAAAGTTTGACCATGGGCATCACTCCCAGAACTGATGAAGTCAAGCAGAAGACAGCTCAAGGTAGGGACCCTTTTATTTTCTTCTGCTGCTGCTTGTGTTGTATGGTATGTGTAAATACTAATAATATGACTCAAGCTGTTGTATTATTGCTCAATGCTGTCATTTTGGGGCCCAAAGGCTGCTCTGGAATTGCGGATTTGAATCTACAGTTAAAGTATGTTGTGTTTTGTCTGGCATTGAAGGTAGTGAGAACAGTTTATGTGTAGGTACAGTATGTGGTTCTTGGTCACTTGAATTATCCTATGTGTGAGTTTGCTGTTTCCTTTTAAATTCAAGCTAGACTAGAGCTTTGTTCTTTCTTTCTTTCTGACCCAAACAAACCGCGTCGACAGATCGGCGGTGCGACGTAGGTGTGAGGGCCGGAACCTCTAGCAAATAAAAGAGGAACGACATTCACTATAGGCTACCAGCGGAGTAAACTGAATTTCCACCGATCAAAAGAGGAAGGTATCCATGGTCCCCTCGACCTGATGACCGCGGTAACATCAACCGGGGGGCACATTGTTCCACCTCTCCCCGTCCCCCTGTGACATGGGACTGATGGAGGAGAGAGACAGCCGACACTAATACAATCCAGGGGGAAAGGTGTAGAACAGATTGCACAAACATTTGTAACACAATTGTATAAACAGATCAATAGCATTTCTTACAGCCTGGTAACTGGGCAGGAGGAGCTGGCCTGGCTCACTCCTCTCGTTAATCTGATGGACGGGCCGGAGTCCCTCAGGACTCTATTCTGTTTTCACACTACATTACATACAAGTATCTACGCTGAAAATAGCAAATATATTTAACCAAGCTGACCCTTGCATTTGGTTCCATTTGCGCACTTTCAGAGTTAAGTACTTTTACTTTGATTATCAAAATGTTTCAGAAAATAGCAGAAATAGCCCATCCACGTGCTCACAGCGGTTGTGAGCAATTTTTTTTTATCTATCTTTGTGTTACAGCTTTATATAACAAACTATGCCACTTATTTGTGAAAGGACATAAAAAGTTGGAACATGGAGATACAAGGTTTCTATGATGACTCACATGCTTCCATTCTGTTCATGTTGGGTGAATGGCAAGTAAAAAAAAAAAGAGTGAACGCTGCATGACGGAGATGTCTGTTGAATCAAAAATAAAGGCACAATAACTCCAAATAACTCATTTCAGACTATGTGTTGAAAATGCAACATTCATTAGTTGTTAATAATGATGGTTTATTGTTTCATTGTGCTGGTTTGTGAATGGAGGCGTAGCTCGCCATAACCTCAAGCACAAAACTATTGAAACAAGGTTGTTTATGAATCCTCGCTGTCGGGTAGAAACCTTGTAAGTCTGAATCCATTACTTTACAGACCCCTCCAAATACTCATAATACTCAACTGTGGGACCTCCCCACCCTGACCAGCATTTGGAATTGTAGGAATTAAGGCAATAACTTTAGTTTGACTCGGTTCCACAGATGAATATTGTGAAAATAGCCAAATTAGCCGAACTACAATGCCGTTGTGAGCTTGTAGATTGGCTATTTTCTCAACTTTTGCCTATTTGACAATATTTGTATATAGTAATATTTGTTTACAGTATAGTTTGTTTGTTGTATAGGGTTCCCAACCAAAGAGCACCTTCATTACACTTGTTTTCTGTCTCCCGAGCACTCTAGTCTAGACATTCCTTTTTTATGACCATTGGTATGTTTTCTTTGTTAAGGTATTCAAATGGAAACAAATGGACACTTACGGGCGAAGACATGCCCTTTTCAAAAGTGTTCGCCTGTAATGACATGCCCAAATCAGGGACGTCAGGGTTAGTATGTATGAAGATTTATTCCGTATTTATGCAGGGTTAGCCATGGCAGTGACTGGCTGTGCCCCGGCCAGTGTCCCCACGGCTTGAGGTTGCCTCTGAGTGACACTCCACAGAGAGACCAGCCGACAGCTTAACCTTTCAGCGAATATCAAAGCCTCAAGAAGAAGTTAAGTTGGAATGGTGAGAAAGAAGCACTCAGATACTGTATATCGGTGCTGTCGGGCAGAAACCTCCTATCGCCATATGCAAACTTTTGGTGTTTCCTTTAATGCCCTTTAATGCCCTACTTGATCGTCACACAAACATAGCAGATGTACAAGCTCAAAAGGTCAAAACATTTGGTGCTACGTTTCAAGCTTGTAGATCTGCTACTATTTTGGAATTGTAATCCTGAAAAGTAACAATTTTGGATATGAGGTTTCCACCCGACAGAGACGATATAACTAAGTAGCAAAAGCTATAGCAATACAAAAGTACTAAAGTATTGGCTTCAAAATATACTTACGGTAATACAGTAAAGTACCAAAATGTATTTTAAAAAATACCTTAAAAGCTTTCAAATTTCAAATTGACAAAGTATAAATGAGGGCTTAGGGGTTCATGTAGGTTTTGTTTTTAGATTAAATAATAATAATAATAATAATAATAATAATAATAATAATAATAATAATAATAATAATAATAATAATAATAATAACTAGTACCTAACGTTTTAAAATATAGTGAAACACGTATTAAGTATAAAATATTGAAATATGGATATACTCTTGGTAACTTAAAAGCAGGGACATGCAGAGAATGCTAGAGAGGCAGGGGCTGAAATTCTTTAAAAAGGCACTTTTGGCCAAAATTGGCGAAAATAGCTGATCTACAAGCTCACAACGATGCGTTGAGAGCTTGTAGATCAGCTATTTTCGGGGCGACCTGCACTCTTTAAGCTAAGGCGTACAACATGGATTTCTACACAGAGGACACATTTTTCAAGGTAAAATGCTGTGTTCGAGTTCAGGAGAGTTTGGAAATAGGTAATTCTCCTGAATGCTCCCTTCGGGTATGGCATGGCAATGGGGGAATTTGCATTTCTTTCACCATAGTAAATGCTGCATTCTTGGTCTGGAGAGGGCAGTTTTTTACAAGTGGGCAAAAGGGCAGGGGCTCAAGCCCCCTTTGATGTCTATGTGTGCACGTGCCTGCTTAAAAGTACCTCAAATTGTGCTTAAACACTAAACCCCAGCATCCGTATTGTGGGGAATAGCCGATCGACAAAATAAATAAAATAAATGGTGCATTTATATAGCGCCTTTATCCAAGGCGCTTTACATAGATTGTGCATTACATTCACCCATTCACACACACATTCATACAACGATTGCAGCGGAAGCCATGCAAGGTACCAACCAGCACATCGAGAGCAATTTGGGGTTCAGTGTCTTGCCCAAGGACACTTCGACATGTAGACAGGAGGAGCCGGGATTCGAACTGCCGACCCATGGATCATTGGACGACCTGCTCTACCTCCTGAGCCACAGCCGCCCGACAAGCCACAGCCACCGACAAGCTAGATAGATAGATAGATAGATAGATAGATAGATAGATAGATAGATAGATAGATAGATAGATAGATAGATAGATAAGATAAGATCTTTATTGTCACTGAAATTTCGTTTAGTGTAACCATAACATATAACAGTATCAACAGAGAGAGAACAAAAAGGACAAAAGAAAAAAACACTGATGGGGCAACTTCATGGCATAAAACTGTTAGTCCGTCATAGTCCAGTCCAGTCAAGTCATCTCAATCCATTAATAAGCATTATAATGCACCGTTAAAAATAGTAAAATACACCAATAAAATAAAAGTAGATAATCAGCTAGATAGATAGATAGATAGATAGATAGATAGATAGTGTACAATCCCATGTGTTGTGTGATTGTCTAAAAAGCAATAAAGCTGTAATGACCAGGGGGGCTGAGCTGGTTGCATCAAGGTTACCGGGCAGAGTTTCATACTGCCATCACAAGGCTGCATGGCACCTTGTGAGCTTGGAGGTCAGCTATGTCGCACGCGGCACCGCCATGCGGTAGAGCTATACATTATGGGCTTGAAAGCAATGATTGCACTTCACGAGAGACTCCCTGACATGTAATTTCACAAGTCAAGAGAGTGACTTAACGCTATCGCAGGGCGTGTGCGTCCAGAGAGCCATGGGAAATAAGAGCAATTTACCTGTAGGGGGGAAGGGGGTCAAAGGGATAAAAGAGCGGGCATCTGACACCCACCTTTAAATATGACTGAGCTATGACAGCTCTGCCACTTTATTTTGTCACACGTCCGGGGTAACTGGGGGCCATCTCAACAGAGCAGTGGAACTATTGGAGGGTGTGGCTCTGCCGACACACAGAGTTCAGAGGTCGCGGTGTCGATCTCTGGCCTGTGGGTGGGCGTAAACATCTTTGATGGAGACCCCCCGCCACACAAACACACAAGAAACTGTGATTTATTAACAAAATTTTATAACATGGATAATTTACCTCAGGGTGGGCACCGTTTGCCGACGCTGCAAGTTGCAGCGTGGGTGGAGCTTCATTTCCATCCACCAGCTGTCTAAAAACCAGGAAGAGACTCTTTCCGTGAGTGTCATTTGGCATCTTTGTGACGAGACTGTGTGGATGCAGTCATAGGGAAACATATGACCCCAGGCCATAACGACAAAGTAGTAGCAAAAGTATCAGTTTCGAGCTGGCAGATCTTAGAGATCTACTTTGATACTTTTGTACTCACGGACATGCAGGACACACAGTTATATACCAGTACTAGTTCTCTCATCCTTGTAAATGGGGATTTTAACTACAGTAGGTTAAATGTAGTGGTGTGCTGTCTGACTAACAGCCATCATATCCTGTTACAGGTATGCTAATGTCAGGATTCAGGAATGCATTCACCAGCACCACACATTTCACCCTTCCTATGAACATCTCTGACCATGACATTGTGAGGCGGGTTCCACCCTATCATGCCTATACAGCAGCACAACATCATACAAAGCGTTGCCAATCAGTGAAGGCAATGGGTTGGGTTGACCAATTATTAGGCAAGCTGAACTTCTCCCCAGTTTGGCATCATGATCGCCATAGTAACCCAGTCCCCAGCCCATGCAATCTCAGGGAATCCCTCGTGCTATGCAACAACTTCCTGGGTCTCAACATGTGGACCCCCCCAGGGTACTGGGGAATTCCAGGAGGTTGCCCACCTAAATGACTGATACTTATAGGAACCAAATAGATCCTTATACACTGAGTGTGCATATGGAACCAAATGCACCCTTATGGGTCCATTTTTAATTTGCAAGATTAGCCACATATGTCAGACAAATCAATTAACCCCTTATTTTATACCCTTTTATACTTACTTGCACAACGGTGTCATGCAAAACTAGTGAAAATAGCCGAGTTTTAGAAATGTTTTCACCCATAACGACATGCTCAAAGTCTGCATCGCTTACTGATTTTTTTAAATTAACAAGCATTGATATTTTGTCATATTCTATTCAATAAGGTGTTGCTCCCCAACTGCTTATCGTTGCCTGTGTGTTCGTGTGCTTATATTCTGCCAGTTTGAAGAAGTCAACTGGTTTCCCCGTGAAATTCCTGCCTTGTCTTTCCTGCACTGCCACAACAAAGCCACAGAAATGCAGACTGTTCTGCACATTGTCGATAACATTGATTGTGTCTCTTTTGAGACAAGTGATTTTCTTTTTCTTTTGCCTTCATAAAAGAAGAGGAGCTCATCACACCAGCCTGACATCTTATTTATTTATTTATTATCAGGAAATGTGGATGGGCTCACTATCTTGCATAGTGCAAAGTAACTAAATATGTATTTACTCAAGTAATCAACATAAAACAGCGCTTTAGCCTAACCTACTTTTTTAACAACTATAGGCCTAAGCATATTATGTCCCACAAAATTATAAAGTAGTTTACTGCACTACAATTAATTGACAACTTTACTTACTAGTATACTTTGCCAATTTAGGTTGTTAATGCAACATTAAGTAATACATGATGATGTATAACTATAGGTTAATCTACCCAGCAAGTCATTAACACCAGACCCACCTTTACCAGCTGCAATATGAAAGTGATGAACACATAATGCATACTTATTACAATCCTATAATATGATTGTGAAACACTGTTGAGTTCTTTAACAATTGGTACTGTCAGTATACAGTATTTTGATTCCAAATGGAATTCATAATAACAACATGCTTTTTCATTCTGCATATCATCACTGTCCAAAACTGTTACGGGAAATGAGGGGAAAAAATAACCTGCGTTCCAGGGCATCCAATTTAGTCACAAGCTTACACTTAACCACTTTCCCTTTCACTTTCCACGTTTTTCAAAAGTGACTGAAATAACCGATCCACAAGCTCACAACTCGGCCCATTCGCAAGCTAGTAGATTGTGTATTTTCTCTACTTTATGCCATATACGAATGCCATTCATTAAATAAAATAAATAAAGTTGTAAAATATGGAGATACAAGGTTTCTGCCCGACAGCAACGGTATGAGAGTTGTGTCTGATGAGAAACAGTTTGTCATGTCATATAGACTCAACGGTATGAGAGTTGTGTCTGATGAGAAACAGTTGTTCATGTCATCTAGACTCAACGGTATGAGAGTTGTGTCTGATGAGAAACAGTTGTTCATGTCATATAGACTCAACGGTATGAGAGTTGTGTCTGATGAGAAACAGTTGTTCATGTCATATAGACTCCAACGGTATGAGAGTTGTGTCTGATGAGAAACAGTTGTTCATGTCATATAGACTCCAACGGTATATGAGAGTTGTGTCTGATGAGAAACAGTTGTTCATGTCATATAGACTCAGCAACGGTATGAGAGTTGTGTCTGATGAGAAACAGTTGTTCATGTCATATAGACTCAACGGTATGAGAGTTGTGTCTGATGAGAAACAGTTGCTCATGTCATATAGACTCAACGGTATGAGAGTTATGTCTGATGAGGAACAGTTGTTCATGTCATATAGACTCAACGGTATGAGAGTTGTGTCTGATGAGAAACAGTTGTTCATGTCATATAGACTCCAACGGTATGAGAGTTGTGTCTGATGAGAAACAGTTGTTCATGTCATATAGACTCACTCAACGGTATGAGAGTTGTGTCTGATGAGAAACAGTTGTTCATGTCATATAGACTCAACGGTATGAGAGTTGTGTCTGATGAGAAACAGTTGTTCATGTCATATAGACTCAACGGTATGAGAGTTGTGTCTGATGAGAAACAGTTGTTCATGTCATATAGACTCAACGGTATGAGAGTTGTGTCTGATGAGAAACAGTTGTTCATGTCATATAGACTCAACGGTATGAGAGTTGTGTCTGATGAGGAACAGTTGTTCATGTCATATAGACTCAACGGTATGAGAGTATGAGAGTTGTGTCTGATGAGAAACAGTTGTTCATGTCATATAGACTCAACGGTATGAGAGTTGTGTCTGATGAGGAACAGTTGTTCATGTCATATAGACTCAACGGTATGAGAGTTGTGTCTGATGAGAAACAGTTGCTCATGTCATATAGACTCAACGGTATGAGAGTTGTGTCTGATGAGAAACAGTTGTTCATGTCATATAGACTCAACGGTATGAGAGTTGTGTCTGATGAGAAACAGTTGTTCATGTCATATAGACTCAACGGTATGAGTTGTGTCTGATGAGGAACAGTTGTTCATGTCATATAGACTCAACGGTATGAGAGTTGTGTCTGATGAGAAACAGTTGTTCATGTCATATAGACTCAACGGTATGAGAGTTGTGTCTGATGAGAAACAGTTGTTCATGTCATATAGACTCAACGGTATGAGTTGTGTCTGATGAGGAACAGTTGTTCATGTCATATAGACTCAACGGTATGAGAGTTGTGTCTGATGAGAAACAGTTGTTCATGTCATATAGACTCAACGGTATGAGAGTTGTGTCTGATGAGAAACAGTTGTTCATGTCATATAGACTCAACGGTATGAGAGTTGTGTCTGATGAGGAACAGTTGTTCATGTCATATAGACTCAACGGTATGAGAGTTGTGTCTGATGAGAAACAGTTGTTCATGTCATATAGACTCAACGGTATGAGAGTTGTGTCTGATGAGAAACAGTTGCTCATGTCATATAGACTCCAACGCTGTCAGTGTCAACATAATATTGCCGGGAGCTTTTAATTTTCCTGCACTCACAGTTCATTACAGAGACGGTGTTTTTGCCCAGAGACTAACATGCTGAATTATTCATGGGGTGTGATGTGTGTGTTCTCTCCTACCACATCTGCTTTTTGCTCCCAACGACCACCTGCATTTTAATTATCCTTCACAACCTATAGGGGACAAATGGAGAGATTTGACCTCAACCACGTGCTGAGCGGAGTAGGCCTACCTCAGGGGGACTTCTGGTGATTTTTTGGTTTTCGCTCTACATTAAATATCTTCATTGAAAATAGCCGATCTAAGCACGCACGCACGCACGCACGCATGTGCGCGCACACACACACACACACACACACACACACACACACACACACACACACACACACACACACACACACACACACACACACACACACACACACAGTGTGTGTTCAGTCGTGAGGACCCTGGCAATGAGTTCAGTCCTGGTGAAGAAAGTAGTGCTTTTGGGTTTTTTGGTAGAGCAGGGATCTGATTAATCTGCAACCTCTCGTTTTGCCACTTAGCAAACTGACTCAAAATAGGTCTACGTAATTAGGTTAAAAGTGCGTGGGAGAGGGGGAGAGAGAGAGAGAGAGACAGAGAGAGAGAGAGAGAGAGAGAGAGAGAGAGAGAGAGACGAGAGACCCGTGCCCCACTTTCTTCACATAGTCCTTGTGCGCCTGGCTGGTGAATTCAATTCTGCCACCATATAGAAAAGAAGCCCAGAGTAGGCCAGATTTTTCTGTCCGATGCCAATCCAGATTTTAGGAGAGTCATCTACAAGTTCACAACGCGGTACGTGTAGCTAAAGTTAGCTCATAACATTAGTTGTCATCAGTCACAGTGGCTCCTCGCTGTGGCATTGTAGTGTGGGAGCAGACTTCTGTGTTATGTCGTGTCAGGGCTTAGGAGGCTGCCAGCGTTTCAGAGTATGGGGTCAGACTCCCATTGGCTTAGGCGGCGTTTCAGAGTATGGGGTCAGACTCCTATTGGCTTAGGCGGTGTTAGGGAGCAGCCAATCATGACTATAGGTCGCTTACATTGCATGAGCTGTTGTATGTCAGGTTTCACCATGACAAAAAACTAAGTCAAGCTTTAAAAACAATCGAAAAGGCATTAGCCCAAAGGTTGTATGAAGACATTTTTGAAATTTTTAACATGTATAAAAATATATTGAAGATAGTAGATCTGCAAGCTCACAATGTGTCACATTGCTTGTGACACATTATGAGCTTGTAGATCGGCTATTTTCAAATGGCCGGAATGCATATGGCTGAAGTGGTTAATGTATGTTTTGTTAGGTAATAATCTGCAAAGTAACGAATAATTATTTTTTTCGAATGATTGCAGTTAACAGTACAATATTTGCCTAAGATGTAGTGGCAAGTGCAGTAGTGGAGAAATGGAAATAGCCTACTCCAGTATTGAGTATTGAGTAAATGTAAGCTACTTAGTTGCTTTCCACCTCTGCCCACTCCCCAGAACAAACTGCATGTGCCGGTGTTATGTGACGCAGACACATGTACAAAAGGCAGCAGGCAGCTGATAATTTCTTTCATATGGCATGTAGGATTTTCCTCCTTTTTAATAACGTGAACTCTGCGGTGGGCTTGTCTCCAGCACAGATCAAGGTCACAGAGTATCTTGTTAATCTGGGACGGCTCGCCTCGCGAGGCATGCCATTCATCGCTCACCTTATGATGTGTGCGCGTGATAAGCGCGCACGGATGTGCGCACAGGTGCCTCGGGCGCCAGTCACGTTTCTGCAAATGCGTTGTGTGAACTGTGATGGTTTAGTGGACCTGTCTTGTGTGGCCTTCATCGTTTTTTGTGCACGCATGCACACAACTGTGTGTGCGTGTGTGTGTGTGTGTTATGTGAGGGCCAAATGTCCTCACAAATGTAGCAGAATTTAAGATTAAATAAAAAATGGGGACATGGTGGCGCAGTTGGTAGAGTGTAGAGACGTCACCTCACAGCTAGAACGCCTGGGGTTAGAGTCCCGCCGGGGATGCTGTGGGTGCGAAAGGGCCTTTCTGTGTGGAGTTTGCATCTTCTCCGTATATGTCCCCTATAGGCCAGCTCAATTTATGTGCGGCTTTGTAGCTGTTGTAGCATTTGTAGCAGCTACAAACAGCGAATGCATTTCTGAAGATGCAGAGATATTCTGTGTAGCTTTGTACCTTTGTGTCTTTTGTATCTGCCAGTGTGAACGCAGCAATCAGGATTAGACATTCAGAGGTAAGGTTTAACCGGTTAGGGTTAGAGCTTAATGCTTAATTCATTCTTGGTTACGTACGTTATGAAATCACACTTATGCTGATGTCCTCACAAGTATAGTAATGTGTCGGGGGGTGCGCGCGTGCGTGTGTGTGTGTGTGTTGGCTCGGGGCTTGGGCCACCACCACTCGCTCTTGATTAATAGAAGTCCAGATGAACTCCTGAACTGCCAATCTGCTGGAGGCGCTGTGGAGAACGAGGGCTTTACTTTTTGAGACCTCTTTTTGTCCCTGCATTGTGTGCGCACGTGTGCACAACTGTGCACGCACGCACACACACACACACACACACACACACACACACACACACACACACGCAAGCGCACGCACGCACGCACGCACGCACGCACGCACGCACACACACACACACACACACACACACTTTTCTTCTAGTATTACTATACTCGTGAGGACATTTGAGGACAACAATTTTATGAATGTCATTTTCACCATTTTGCTTGGCATTTTGAACCCTAACCAACCCTGAAGCTGAAAATAGTCGACCTACATGCTCACAACATGTCACGGTGCAACACGTTGTGAGCTTGTATATCGCCTATTTGGATTCTGTGGACATTTGGCCCTCGCAAGTACAGTAACACAAGTTCATACACGCACGCATACACTTTCAGGGACCATTTTCTTCCCATCCCATTGTGTGCTTACCGAGTCCTGCATTCAATTCCTCCGAGAGGTTCCAGCCTAGTTGCCTAGATTAGGGATGGAATGACGCTTAACTTCTCATGGAGTGGGAGAAAAAAATAAAAAGTGAATTGCTCTCTTTCTCTCTCTTGCCAATATTGAACCACTTGAAATGAAGAGGCCATATTCAAGGGAGAACATTTGGGGAAAATAGCAGATCTGCAAGCTTGTAGATTGGCTAAGAGATTTGGTGAGTAGAGGGATAAAAAAGAGCGTATCAAGTTCAAGTATCGGATCGGCCCTTATTTGGTCATATCGGGTCATATCGGTATCGGCAAATATGCCAGTCTAACCACCGATCCGTCACAGGGGTAAGGGCAGGTAACACTATGGCAGGTAAATAAAATGTTGGGGCATGTGGAGTTTGCTTTGGAGTTGCCCAAACTGCAAGTGCACATTTGAATGAGGAGTCTGCTATAAACACAACACGAGATATATAGCTAGATAGCTATAAACACTATTCCCGGTCGGTGGACTTCAAAATAAGATCTTTTATCTTTTTGTATTATTCTAAATACTATTCTCTGGTATTGGTATTCGGTATCGGTATCGGCTATTGGCTAACACAGAAATTGTGGTATCGGGATCGGATCGGAAACGAAAAAAGTGTATTGGGACATCACTAGTATCAAGCATAGAACCATGGGGGAAATGGTCAAATAAGTATAAATCCCTGATTGGCCAACCCATGGGCTTAACTGAAGAACCTAGTGTGAGGCCTTCATATACGGGAGAGACATCAGAGAGCTTCAACAGGGTCCGAGGTTCAGTCTGCATGTGCGTGTTGAGAAACAACACCAATCACAGTTTCAGACCCACTGATGAAGCTGTAAATTATAAATTATTGAAGCCTTTACTGGTGAAGTTGGTGATCTTTAAACAAACTATGATCAAACATGCACAACACAAAGTTACAGACCAGGCACACATTATGCTTAGTTATGGAGCTTCATCAGTTTCTACAAGAGGAAGAGGAGGCCAGACAGACAGAGTGGAGGAGGAGGCAGAAAGAGTGGCAGAAATACAGAAAGAGTGAGTGAGTGAGTGAGTGAGTGAGTGAGTGAGTGAGTGAGTGAGTGAGTGAGTGAGTGACTGACTGACTGACTGACTGACTGACTGACTGACTGAGTGAGACAGAGAAGTATGGAGTCTAGTGGAGGTTTGTGTGCGCGGTTGTTTTCGCGCACGCGCCATGCATGTGCGCCCGCGTGCCGTGCATGTGCGTGCGTGCGCGATCCTGCACACTTTCTCCCGTCTGAGCTTTTGTATGTGTGAGGGGGGGTGCCATTGTTATCTCGGCAGCAGATGGGGCCTGAATTGTACGTATGTTTGGTGATTAATGGAGGTGCTCGTCAACAAGACAATGCAGCCGGGATATTAATTTGTCAGTCTGGCAGGAAGCGACGACTATAATTGAAGACATGTTCTCTCAGGAAGTGAACAGAGTGGGAGTCTGATGGCCTTAACCACTTAAACACTCTTAAACACTGTTCTTAGTAAAAAATGGACCTGAGTTGCTTATTGCACATGCATGGACTACACCAGTGGTTCTGGCTCTCAAACTTGTTTTTGTCTCACGTCAAACTCTGTAAATAACACCTGTAAATATTAAGGTACGCAAATGTGTCTATCTTTCTAAGATACAGATTCACGAGGAAAACTTGAGAGAATAGTAGTTTCCATTACAGATTGACAATAACTACTTAACATTTAATCGCTTGAAACCCAGCATCCCAATAGAGGGTACGTTGTGCGGCGTTGTGAGCTTGTAGATCGGCTATTTTTGGCGAGGAGGTTTGGTGATCCGGTACCAACAATATTTGTGATCCAAATATTGTAGGCCTACTTTTTGTTACTAGTTACTTTGTAGATTTTGATTATTATTACAAAACACTTTAACCACTTTGTGTGAATGACTGTCTTGGTGGCTGGAAGCAGTACAGAGGGACTTGTGAAGTTCAACCAAAAAGTGCTTTATTCACCGACAGAGATTTACAAAAGGCATTAAACAAATTCAATTTCATTCAATTCAATGTTCAATGAGGGGGGGGGGGGGGGGCTTCAGATCATTAAAGAAAACACTGTAGGATGCAGAATGTGCAATGCTTAAAATACAAGATGGCAGATTAAAATGGCTTGTGCATGAGGTTATTTTTTAACTTCCCTTTCCAGTGGGGGTCCACATATGGTTCCTTCTCAATCCTCAACCAATCCTCTCTCCTCACAGGAGTTCTCTGTGTGTCATCAGCCATGTCTACTGGCAAAACTGGTTCAGTCTTCAACATTTGCCCTTATTGACCATTTGTTTGCAGACCGTGGCCATCTTGCCATCAGAGTTTGGAAGCACTCGTTTTCAGTAAAGCAATGTCCTGCTGCCTCCTGCATTATGTGCAAATTCAAAACTGGTGGTAGGCAGGGCAGTTGAGTGATATCTAACGAGCACTTCCAAACTCCAGCACTTAGAAAATAATCATCTGCAACTTAAGGAATTTCTTGACAGGAAGTAGCTCATAACATGTCTACGGTGGATTTTTGAGTGGTGTAAACCACTCCTACAACTGGCTTTGTTTTGAGTGGTGTAAACCACTCCTACAACTGGCTTTGTTAGTCTGTCTGTGCTCAAAAAATGAGCACGGTTGCTATGGTCACCCAGTTCACACGGTGTGACTTCATTACGTCAGACATTACGTCAGACCACAGCTGATCAGTCTATATAAGACCTTACACCACTCAGTTCACACGGGTGTGATTTTTTATTAAAAAACACATTGCAGATAGAAAGAGGATAATTCAAGCTTTCCGTACAGCTGCATGTTGGTGAGTTTGACGTTATTTAATACAATTAGAACTTTTCTGTTTGGATGAATGGGCTGTCTATGGGAAGTTGCACCTAGTTAGCACCTTGCTGGCAAGATGGCAGCCGTGCGCATATCGTCAATAGCAGTAGTTTTCAACCCTTTTCATATTAAGGCCCATTATTTATCCGACATTTGAGCAGCCATGGACCACCATTTGATGAGATTTTGCCTCTCAGTACCAAAACTTTGAATATTTTGTTATCGTTGATCAAAAGGACAATAATTCTTCTACATTCTCTAATTATGTAGATGTCTTGTAAAGTAAGTAATGCAGATGTTTAACAATAATGTAACCCGAGAGTGTAAAAATGTTACGCTCTCAAGAGTTAAAGATCTATAAGGGTCAATTTGGTTACCAACTCCATCATTTAGCTGGGGACCACCTGGAACCCCCCCAAGGACCACTGGTGGTCCCCGGACCAATGGTTGAAAACCACTGCTCTATAGGGACTCAGAGCAGAAGTCGTACCACTACCCAGACAGCAGCAGAGAGCTTTAGGACTCAGAGCAGCAGTCGTACCCAGACAGCAGTAGAGAGCTTTAGGACTCAGAGCAGCAGTCGTACCCAGACAGCAGCAGAGAGCTTTAGGACTCAGAGCAGCAGTCGTACCCAGACAGCAGCAGAGAGCTTTAGGACTCAGAGCAGCAGTCGTACCCAGACAGCAGCAGAGAGCTTTATGACTCAGAGCAGCAGTCGTACCCAGACAGCAGCAGAGAGCTTTAGGACTCAGAGCAGCAGTCGTACCCAGACAGCAGCAGAGAGCTTTAGGACTCAGAGCAGAAGTCGTACCCAGACAGCAGCAGAGAGCTTTAGGACTCAGAGCAGCAGTCGTACCCAGACAGCAGCAGAGAGCTTTAGGACTCAAAGCAGCAGTCGTAACCCAGACAGCAGAGAGCTCTAGGACTCAGAGCAGCAGTCCTACCCAGACAGCAGCAGAGAGCTTTAGGACTCAGAGCAGCAGTCGTACCAGCAGTGGTGAGCGCACCTCATGGGGTGCTCTGCTTGCGCACAAGTAGGCCATACATGCATGGCCTACTTGTGTGCAAGGCACAAGTTGGCATCTTGACAGAGTGCATTTCTAGTTACTTTTTACACACTTTTACACAGTTACACACTTATGCCATTAAGCCATAGGCTACATACATTTCAGCCATTTGAAAACTTTAAATGGGACATTCTGCACAAAAAGTACATTTTGAATTTCTGAACTTCTACAGTATATTGCAGCACTGATACTTTTACTTAAAGGTGTAGTGAAACGGAAATGGTGGGCATTTTATTTTGAAGTTTCAGCTTGTCTATGCTGGAAACGCTGGCTCTGAAGTTTCTGAACCAATTAGCGCGTTGCATCCCTCCAGGTTATGGGTCCTATACGTCCAACTTCTCATGCACAGTGGTTTGTTTACAAAGTGACAGAGAGACGGCAGAAAAGCCAGGGGATGTTTTTCTAACTTGTACACAACCTATATACATATTTTAGCATGATGATTCGGTTGAAAACGAGTAATACACTGTCTGGATGTCATCTTCAATTGGATTAAAATTTAAAAACGGAGGATTTCTGTAATCAGTAGCACCTGTGTTCTTACGGACGCGCAGATGTGGGAATCAAACTGGTGAGCTTCATTTTTATTGGCTTTTATTAATGTGGACCTCGACACGTCATCACGCAGCACGTTTTCGTTTTCAGGAAGCAATTAAAAAAAGATTCGTATGGACCTTTGATATAAAGGGACGCCAACATTTTTTGGCATCCATTGTTAGGTATGCCCATATGATGACCACGGATATGGTCTAAAAGTGTGAAAAACGTATTTTTTATTTCACTACAACTTTAAGTAAAACATGCAAGTACTTTTTCCACCACTGGTAGTCACACCCCAGTGTGGTGGACAGCCCGCTGGGCCAGCACATTGATCAGTGCAGCACACTGCCTCAACATGGTTTAATGAGAGCAGCTCAATATCCACAATGTCCTCACTGGGTGTGGAGCAGTGCTTCTCAAAGCAGGGTCCGAGCGGGGAACCCCGGGGATCCTTGAGGGAGATCCCATGGGGTAAGTAAGAAGAAAAAAACTGCCAGCACTCAATAAGTGTCCATTTTTCCCCACATAGGTTTATGTGGATGCTTCTCATCAAATGGGTCTTCCTCAGCATTGGGGGTGGGGGGACTACCTTTTAAAATGAGAGTACCTTTTTTCACCACTGTATACTGTGTGTACAAAGGCTGAAGGTCATTTGAGATGCTTGAAAAAATGCTCTTTAAGGCTCTCTCTCTCTCTCTCTCTCTCTCTCTCTCTCTCTCTCTCTCTCTCTCTCTCTCTCTCTCGCAGAGAGAGAGAGAGAGAGAGCAGCAGCACTTTTCTGCAGGTAATGATCCATGTGGCTAACTGCGTGCGTGCGTGCGTACGTGCGTGCGTGGCATTGTTCCCACACATGAGGTGAAATCCGTTCTACCAGGCCTGACGGTCAATGCTGAGTTATAGCCATGCAACCGAAAACAGCAGATCTACAACACAGTGCGGTGCGTTCTGAGCTTTTAGATCGGCTATTTTAGGTGCTCAACATCACTGGCGCTACTAAGTACCGTATAAACACTGCAGGATGGAGGCAGCGCTGCCTGGTAAAGGATGATGATAATTGGCATAACCGTAAATATGGCGATCAGGGGAGCGACGGTAAAATGCCTCAAATATCGTGAGAGCAGTTTTGTGTTGCCCTCATCAAGTGGGAAGTAAGTAAGGGTACTTTTTCAGCAATGGATCTCAAAATGCAACTCACACAGATGTTTTGTAGCCTACAACTGAAATGCCAATAGGGCCTACTTAAAGTCAATAATTAAAGCAATTTAAAATTTTAGAATACTATTTTAGCGATTAGCCATTTTGTATTGTATTTTATTTGATGGTGTTTAGAGCCCGTTGTACCAGGATTATCTTTTTTGTAATCAATATATTTTCTTAAACTTACGTTGCGAGTGAGTATAAGGGCAACAACACGGGACTTTACCTCAAACAAACAAACAAACAAACAAACAAACAAACAAAAATTGTCTTTATTGGGTTACACGACATCAGTATATACTTTTCGCACTTTAAACAATGTGGTGCTATTAATGTATTGCTGTGAACTTGGTGAGATAATTATATGGAATCAGACTCAAAGTGTCATTATAAAGAGTATAAACCAGACACACTGTTCTATTCTATGTGACTAAAATGGCCACATAAATACATAATTTTAAGACTTTCTGTCTCATAATACCTGATGATCATGTTCACGGCACTCCGTCTTTAACTAATGTTGCAGATGACCCCCTGGAAGCCCCCTTATAAGGACCCCTGGCGGTCCACCGGACCACACTTTGAGAACCACTGATGTAATGGACCATAGTCAGCGTGGCCTGTCTATTCCTGTACTTTTTATTCTCGTCTTTATTTTTTTTCCTTGTTATTTTGTTTATTTTCTTTTGTTGCTGACGTTGCAAATTCTTGCGGACACATGCGCCGCCAACATTTCAGTGCACGTGCCTGCATGAGTGAAAAGTAGGTAGCCTACAACTGCTCGAACAGTAAATACCCATTAATACCAGGAAAGCGACTGTGTCATTTTAGATTTTTGCGTTGGCTGCCTTCAAATATAGCAGCTACTGTATGCAAGCTCACCGCGACGCAATTTAATTGTCAATTTTGAATTTATTTGAAAAATCTTTCACAGTGTGACAACTACTGATTTAGAGTAGCATTCGTAGAATCGGCCTCAGCTCTAACATCATTATTTCCTCCTGTCGGCCCATACCTTGACATGACCTCTGGACCTTTTCATCCAAAAGTGCATCACGTCTTCGGGGCGGAACACAGATCCTTCCCACCAAGTTGAATAAAAAAATCCACTTTTTTTACCTTGTCCTTTTACGATCCAAAAGTTATCCATTTCTTGGGGGCAGACCACTAATCATGCTCACTGCGTTTAATTTAAATTCCAGATGGACGGACGATCAGACAAATAGGGCTACAGACCCTGAAGCATGTGCATTAAGCCCACATCTTGAGCATTGAACTGCTGTACAAAGATGACATGCTGCTGGTCATGATCTATTTGACTATTTTGCTTGGCTCAGTACCAGATTGAAGTTTCCAGATAAGGGGCTAGGGAGATTTTCTTTTTTTGATGACATCATGACTAGGTCCCATACAAATAAGAATGAGCGACCTGAGTCGTAGCAATTTTATTTTAGCAATTACATTGACTAAAGTCACTTGGCTGAGGTTAGAATA
The DNA here is from genome assembly GCF_951216825.1 of Electrona antarctica. Taxonomy (NCBI): domain Eukaryota; kingdom Metazoa; phylum Chordata; class Actinopteri; order Myctophiformes; family Myctophidae; genus Electrona; species Electrona antarctica. The sequence continues at coordinate 21,626,876 of NC_136795.1, read as the reverse complement.
CCCGGAACTATTGATGCCATCCGTGTCTTCAAAGGATGTATAAATATGCTCAAAACATTTGGCTCTCAGTTCTATTTGTGGAAAGAACATGACATCAGATCCATAGATTCTACTTCAGGATGGTGTCAGAATTTGCTTCGGACAGCTCTTTGTAGATCCGCTCCTGCTCCTCCCTGGCCTTCTTCTCTGCCTCTTCAGTCTTCCTCTCCTTCTCTGCGATGGGCTTCAGGTACTCTAACCGCTGTTTTCCATACAACATGCCTAGGAAGAGGGCCGACCATCTGGCCGTCTTGATGAGCGGCGACACGGCAACCGGAGGAACCATAATGCTACTTAATGAAAGTGAACTCCCAGAGATCTCTCACCAACACCACTGTGGAATGGATCAATCACTACTCAATGGGTTTTGCTTACATTATATGAATTGGTAGAGCAGAACAAACATCACACAAAAGCTCTGTTGTCATATGTATGACCTCATACTGATGATGTCGTTGTTGTCCAAACAGCGGGATGATGGATCTGAAATTACGAATTCAGGGTTGTGCAGTCGACGCGCTATGATTGGCCAGTCGCTGTGATTGACAGCCTAAACCTAAGCCTAACCTTAACCTCAGTAAAACTATACCTAAACCTAACCATAACCCTAACCTTAACCTCTGTAAAACTATACCCTAACCCTAACCTTAACCTCAGTAAACTTAACTTGCCCTTGGGCGTGGTTATAAGCACAACCCGTGTAGGAATTAGTACGTAGCGTCTCACCCCCAAAAGGCATATTGTGACCAAATATGACATTGACAACATGTGACTTGACGGCTACTCCATTATTCCATATATGGAGACATTTGCAGACAGAGCTTGTATTGACCATCTCTATTCACTATGTACAATAATAAGGACTATGTTAGATGAAAGGAAACCCACATTTGCTTGTTTCATAGATTTCAAAAAAGCTTTCGATCTTATCAACAGGGACCTACTCTTTTGTAGATTGTCTGAATATGGAGTGAATGGAAAGTTCTACAAATCATTACAATCATTATACAGTGCACCGGTAGCCTGTGTTAAAATAAATGAACTTTGTACAGATTGGTTTCCAACACCACTGGGAGTAAAACAAGGAGATAATCTTTCGCCTACTTTATTTGCAACTTATATTAATGATCTAGCATGTACAATTAAGTCACTAAACTGTGGTGTGCAATGTGGAGATTTTGCAGTGAGTATCCTTTTGTACGCGGACGACATTTTCTTACTGGCCGAAAGTGAATCTGATATGCAAAGAATGCTCTCATATACAAATGAGTGGTGTAAAAAATGGAGGATGTCTATTAATGAAAAGAAAACAAATGTGATACATTTCAGAAGCTTTCTAACTCCCATTAGTAAATATCAGTTTTATTTTGGTGAAAAAAAGATTAACTATGTAAAGTCCTATAAATATCTGGGTTTCTATGTTGATGAGCATATGAGTTTGGTTCATGGTTCCACAGTCCTCTCTGAGTCTGCAGGCAGAGCCTTAGGAGGAGTAATTGGTAAAATCAAGGTACTTAGAGATGTTGGGTTCCGCACCTATACAACACTTTATCAGGCATGTGTTTGCCCAGTTCTAGATTATGGTGCTGGAGTCTGGGGTCATGGGAGATTCCCTAAGAGTGTAGCCGTACATAACCGAGCCCTCCGATACTTCCTGGGTGTACATAAATATGCACCAATGGCAGCAGTCTCAGGAGATATGGGATGGGAACCTTGTGAGGTCCGGTGGAAGGTCTGCACTGCTAGGTTGTGGAACAGATTAGTAAATATGAATGATAATAGACTAACAAAAAAAGTATTTAACTGGGACAAACAACAGAATGGACCATGGATAGAGGACATGCGTAATAGGTTCTGTGAATATGGAATTGAGGATACTTTTTGATAAGATCAAACGTACTTGGACAGAAGAGATCTGGAGCAAACCAAAATTACGTACATATAGAGAAATCAAACACGACTATTATACTGAAAACTATGTTTTATTTAATCTGCCAAAGAAAAAAAGATCACTTTGTGCCCAGATTAGAGGAGGTATACTGCCACTTTATATTGAAACGGGTCGTTATGTTGGGCTAGATGAAGAAGATCGAATCTGCCAAATGTGTGATCTCAATGAAATAGAGAATGAGTGTCACTTTGTGTTGTACTGTCCTTTTTATGGTGCGGTGAGAGAAGTGTTGTTTAATAATATAAACTATGTTAATATGATGGATATGAATGATGCACAACTTATTAACCGTTTATTATTATGAAAAATACTTTAAATTGGCAAATTATCTAGAGAAAGCATGGGACCTGAGGAAAAAGGCCATGTACAGCCAGTAAGAAATACGTATGCTAGTTACGGTGTTTTGTTTTATGTTTTTTTTTTTTTTGATTTGATTTATTGTATTTGTATTTATGCTGTATGCGATCAGTAGCATGCGATCAGCAGTATAAGTAAAGAACTATAAGTGTATAACTGTTTATTGTAACTTGTGTGAAAAGGTGTCATATAATCCCATGAGGGATGGGCCACAAGGTGGCATGACACTTAAATAAATAAAATCATTCATTGTAGAGAACCACTGATCTGACCAACTTTGCTATTATTTATTGTTTGGTCTTTATTTGCTCAGGGTTACGGACCTGTCCATTCATTCGGTTCCTAACTAGCATCGGTCATTTAGCTGGGGACCTCATCAAGGACCTGCAGGATTCCTCAGATCCCACTTTGAGAACCACTGATTTATTAGACTGTGGTCTTGGCTCAGTAGCAACAATCACAGAGGACCTCGCCCTTCATGTTGCGCTGGTCTCTGATCAGATGTGATGATACTATACATCCACAGTAGTATAGTAGTTAGTATGGGATCCCCAGCAAAAGTAGTTAATATAGCATCACAATCATTTTAAGAGTTTATACATTAATGTTGGCTATGGGTCCAGATCACACACCTGCACATAGTAAGGTCATTCTCAGATCTTTGAATCCTTCACAAGCTGGCTCAGAGGATAACGGCAGACAGAAATACAGGCAAAAAGGCTGCCATACTCCAAGGGTGTATATGTGCTGCAAAACGTCTCAGGAGGCAGTAATTTTCTTAGATGGAAAGGTCATCTTATCAAAATCTATAAGCTTAAAAGAGAAGAGTCTCCTGATAGGCCAGAACCAGATGGAGAGATCTATGTGATTTATGTGGACTTAAAATGGCAATGGGGTGTCTGAGCCTCTTTATCAAGTATAGGCACATCCATTTGTTGTATACTTTGGAAATAAATGTGGCTTTTACTTTCAATGCCGAGAGCACTTGTTATTGTGAAAGCTAGACTTTTAAGTTTGTCTTCAGTGCCATTGCTTTTCAGGGGCAATTATTATTATTATTACCATTATTATTATTATGTGTTTATTTGAAGAAACATGAAAAAGGTTTCACTCATGAGTCATGACCCATGAAAATGAGTCCCGATCCATCGTTTACAGTAGGAAACATTGCGGTTATTGTGTGTATGAATGTTTCTTGGGATCCGCTCGTAATTCCGATGGCGCATTAGTCCGGCAACATGGTTAGGGTTAGGGATAGCCGGGTTTGTAAAGGGGACAACATGGGACAACATGGTTAGGTTTCTGGTTTAAGGACTTCAGTGTTTTGTACCATACTATTGTATGAGTACCGAACAAAGAATGTTTGCTTTCGCCATCTTTGTTGAAGAAGAGTCTGGGCAATTAAGTTTTAGTCTTACTAGAAGTACTAAAAGTTTCTCAATCTTATATTTAGTTTTAGTCTGGCTTTATCTAGTTACATCTGAGGTCAATGATTAAAGTGTGATTACCTTTGAGGGGATTAAGTCCACCCATCAAGACCATTAGTGTCAACCTCAGACCAAGATGGTCTGATTTTGAATCTGAATGGCTTTGTGTTTCTGCTATTGTCCTGGCTCTGCTCTAATTAAGAGCAATTTAGAAGTTTAGCATTTAAGGGTTTGTTTACTATCCTGTTTCCTGTACTGGATTGGTATTGTTTAAGCCTTGGGGAAATGTGGTTAGTAATGGGGCGAGTCGGAACAACGTGCTGTCGGGAATAATGACGCTGACCCATGTATCTCTTGGTGAACTCCCTTCACAAAAGCAGTTGTGAACCGCTAAATCAATGTTTCGCCAGTTTGCGGCGCTGGTGATAAAACGACAACAAAGCACAAAAGGGGATTTTTAGCTCGTTTTTATACAATACATGTGGTGTGCTTTAATAGTCGGTTCGTAAACAAAAGAAGAACAATACACAGGAACAGTCATATATCTTGTCGTTTTTCGAAAGCCTTTTAAAATGAAGTCTCCCATGGTTTGTGCAATTACACACTCCAGCGGTCCACAACCTTTTTGCTATTTCATCAGGGCCCACTCACCCATCTGGCGGCTTAAGTCCGATGAGTGGTCAGATTGGTGGGCCCGCGTGCATTTCCAGAGCATGTTTACTTTAACCCATTAAAACCGGGAACATCTTTGACATTTTAGCTTTTTTATTTTGTATTTATTTATTTTAGCTTAAAAGCATTATTTTATACTTTGGCTATATCAAAAATTACAGATACAAGCTTGTAGCTTGTAGATCTTCTCTTTTTGAAAAAAAAGAAAAGGAAAAAAAATCGTGACAATTTTGAGCACCACTGAAATAGCAACCTATGTTTTTCAGAAAACTATTGGCAAAACTGACATACCGGTAGGCATTTGTAGAATCGGCCTCAGGTCTTAATGGGTTAATGATTGCGTTCTGGCTTTGATTCGACGGCACCAACATAGCATGCCTTAAGTTCCTATTTATCAGTATCACAATGAAAACTCATTCACTATTTAATTTAATTTCTTTACATAATCATGATTTACTATTGTGTTCAATACAATCTTGGGTGTTTTGCCAATTATTAATTGGGGTCCCACTTGCAATATCCTCACGGCTCACCAGTGGGCCCCGGCCCCACAGGTTGGAAACCGCTGACATCCATCACACCACATTTAGCCATTATAGAAAACCAACTCCCTCTGACTGGAGAGGACAATTACAAGACATAAAAAACAAGACACCAATGCTTTTATGACAGCAGATGAGTCATATATTTTTTGTTCTTTTTCTTTTCTCTGTTTAAATAACTGGCAACATTATTATACTGCATGAGTAGGAAGTATTGCACATTATTGAATTAAAAGGCTCTTGGAATGACATCATTTTTGATAAATATAAATTAATAAATACATACAAATCAGGACCAAGTGATTGTAGAAATGTTGGCGACAAGAATGGCGATTTGTCAGATGATGTGACGCCTGATTTTAAAATGAGTTGCGTGCGTCACAGACCGGAAGTAGCAGATTTACAAGTTCTACATACAAGCTCACAATGCACTGCAATGCATGTGCATAGTGAGCTGGTTGAGCTTGTAGATCTGTGGGCAAGCAAGTATAAATCGCCTGTCGGGTGGAAACCTCATCACGTCTTCGTGAAAACACTTCATTTGAAATGAAATGTTTTCAAGTGGGAGTTAACCAGGCTATAGAAACCTCACATGTCCAAACCAAGCTCGAAATGCTTTGCACACCATGTTTCAAACTTGTAGATCAACTACCGGTATACTTTTGATGCTTTTGTGTGACGCTGTAGTATGATCGTTAAAAAACACAAAGGTTTCTGCCCGACAACAACAAAATCAGGCATGACTCAGCAAATCGACACCGTGAAATTTGTGAGTGTTAAATTTACAATCGGGATTTTACAGCGTATTGGTGGTTGCCACAAATTGGCCATGACCTTCAAGTGCTGCAAAACACGCACGCACGCACACACACAATGCAGTAAAACAGCACTTTAACTTGATTTAAATCTGTTAGGAGTCGTGTCCACACTGACAGTGTTATGAGCAGGCGAGCACCTTGGATCTCATGTCCAGAGAGCTCACACACACGCACGCACGCACGCACGCACGCGCACACACACACACACACACACACACACACACACACACACACACACACACACACACACACACAGTCACAGTCACACACACATACATTTATGCCCGCAACGTTCAAATGCTATGAACCGTTCATGTTCCCAAACGTCTTGTCATCAGCGTTATCCGCACACACATACAGCCTAACTCAACGGTTCTCAACATTGTCTGGACTCTGGATCAGGGCATTTTAATTTTAATGATCACAATGCTAGAAGGGCACAGAAGTCCCGAGCTGAAGGGAGCATGGTGTCGCTGTCGGTAGCGCTGTCGCCTCACAGCTAGAAGGTCCTGTTTTCGATTCCTGCCGAGGATGCTGTGGGCGCTGGGGGCGTGTTCTCTCCTCCGCATTATCAGCGCCCATACCCAAGGTGGGGTTGGCGAAAGGGCCTTTCTGTATGGAGTTTTCATGTTCTACCTGTGTCCCCTAGGGTAGGTACCCTCACAAAAACATGCAGAAATCCTGGTCTCTATACTGCCTCCCCCTGGTCAGCTGGGATGCCTGATGGAGGGGAAAGGAACTGGTTGGAATAACGTGTTCCTTCCACGCGCTACATCCTACCGGGGAAACTCCCCCCTGTCAGGTGACAAAAGCATCCAGCTCACTCCTCAGTCATTGAAGGAATGACTGAGCATACTCTCCCCAGGTTGGCAGGGGGAGAGTATGCTAGCGCCCAGGATTAATGCTTAGGCAATTGGCACCGGATGAAAAACGGGTTACAAAATCAGGGTATAAAAATGTCGTCCCGAGATGAGAGTGTTCTACTATCAGTAGTTTTAGAGAAGGACATACGAGTGGCAGACTCCGGGGAACAGTTTATATACAAACAGTCTACACTCACAAGGTGAATTTTCTTTCTACTGCAGCAGCAGTCTCTGACCGACGTGTTTCGGCTTCATCAGCGTTGCATGAAGCGCTGATGCGCTGATGAACGTCAATCAATCAATCGATTGATTCTATAGTCTTAGAGAACTGGACTTATACAACTGTTCTTTTTAACACTTTCCGGTGTTACCGAATCTCTTCGCCAAAAACTTTGCAGGTGCAATGTGAACTTGTAGATCGGCTATATTTTAGCTAATGTTCACCGCCAGAATATGAATGCTGGGGTTCAAGTGGTTAAAGTAAAATAAATAATAATGATGAATACCATAACAAAATCCTACAGGTCTCTGGCCCACAGATATAAAAAGCTAGATGTCTCATTGGCCGCTGCAGTTCATTGGATCGACATGTATCGCACTGTAAGGAGGAAGTCAAGTGGAAGTGCGGAAGGCACGCTGCGTCGCTGCCACTCAAGTGACAACTGGCCAATCACAGCACGTCTTTTCCGGGAATTCAATCCAAAGGAGCTTTATTGGCATTAGAAAACAAACCTTTACATTGCCTCTGATTGGCCTACCGAACGTCCCCTTCTGTCCTTCTGTGACACACGCCGAAGCTTGGCAAGCTTCCGTGGCAAGCTTCCACGTGCATCACAAAAGCTTGCCTCCTTTCAAGATTCCCACACCCCAGAGCAGAAGGAGGCATCTACCTTTATATGTCTATGCTCTGGCCTGTAGCTGACACGATGGACGGCATGGACTTCTCATGTTCATGGCAATGATTCATGTAAAATCATTCATCAGGCACAGCCAGGAGGAGCCAAGAGCTCCCATGTCCAGGCATGGAACAGGGGCCAGGTCCCTGTTTCACGTGACAACGTGATGAGCGAGCGGCAGTACGGCACACAGTTTAACTATTTTCCGCTTTAAAGGTAGATGCATGACAGAAAGGCGCTGGCAGCTCAACATACTGTAGCTTTCTGTGTTCATGGCTCCTTAACCTTTTCTACGTTTATAAATGTAGCTAGGCTAATGGTACCTACTGGTGCTATCTACATGTATGTTCGTAGACAACCGTATACTCCATATAATATATGGAGTAATGTTTAACGTCTGTTTACCTTTTAGCATTGCTCCTGCTATGGAGAGCCCCCGTCCCCATCAGCGATGGGATTTTTAAATCCAGCTCCGTTGAGCCTCCATTATAACAGGATTTTCAAAGCAAGGCGGGCCGCCGCGCACCCAATGACCGTAAATCATTTGTGAGTTTGTACCGCATCGCTGAGAAACTGGTTGTATACTGCTAGCTAAAGGCTGTGAGCTAATGCGAGGGGTGTTGTGCTCTTCACAAAGGCCCCCACCTTCCTGTTTAACCCGGAAGGGAAACAAGCTCCGTAGAGTGAGAGCAGACGGGCGGCATTTCTTAGGTGTGCGCATGCTAACACTAGATGGTGCTAAAGGAGTTAAGCTCCTTGTCTTGTCTGGCTTATGTACCCAAAACAAATCCAAATAAAAGTTGGGGTAAGAAAGAAAAGTATATATATTAAATACACTACTTTGTTGACATCAAGTAATGCAAGCCAGTGAGACAATTAAAAGCATCACATTGATTCCAAAGTAAATCTCAAGAACACTGTTGAGCTTGCAATACATTTGTAACACATACATTCTGTCATGACATTAATGAAATATTTAAAAAAAAATGCATCTCTACGTGGACAAATTAGCCACGTGAATCCCTATTCTGGGGGTGAACAAACGTCAACGGAAATTGTTACAATCTACAAGCTAGCTCACAGTGGACGCAATGCAACGTTTCGTGATCTTCTATAGATCTGCTTTTTTTGACGGAGACATTTGATGCAGAGGGAACCATCTGAGGATCTATTATAGAGCCCTAGCTGGGGGACTCTGCTCAACCAATTAAGTATATTGGATTTAAGTGGTAAAAATGTGGTCACAGTATTATGTGTTTGCTGTCTGGTGGAAACTTAATATGTCCAATGCTGTTACTTTTCAAAATTCAAATTCAAACAGCAAAAACTGCTAACCTACAAGCTCTGCAATTTTTACTACTTTTATGTGACACTGTAGAAGGACAAAGTAGAGCATTAATTCACGGAAAAACATAAAAAAGTTAAAATACGGAGATAAGAGGTTTCCGCCCGACAGCGACGATGTGCAATGGCTGTCCTTGAAAGTCGGTCCCAACTGCAGTAACGCTGTATTCTTTAATATAAGACATGCATTCTTTATACAGAAGCATATAACTCAAAGATTGGATGACAGTAACAGCATTTGCTGATGTTTTATCTGCCCAATAAAGTCAATTCATAAAAACCAAGAGTCCCAAATCTGTCCTTAGCGAGATTGATATGGTACCGTCACAGAGATAAATTCCATCTAGAGTTTATTAGTCTTGGGAATGGACAGTACATTGTCTTTGTAATGTGCGTCTCTCTGGACACCAAGAAGACATTTGATTTTGAACATTTGAAAGTGCTGTGCAGAGCTACTGACAAACTTGTTTTTCAGTGGGAACTAGTCAATATCGCTGTTTGGCCATACACATACTGTCTTTGTTCCATCTTTGGACAGTCAAGTCATCTAAAAACCTTTTTCTAAGAATTACATATTTTATTAACTAATAATAATAGTAATAATAATAATAGCCTACATTTCAGTCAGAATGTGATCCTGCGAATAAATGTAATGCCTTACCTTTTCCATTTACATGAATTCTACCACCAGACTTTAGTCTCAATAGATTTTAACTTCTACAGATCTACAAGCTCACAATGCAGCTTGTAAATCGGCTAATTTTGCCTAATGTTTCCCACAGGCATATGGATGCTGGGGTTCAAGCAGTTAAGCGGTTGTATAGGCTATGTGCATAACTGTAGTCCTGGGCTGAAGGTTCCCTGTTCCGGTTCATTTATCCCATATAGCTTCAGTTGATTGGCTCAGTTGATTGGCTCATTTGATTGGCTCATTTGATTGGCTCATTTGAGTGGATTGCTGTCGAGCCAAACAAACAAAGCTATGGGGAAATGAACGGGAACAGGAAACGGGCATGCCACAGCCTATTGCATTCACTGATTCACATCGTTTGCTTCCAATTCTGTGGGTAAATCCTCGTTGCCGTTAGGTATAAACCTCCATATTTCCACTTTAAACCTGTTGTTTTTATATATATAAATATAAAAAAGTAAGGGTTTTAGACATACAAGCTTTTCCACACGACTAGTGATGTCATACTTCAAATATTGCACAGAAGCCGACACAAGATGCAACACAAGCATGATTGTACAGTTAAGAGCATATGGGAGTTCACACAATAAGGCATTGCTGTAATGAAAAAAAGGAGTAAAAAAAAATAAAATAAAAATGTCCAGCCATACGATTCACAGTTTTAATCCTTTAGCTTAGCTAGAGATCACGACAACGCCCTGTGTACTGACTGTGGCAGTCACTTCGACACAGCAGCAACAATGCAACCAGTGTGACCACAACACGACTAAAGGCTAATTCATATTCCGTCGAGCGACGGTGCCGTGTGACAAAAAAAAGGGAATACAAAAAACCCAACATTTTGACTGAAAACGGTCGGCAATGCGACACGCGACGAAGTACCAAACAGCCTTAAAATGTCGCTGTTCGGTTCAGACATCATCATGCGGAATACCCATAACTCAGAGAGTGTACATAATATGGAACCAAATGGACCCGCTTGGCTCTTGGAGTTACAGACCGGTCAATTTATGCTTTGAGTGTCGACCGGCGTGTCCCGCGCCGAAAGTGGCGTCAAAACAAGAAAAAACGAAATGGTCATGGAAGCCTCACGCGACGAGGTATTAAATCTGCCTTAAAATGTCGCTGTTCGGTCTGGACATCATAAATATACTGTACAGGACCAAGTAATTGATATGTAGAGATGGAAATAACTATTCCTGGGCTAATGCGACACGGGAGTTTCGCTCGTCCTCGAAAATGAGGAAATGGGTGAACGGATGAAATGGAACTTATTCAAACCATCCTGATTTATTCTCAGCTGTACCACATTGTCCCTGGCCAGAAATGGCAGCTCTACAAGCTCACGACAGAGTTATTTCCGACATGCGCCGTTGGACCAGGTCTACGTCGGGTTTAGGCGGTGTCATACATCTGCACCTAAACGGTTTTTGAAGGTGTCACGAGGTTAATCCAACCACGGTCTCTCCTTAACGAGCACAGTTCGAAAAGGGGGAAAAAATAAAATGGAAAAGAAATAACAACATACAGTACACTATGTCTACACATTATTGTAGACATATTTCAATTTGATCAATTATTCAAGAAATTTGACTTATCTAAAATCAAGATCATTGAATCTATAGCAGATTTTGGGTGCGAATTAATCCAACAAAGAAAAAATAAAATAAAATAAAAATAAGTAAAAACAAGAAACAAAGAATGCCAAAAAGGGCCAGCTGTCCTTCTGTAGGCCTATAATGCTGCTAATGTAGCCTATTTACAATGATCTAATTGTTACAAAAGAAATTAGACTGCTTTCACTAATAAGCTGACATGTTCTGGCCGTGTTATCAAAGAAGAGTAAAACAAGGAAAGGAAACAAATGGAATTATCAATTAATTGTGCTTTTCAACCCACAAATCCACTTTGCTAAAGTGGGACAGTTTCAAGAGGCACCACTTGAGAAGTGCTTTAACACCAGTCAATAGGAATCTCTAAAGCTATAACAAGGACTGAAAATACAAATAGTAAATATAGTGTATTTATATTATTTATAAAGTTGATACAATTCCTGTTGTTCATGTCCATGACCGCGGCTCTTAAAAAATATCTTTTTTTGCCACGGCGTTAAACCCATGGACATGGAGCGGTCCTCGTGTGACAACGTGCAAAGCCCTTATGTTGCTCTAAGAGACGAAAAGTACATAATGTCTTTGCAATTGTTGATCCTAATAGTTTTACGTCGGCCCAGGATTCTAGACGACATGGGCGGAGGAGGAGGAGGCTTGCGCTACGAAGCGGAGAGAGTCTCGAACGTGGAGGGTTTTCCAAAAAAAGACGAGCTGAACGAGGCAAAATCTCGTCCCTGCCTGGGAGACTTGCGAAACCTTTCTGCCGATTCCCGTCGCGGTGTCTTGTGTGTCCGTCCGTCCGTCTGTCTGTCTGTCAGTCTGTCTCTTGTCTGTCTGTCGCTTTTGTCCACAAGCCAACCCGTCGGGGGGTTAAACAGTTACCTCGTTCTTGCTGGCAGTGCGGTGGTTCCCGTGGTGGTTCCCGTGGTGGTCCCCGTGGTGGTCCCCGTGGTGGTCCCCGTGGTGGTCCCCGTGGTGGTGTCCCGGGATGTAATTGAGGTCCACCGTGTGCGTTCGCCGCGCGCCGAACGCCTGCCTCTTGTTGGCGCCTCCTCCTCCCCCACCCTGGTGGTGGTTGACCTGCAGCTTGTAGGCATCCCTCGCGGGGGGGGAAATCGGGTGGGAGTGCATCTTGGTCATCTTGTGGCGGTCTACCTTGGGCGTGGTGGGCATCAGCATGTCGGCGTGCGACATGGCGCGTGCCATGGCCTTCTCGCGGAACTTGTCACGCCGCATAGCGGGCGACAGCAGCGGGTCCTGCGAGCGGAGGCGGTCCGCCGAGAGCAGCTGCTCCTCCGAGAGGTGGCGGCTACTGCCGTAGGCGGCGGCCGCCATGCCGCCGTACGAGGAGAGGCCGTATTGGTCGCGGTCGCGGTCGCGTTCGCCACCGGCGCTGCGGCGCGGCGTCCGCGGAGGGGACAGGACGTGGTCCTGGGACATGGCCCGCTGGACGCGCGGGCGCCGCTGCTGCCTCTGCTCCGGCTCTTCGCGGCTCTCTCTTCTGTGCTGGTGCTGGTGTTGGTGCTGGTGCTGGGGCGAGGCGGCGCTCAGCTTCACCATGTGCGTGGCGCCCTGGAAGTCGCGGTGGTGGTGTTGCTTCCGGCCGTTATAGTAGTCATCAGCGTTCTTGTCGCCTTGAGGACACCAGAGAGAGAGAGAGAGAGAGAGAGAGAGAGAGAGAGAGAGAGAGAGAGAGAGAGAGAGAGAGAGAGAGAGAGAGAGAGAAAACAGAAAATATAATAAAGTATAGAGAAATGGATTGAGATACTGTATATGCCCTGTTCTTCTGACTACACATAGGTCATGTCCTAGAATGAGCGAATAATAGGGGATCAATGTCTTCTTTGTTTGATGCTGCAAAAAGCCGGTTGTGTGTCTCAAAGAATACAATACTTCACCATATGTTGCGGTATGACAACAACAAAAAAGCATAAAATGTAACCATGTATGTATGTTCCCTAAGCTGTGCTGTTTTCACCCCATGATAACCCCATGATAACCATCCATTAATGCTTAATGGCGGATTCGGAAACGCCCCGAAAATACCCATACATAGGCCACTATAGCCTTTCCCTATCTATTAGGGGAAGGTTGTGTACTCTATGGGTGAATGAATGACTACGTCCTAAGATCCTCAGTGTTCTTTTTTTTTTTTACTCTGAGAGTGAATAAATGCATTGTGTACATTGGCTGGGTTTCCCAAAGGAAATATGCATAGTGAGTATGCGTGTGGTTCTTCTCAACAACACCCCCTTTCACTGTGAACATAGATGTGGTAGGCCTGAGGCCTGAGGCCTGGTATGGTAGGCCTGAGGCCTATGGTACCATACCGGCCTGACCGGTCAGTAAAAGAATGCTGAATTAACTAGCTTGTATTGGTAACTTTGACTGCACAATAGCCTCCCATTTAACCTCCTTGTCTAGGCCTATATTTATTAACCGAATGTTATTCAATTTAATTCACTTGCACAATGGGACAGTAGTGTTTTCATATAGGCCTACATTTACCTTGCCAACATCACTTCGCCTCTGAAATTTAATTTAATAATATGTGGACTGCTGGACAGCTGACAGTAGGCTCTCTTCACTCTTACAAAAAATTATACCTATTTTTTTATATCTAAATGAGATGAAGAAAGTCACCACTCACATCACACATTTCTCTGCGAATGGTTTTACTACTGCCACATGTCGACAGGTGTGTGTAGGCTAAAGAGGCTTTAGGAAAACAGGTTTGCTTCTAAATGTATTCATGCAGGAGGCCTTATGTGCGCAATGAGGACAGGTATGGCTGTGCTCTAGTCTAGGTTGTCTATTTCTATGTTGTTGTGTTTGACAGTGTTCCCAAAAAAGGACATAGTGTCTGATTGGCTGTCCAATTAAGGCAGCACAGAGAGATTCTTATTAAGATAATAAGAGAAAGAACGATAGAAATACATACATGCATAACATACATACATAGTATACATACATACATACATACATACATACATACACACACACACACACACACACACACACACACACACACACACACACACACACACACACACACACACACACACACACACAGACAGACAGACAGACAGACAGACAGACAGACAGACAGACAGACATACCTGTATAGGGCAAGGTTGTGAATATTCTATTGTATAGAATATTAATATTATACTAATGTATATAAGCTATACATTAGCCTGCGGAGCCTGTGGATGAGACTGTGGATGACTGCAACATTCAATCCTCAGTGTTAATGTATCCATTCAAGGCTTACGCTTTCTAATTACGCACTCTCTGACTTAAATTGCAATATAGTGCAGTGTAATAACAAGGTTATTACGCCATTGCAATTTGAGCGCACATGCCAGTGTGTAACACAAGTCCTATTTAAACGCCACTGAATCCCCTTCCATCCTATATCTGTGCCTTCATCCCCTGGAAACTAGGCTGCCCTTCATTAGCAAGCAGAGGACAATCAGCGCACTGCAACAATTCAGCTGCAACCGGTGGCGATAACCCTCCGTCTATTTCCTCCTGCTAAGCAATCCAGAAGGAGCTCTTCTTGGCTTTGGCGTGGAGTCATTACTCGCTTCGTGTTTACCACAAAGCAGTGGTGCAAAGTGACTATACCCTAAGTACTCACTGTACTGGAGTATTTCCAATCTTCAATACATGGTGTACTCCGCACTACAACCGTTCTTTAGTTACTAGTTGCTTTGTAGATTACAATTATTATTACAAGACAGTGAAGACTCTGAGGCTTAATCAGGAGTTTGGCCAGGGGTAGGCTTGAGCGGTGAACATTGCTCTTGTCTTCATGGCATTATGTATGTAATCTTGTGTTGTTCTTTGTGCTATGTCAAATGTGTGTGTATGTGTTCATGCATACATGGCTGCTGGGTTGCAAGACAAATTTCAGTGTGAAGTGACAATAAAGTATATCATATCACTTCAACGCTACATAATACGACAGCTATTTTAGCCCAAATGTTCACGAGTAAGCTCGTAGAGCTGCTATTTTCAAAATATAGGCCTACATTTGATGCCTTTTGAAAACATGTGAAATAGGGCATTATTCCTAATGAGTACTTTTACCTTTTACATGTTGATGTCCGTATACTTTTGCACTTTTACCCGTTTGAATACAGGAATTTTACTTGTAACAGAGTACATGATACTTTTACTTAAGTAATAAGTAAAAGTACCCCTTCCATCACTGCTGCAAAGACAGCCGCATTCACCTCCTAGAAACAGGCTAAAGCTAAAGCTTGTTTTTATTTGGGGCGGAGTCCAGCGAACGCCTCGGCACCCTGCAAAGTGCTCAGATTAACTGTTATAGGCCGCGGGGGGGTGCTGTGGCCTCGGGGCCACTTTAATTACTTCGGGACACTGAGGTCGAAATGCCCATATTAGGAAGCATGCCGCCGCGCTTCAGCGGGTCAGGCCGAGAGGGAGCAGTGGTGGGCAGTGACGGAGTGCATTTACTTGAGGCAGAAACCGTCTTATCTCCAGCTCCAGCTTGTAGATCTGGTACTTTTGCTATTTTTGAATTTAAATCCTGAATAGTTTTGGGCGTTTGAGGTTTTGAGGATAATTATGTCAATTACTTGAGTATCTGTCTATAAAAAATTGCGTTTCCCGTCAGTCATTCCGTCACCCCACGCCTCCAGGTCACGCATCGTGACATCTGGTCTGACATCATCAAACCCTCTACACTCAAGATACGCTATATATGCTCATGGCCATGGCCATGAACCCTGGTATTTATTTATTTTTGGACACGTATGACTTTGACTCCACTATATTTCATATAGGCCTACATATTGTACTTTTGATGACTCCACTACATTTCTAGGATGGAAAAAAGCCATATATAAAACAGTGAAAATAGCAGATCTACAAGCTCACAATGCATTGTGAAGTGACATATTGTGAGCTTGTAGATCTGCTATTCTCACCAGTATTCAAGGTTCAAGGTTCACTTTATTTTTTCATTTCACATGTTTGCACATATAAAACGAAAATCGTACTCAGGACCAGCAGTGTATATTTAAAACCTATCAATAAAAAGAATAATTGATGTTTATGTTCAAACTATCGGGAACATCTTAGCATTTTAGGAGGAGGGGCGTCACAGTGTTAATACAGCCAATGCATTGATATTTAAGGAATTGTTCACCCAAACAATGACTTATTTTCTATCAATTACACACCTCACAAAGCCTTGAATTCTTGGAGATCCCGTCATCAAATGATTGGCTTAGGAATGAATAATAATAATAATAATAATAATAATAATAATAAAAATAATAAAAAGAAAATCTCCATGAATTAAGGTGTGCAACTGATAGAAAATATGTAGTTTTTTGGGCAAACTACTCCTTTAAAAAGAAAAGTACTCCATGCAGTAGGTAACTCAAGTATACAAATTAGACGGGGGCACATTTACTTGTAGAGTCAGATTTGACCGGGAGTATATCTATACTTTGACTCACAAGTACTCGGGTGTTGAGAGGGCGAGATGCAGCTTAGTTAGTGTACGGGCCGAGTGCTTCTGCGATGCACAACTTCCCTGAGAGGAAGAAGAAGGTCACTCCATTGTCCCTCAATATAAGGGATGGGTTTTGCCCCCTCCCCAACCTACCGATTACTAATAAAAGATGCTTAACTTTGGCTGGTGGCTATATAGCCGCTCTGGCGTTCTGTTCTTCAGGGGTCAGTGAGAAGATGATGCCACATTATGGTGGTAAATGTCAAACCACACTAAAGCATCGGCTTTCAAGCCTGCAGAAAGTATAGCTCCTCCACAACTAGGTCAGTCTCAAGGATGTCCTGGTTCTGGGAGATTCATGTGGGGACTTGGGGTGACTCTCGGACCATGATGTAAGGCAACGGTTCCTCCCCAGAGGTCTGTGTTTAGTCACGCCATCAGGTGTGAAACCCATACCAAAAGGCATAAGTTGACTTCTGTGTATCTTTTAACTAATTACTTGCTCAAGCAGAGCGCGCAAGTAATAGTTTTCGTCCAGGACGATGTTTGATGCGTATGCGCTGTGCCAGCGTATGACGTAATGACTACTTGTGCGTGATACGGCAGTGGTGCCAGATTACATACATGTATACATAGGGGCATTACCTTTAATCCTCCCGACACTAAAACATATCGTCATTACGTCACCATCGAAAACCAATTACACCCTGGCATTGGGTCCTTTAATCCACATCTTTATTACGTCATCATTGAGAGCTAGTTATACCAGTTACACCCTGACGTCATATGCTGGCACGATACATACGCATCAAACGGGGCGCAAAGTAACCACAGTATACCGCTAATCAATTTACAAATTAAATTACATATACATATACATAGAGGCATTTCCTTTAATCCACCCGACACTGATCGACATATACGTCACCACCGTCACTCATGCGTATGAGTAGCATAATGACTACTTGTGCTTGATATGGCAGTGGTGTCCAGATTAGGCTTTAAACAATTAATCACAAATCCAACTACAGATTACGGAAGTATTTTAGATCATGTATATTTTAACAAATGTGAAAATATTATTACATAAATTGAAGTTAGAGACACCTATTACTCTGACCATGATTTAGTATTAATATCACTATAGTCCAAGATTAAGTAAATTTAAAGCAATGTAAATTGACACTTTAAAATAAATAATTAAATAATTATACTGTATACGTGATAACATATTTTCTTTCAGTTTATATACCTTTTTCTTTCATCAGATATCAGGCACTCGACAGAGTGCAGTTCTAGTTTACTGCTAGAATCGATTTAGTCTGTAGTCCCGTCCCTGCCACCGGATCCAGCCGGGACTTTTATTTTGAAGACCAAAAAATTCACCCCAAAATTAACCGGAAGAAAAATCGACTAAAGCTAATTTGGATACTGTCTTTTTATAAGTAATCCGAAGCGTTAATATTAATATTGTAACCGAGGTAGTGACGATTTAGTAATGCGCCGCTAACATAGACGTTCAAACACCTCAATCTGAGAATGGATTAAGAGAAAAAAGCGTTTTAAGAATGCTGATAACATGGAAGTGGACGGCGGGGAATCATTTCATTGAGGGACCACAGGCGAGCCGAGCGTTATAGCGACGAGGATGCTGCTAGACGGTGGCTAGCGGCGAAAGATATTGGGGAAAAAAACATGTTTCGGATTATTTTTGTCAAATTTGTTGAAGAAATGTTCAATATATTTACTCTAGTTCTTGCAATCATTTTTCTTGGTTTTCGTCAATGAATAAAAAGGTAGTCCAAGAACATTTTTTTATCATAGTTTTAGCATTTTAACAATGCTCTGATCTAGACTATAGGGTTACGGTTTAAGTGGTTAAAGCTGCTATAAGCAAAAATATGTCAAATTTTTAATGACCTTTTTATTTTTTATTTTTTTGGTATTCAGACAGCCAGCAATGGGTAGAACGCTCCCAAAAACATTTAGTCTCTGTGACACATCTAGGGGCCGCAATCTGCATTCAAAGATTTTCCTTCCATTGGTCGATTTGCCTGTCTGCTTCCTGATTGGTTAGTCACTGCGACCGGGTTTTTTTCGACCAATGACAAAGCTTCTAGGAACATCTTTGAATGCAGATTGCGGCCCCTAGATGTGTCACAGAGACTACATTATTTTTGCGAGCGTTCTACCCATTGCTGGCTGTCTGGATACCACAAAAAAATAAAATAAAAAGGTCATTAATATTTTGACATATTATTGCTTATAGCAGCTTTCATGTTCTTGTCTTGTTGTTGAAATGTGCTTTATGAATTTTTACTTACTGCTTACATCCCTGTATATAAAACTGTCAGGACTTTGGCACAACATGAATTGTCTCATATAGCCATCTAGAAATGCTCTTCTAAGGTCCTCGCTGGCCTTTCTGGGCTATAAGAACAGTGGTTTGAAGCCCCTGTATATACTCTAAGTGATTGAAACAGATTAAAGGGGACCACGTGGCACGCCACGTCTTTGAACCATGCTCATTTTCTGCACCGCAGGCAAAAAATGCAGCACGGCACAATTAGCTGGAAGGGCCGAGGAGGGACCTACACGTGAAGTGGAACCACAAGACAATGTGGGCCGGTCACTCACTGCGCCAAATTAAACACAGTGGCGCGAAAAATACTCCAGTGTAGAAATACTCTATTTCAAGTAAAGGTAGTCAGTTGTAGTCAGCAAGTATATAATTTACGAAAAAATACTAAAAGTTAAAATATGGAGATAAGAGGTTTCTGCCCGACGGCAACAAAAATATTACTTCCCACCACTGGGACCATGAAGGATGTGTGCCGTTCGCTCACGACTCCTAATTAAACCCTGGCTCCCCCACTCTCCCAGATTAGATTGGATGTGGTGCGTACATTCATGGGTCAGTTATTGATCCCAGCAGGCAGCCAGGAGGGAGGGAGGAAGGGAGCCACCGGCCCACTGTAATCACATAATGCAACAAAACACTTGTGAAAGTTGTGAAACAGCAATTATAAAGTGATCTTTGGAGAGAGAGTGGGAGAGAGAGAGTCCTGTAGTCTCGTTCATAATGCACCCTCTCAGAGTTAAATTGCAATAATATATGACACTGTAATAACTGTGTTATTACTCAATGACACTGTTCTAGCCTTATTATGTGGTGGTTCCCAAACTGTGGTGCGTGCACCCCTTGTGGTGCGCGAGTACCTTCTATCTAGGCCGGGGGTGCGCGACATAAAAAGGCTAATGGTGGTGCTATGGTTTTATTTTAAATATATTAACATATTATGCCAATATATGGCAAGTATATGCAGAATATAGCCTATGCTGCATATATATTCCATTTTCAGGTTCATATATGTGCATGTGGATAAATAGGAAATATATATCTCTATATAGCTTATGCAATTTATATTTCCATGTGGGGGGTGCGGTGGGAACCGCTGATCTAATTAACTCAACTGAGAATGTACTGAGAGAGAGAGAGAAATGTAAACGATATTGTATCATGCCAATAAAGCATGAAATTAATGTTTTTCTTTCTTTTTTTGTATTTGACTCTGTTGCGACTTGCGAGGATTAATTAATGAATTAAGGAGGGCTCATTTGGTCTGAAGGGTGCACTAATCCCCTTTATAGGGTGATTAGTCAGGGTAGAGACAATCCTCTCCTCTGAGGAGTCCAACAAGTCTTCATCCATACCAGATATCACTGAACTGAAGGCCAATGCACAGTGATGTCCTTACGCATCCATGCGTACCTGTGGGGAAAAGTAACTAAGTACATTTACTCAAATGCTGTAGCCTATATGTACAGTGTAAATACAATTTTAGTAAGTACTTTTGCTTTAACTTGAGTATTTTGTTGTTGTTGATACTTCAGCCCTCAGGCACTATAGTTACTTTGTCATTTCATTTTTGTGTCTAACATTTCTCAATATATTGCTTCATTTTATGTTTACAATGGCTAGTTTATTTCCAATTGTACCGTGTGCAATTATGAAATAGATTATAGCATCGCTGAGTCGACAGCACGGCCATCACACTGCCTGTCTTGCGTTATCAGAATCAAAATGTGAAACAATTTATTTTACTAAAAAGGAGATTGATAGAATCTCTTCTATATGTTATCGTCTGGTTTTGACTTTGCATTCATTTCCGTCTGGGTCGCCAGCCAATGAAATCATCATTGCCACGCGGGGTACTCCTGGAATTGTGATTATGGCAGAAGTTGGTTTGGGGGGGAAATAATAACAGCCGGTGCACTTTGGTGGAGAGAGAGGTTTCTGCACACACGGCAAATTGCTTGTTGGACAAATCCTGCGGGGTTTTGGTATTGTTGAAATCCTCTTTGTAACTCAATGTGATTGATCTAGGTGGGCTCCTGTAAGGCTCCCAGCAAAGATAACAGAGCAAAAGCCTCAAGTGGGTAAGGGAGGGCCGATGGTCGGCAACATATCGGCGTTGTCGGCCAGAAACCTCTTATCTGCATATTTTAACTTGTTCTGTTATTTCCGTAAACGTGATCATACTAAAGTATCAACAGTAGCAGATCTACATGCTTGAAATACGATGCAAAGCAAATCATTTTGAGCTTGTCGATCTGTATTTAGCTATTTGAATTATAAAAAGTTACAGTTTTGGCATATGAGGTTTCCACCCAACAGAGACGATATAAAAGAGCGCGACAATAAAGTAACACAAGATTGTATCCCTTATTTTTTTGTCATAACAACATTGTAATAAAAGGTGACGAATAAAGTCTAGGCCTAGGGCAGTGCTTTTCAAAGTAGGTAGGGTCCAGGGACCCCCAGGGGTCCTTGAGGGGGTTCAAGGAGATCCCGGACAAAATGTGTATGCAATCACTTTAATCATTAACAGCATTTTACAGTAAAATAAATGCCGCTCTACTCTGCTATTTCAGAGTCCCTGACACAATTTGATTACTTTCGTAGTATAACCAAGCCACCGCCATGCATGCGTCACGGTTCATGGATCAAAAGCTGCTCACTGTGGTGTGAAAGCACACAGGAAAGTGCTTTTCCGACCGAGGTACCTTGGAGCGTTCTGCTGCGGGACGCACACTGTTCAAGACCGAGGTACCTTGGAGCGTTCTGCTGCGGGACGCACACTGTTCAAGACCGAGGTACCTTGGAGCGTTCTGCTGCGGGACGCACACTGTTCAAGACCGAGGTACCTTGGAGCGTTCTGCTGCGGGACGCACACTGTTCAAGGTACCTTGGAGCGTTCTGCTGCGGGACGCACACTGTTCAAGGTACCTTGGAGCGTTCTGCTGCGGGACGCACACTGTTCAAGGTACCTTGGAGCATTCTGCTGCGGGACGCACACTGTTCAAGGTACCTTGGAGCGTTCTGCTGCGGGACGCACACTGTTCTGCTGCGGGACGCACACTGTTCTGCTGCGGGACGCACACTGTTCTGCTGCGGGACGCACACTGTTCTGCTGCGGGACGCACACTGTTCACTTGGAGCGTTCTGCTGCGGGACGCACACTGTTCAAGGTACCTTGGAGCGTTCTGCTGCGGGACGCACACTGTTCAAGGTACCTTGGAGCGTTCTGCTGCGGGACGCACACTGTTCAAGGTACCTTGGAGCGTTCTGCTGCGGGACGCACACTGTTCAAGGTACCTTGGAGCGTTCTGCTGCGGGACGCACACTGTTCAAGACCGAGGTACCTTGGAGCGTTCTGCTGCGGGACGCACACTGTTCAAGACCGAGGTACCTTGGAGCGTTCTGCTGCGGGACGCACACTGTTCTGCTGCGGGACGCACACTGTTCTGCTGCGGGACGCACACTGTTCACTTGGAGCGTTCTGCTGCGGGACGCACACTGTTCAAGTAACAATTCCTTGGGCCTCCTTGGCCTGGAGTTTGAATTATTCAGTGGCGGAGTTGAGCGTAAAGGACCTTAGACGTGACCCTCTGCTGTCACCCCGTTCAAATTATTTCGGAAGAAAAGATAATGTGCAAAAGTGAGTTGTGCTTCTTTTTTCCTCAAAAAGAATCCAGAACGAGGACAGTGATTATTCTTCAGAATATAGAGCATTGACAATGACTCAAGTAACTCGAGCACTCAAGTTAGCAAGTTACGAACTTGAGCGCTCAAGTTACTAACTTGAGCGCTCGTGAATTGATTATCTTTTTTCTTTTTTATTCTTTTTTTTTCTCTCTCTCAATGGCCACTCCTTACCCTACCTGGATATCACTTACTCTACCTAACAAATGGATACATGGACACTGATGATTATTACTATGCAGGGATTGGAATCAAATCTATTCGTATTCTAATCAATTCCTCTACTTGGTGTGAATGAGTTCATTCATGTTCTGTAGTATAAATTATCTTCAGTGCCTTTGCTGCTATCTATGAATGGGACCGTTCATTGTTAAGAACACAAGAACAGTGGAACCCTAAAGTTCTATTCTATTCATTGCAACATAATGTTCAAGTCTAAACTAAGGTTCTGCTTTAACCTTTTCTGTTATAAGAATGAGCATCATGCCAAAGTCACATTGAAAACTCAATTAAAAAGTGAAACTTTATATAAGCCTACGGCATATAGGCTACTTTCACTTTTAAATTGTGCTGCATCAAAACATAAAGCAAACAAACAAGACAAAACAATCCAGCACAACACTTTCTTCCTGCTGCAACAAACGGAACATTCCAGAAGGAAGGACAGTGACAATGGCCATTAGACACATGCAAACAATCACAAAGTTTGCAGAACGGGCAAGCAAACCAATCACAGGTTTCACAGAGCACTGCAAGCGTCACGGAAGGAGCACGAGGACAATGGTTAGACGACACATCACTGCAGTGGTGAGGGAGAGCGGTGGTGGGGGGGACCGCCATTATAATAATAATGGGGCCCATGATTTGCATTGCTGAGACATTAGAGCAACCATCTTGATGCCATACAGCGGCTGTATCGCCGGACTAAATGGCAGTTAATACATCATTAGCGGACATTAGCGACACAATGTGGGCTGCAGATGGGAGCCAAATTAGATGCCAATTAGGATGTCAGTCATGCGGCCCAATGTATAGATGCTGTGTGGTGTGGTCTTGCATTTTGAGAAGTTAGTCATCTCACTACGATTAGATGTTTGTGTGCATTGCCAGTGTCCCAGGCAGGTGGCAGGAATCCCGTTCTGGATACGAATCTCGTGTCATAAGATACGACAAAGCCTTCAAAAATGGTGATTTGACGCAATTTAATACATTTTTTATCCCACAATTTTTGTAACCAATTTGTTCACCCGGTGCCAATTATTGCCTAAGCTGTAATCCTGGGCGCTTCACCCAGAACTGAGCTCATGCATGTGAGCAGGCAACTTCTTATCAAATTTGCACTTGATTGTATTACCTTTAGTACCTTTAGTAAACATTGCCATGAATACGTTTTGTTTTCAGTCGCTAGTTTGTAAATTATGGTCCCATTAATTTCACAATTAAATTGGGGAGAACGGTAATTCCAAGATGGTGGATTTGAAGTTGATAAAATAGTGCCTTAAAAACAGGTCTGTTGAAACCAATGGGTGACGTGCGCGGCTCCCTTCGTCCATTCTTTTCACAGGTTCCAGGGCAAGCATTCAAGCAAAAATAATACAAATCAGGCGGATGCCGGATGTAATGTATAAGATGGTAGCACCTACTTAATCTGTGGAGAGATGAGGAGTAGTATTTACTTAGTTCAGGCTTCATAGCCAGCTCATAGGAGGGCGGCAGGTGGCTGAGGTTCTGGAAGGAGCGAGACAGGGACAGGTCGTATGGCTCGCCCGTCCTGTACGGTTCTGTGGCCGCGGTCAGAATGTTGTGATGGCCCTGGGGTCTCTCTACCAGAGAGAGAGAGAGAGAGAGAGAGAGAGCGAGAGTGTGGGTGAAGAGGGTGAGTGTTAAAGTGTGATGCAGTGCAGTGCAGTGCAAATACTGTAGGGGCTCTATTGAGAACCATTGTATTGGAACACAGGTGCATGCTGCTAGAAGAGCTTGTACACTGAGGGTCCTCTGGCTGGTAGAATGCACGGGGGTTGTGGCAGCTGGGGGGGGGGGGGGGGTGCAATTGTACATTATGACCTAAGGGTGGCGCTAGAGGAAAAGTGGACATGTGGCTGCATTTAGGTCTACGGTCTACTACAGGTCTGTGGCTGTACTGGGCCAGACTAGCCTTTTCTTTTTCTTTTTTTCTTTTTTTTTTGTCACCGGCAGATTCGAGGCTAGGACCTCATGCAGGCAGTGGTGGAAAGTAACTAAGTATATAGGCCTACATTTACTTAAGTACAAGTTGGAGGTAATTGTACAATGCGTACTTTCTACTTTTGGTACTTTTGGCTAGCTTTATGGATAAAGATTTATGGATAAAAATAGCCTGATGAAGGCCGCATAGGCCGCAACGTTGCTGGTTCCCTTTATTAAAGTTTTTCACTGCATTTGAAGATGCAGTGAAAAAAAGAAGTCATGATGACGTCGGGCACTTAGTTGTCCCTCTTCTACGCACCTGTCACTTCCATACTTACCTAAATAAATGTTGAATTCCGGAGTTTTACTTGTAACAGCTGTATTTCTACATTGCAGAATTGAAAAAGGCCTACTTTTTTCCACCACTGCATGGGGGACAGAGGGGAGTGGTTTATCATCTCTAGTCGTGGTGGGAGGCTTAAAACAGGGTTGGAAGACTCCTGCGGGAAGCCGTGCGGGGCCACAGAACGCAGCGTGGATGGAGTGATGTCCACAGTGCAGTGCAAGGAAAGGAAACAGGAGTTTGTTTACGTGTTGTTGTTGTTTTTGTTTCGAGAGATTGTATCCAACAGAAGTTCACAAATTGGAGTGTTACCGTGTTTTTGAGTTGAAGTGTACCACAGGTGTAGAGAAAGAAAAAGGGAATAAAGCCTGATTTATAAAACAGTACTGAGTACTGTAATGTGTTGTAAGCTTGTAGATTTGCCTTCAGATCTAGTTTATAGCGGCCTCCATTATGGACAAGTTATGTTTGTGATGCCCCCCCCCCCTAGAGGTTTGGGTTGCCACGCGACCCTCACACCTCTGTTGCACCGACAGACACATTGGTGTTGTTGCATTCAATGAGGCCCTTCTGCTGTGTCTGACAGCCGTGCATGTTGAATGGTTTCTGCTGTGTCGATTAATTGTCACACAAATATTGCGTTTAACGATTGAATTGTGTTTTTTATTTGCATTGAACATTGGAATGTTACAATTTGTATTTCTGTTTGCCTTTTTGGCTTCGTAATCACAAATTGCACAGGGCAGATATGACAGAGATGACTTAAATATACAAAGAAATCAATGATATTTAATACTTTAAAAAAAAAACGATCCAAAAAATGTACAAAATAGCGGAAATAGTTGATCTACAAGCTTACAACACCGTGATGTGTTGAAACGCGTTGTTGTAGATCTGCATCTTTTTGTCTAGAATGACACACCCAAACTAGGGATTGATTAATAATAATCAATTATTTCATTAAATGATTGATTATCGATTATATATTTTTATAATCGATTCAATCGATTAGTTCCATGTAACTGTTGGACGGGGAAATAAATGGACAGAAGATCGGCCAACCTTGACCCCCAGCGTACAACCACAACAACATCTATTCACAACACATGTTCCATCACGTTGTGTCACTCTATAACGACATCTATTCACAACACATGTACAATCACGTTGTGTCACTCTGGATCAGCAACACTTATTCACAACACATGTAAGCAGGAAACGTGAGAGAGTGAGAAGAACAGATATACACATATACACCGAGGTGTAGATATGTGTATTACTTACCTTCATGTCTCATTTGCCTGTGGGCTAACCAATCCAAGCCAGAAAGAAATGACGCACGCACGCACGCACGCACGCACGCACGCACGCACGCACGCACGCACGCACGCACGCACGCACGCACGCACGCACACACACACACACACACACACACACACACACACACACACACACACACACACACACCTCTCTCTTATCATAGAAAATTGCATTTGGATCAAACAGATATAGGTTCTAATGACAGTAATTGGTTTTTCAATAACTTCTGCAAGCCGTACTCATATGATCCTTTGATCATCACACATTTAGTTTTTCTCTTCCTTTCCCCACGGCCTGCTTTATCTTTATGTCTGGGTTTAATCAGGGGTGGAAAGTATTGCTGGTCAAGTACTGTACTAGAGTACAGTTTGAGGTACTTTTACTTCACTTAATCGTTTCCATTTTTAACAGCTTTAGTTAATATACTTATTAGTTACCTTCCAGATTATACAACCGATTACTTTTGAAAGATTTTGAAAAATGTGAGTACTTTTACTTTGCTACTTTAAGTATATCTTGATGACAATACTTTTGCTCCAGTCAAATGTTGAACACAGGCCTTTTATACTTGTAACTGCATATTTTTCATATTGTGGTAAAGATACTTTACCTTTAAGTAAAAACATTAAAAACAACCCAAAAACAGGACTACTTCTTCCACCACTGGTTTTAATTTCCCGTTGTGATGAATACTTTTGTCCTTGGCTATTCTAAAGGGTCTATTATTACATTCAGATCATATCTGGGAGACAGTGTTATTGGCCGACTTCCCACTTGTACACGGATGGTTCACATATCGTCTCTGTCGGTTGGAAACCTCATATGTCCAAAACGGTTACTCGTCAGGATTCAAATTCAAAAACAAAAGTAGTCGATCCACAAGCTCAAAACGCGACGCTTCGCACCACATTTCAAGCTTGCGGACCTGCTACCTTTGATGCTTTTGTGTGACGCTGTTGTGTGATCAACTAGGGCGTTGATTTACACAAACAAATGAAAGAAAAAAAGAAAAATACATTTTTCACAGAACTTACCAATTTTGGGCGTGAGGGCTGTGAGGTCCATGTGACTCCGCTGGTAGTCCTGTTGGGGGTTACCTGTGGTGAGAACAACATTTTCATGTTGAAAAATTATAATAACAATAATAACACAAAGCTTGTAAAACATTGATTACAAGCTAAACATAATTATTAGGATTGTGAAATAATCATTGGATTAATTGTGTTTGGTCCAAAATGATTGTTTTGTTTTAAACTTGAGTAAACATTACACCTGGCTGCATGCCATTATCCATGTCGCTTATACAATTTAGGCATCATACACTCTTAATCCGGCTGGTACACAATTAGTACACCTGTGACGTGACAATTACGTTGACGGAATGATGTCTATAGCACAGTTTCTTGTCGTGGGATCGGGAGACCACCAGGGTTCCGATTGGAACCTTAAAAGTCTGTAACTCTCAGAGATAAATAAGTACTTATATTTAACGGTAGATTGGGGTCCAAGATATTTAAAACATATATGGCACCTTTAACATCGACTAAACAGAACCAGAATGAAGTCACTTGTCGACACTTTGTCGGATCTTCCTCAATCTTGATTTCAAAGAGAGGCTTTGATATGAGTTCAGCACATTGACATTTCCTGCAATCTTCTGCAATTATGTGACACATTGTGTCTTCCAGGTTGACGGGGCAGGGCAGTATATCGACCGGACCGGCTGCACTAAATCCAGTTAATCCACACAGTGATTCCAAAACCCAACCTGTGAGGATATTGCATGTGGATCCCCCAAAAAAGTATTAATTGTGGTACCGATAAATAGGAAGTTAAGGTATACACTACAGTGTACTACAGCATATGTTACAGCATATTGGTTATATATATATATGGCACGATACACTTTTGTACTGAATACAAAATTATCGTCTCTATCGGGTGGTAGCCTTATATTTAGATAAGAGGTTTTTTTTCAAAGTATCAGAAGGTTGGCGTCATCAAAAGATCTGAGGGCGGCCATTGTTTAGAACGGAAACAAAAACAAAATGCATCCATGCTCACTTATAATAAGCAGGCATGGCAATACTGAACACAACAATCCCAGCACACACACACACACATGTGCCATCCTCAAATCCCTCAAATCCTCCCTCACAGTTTGGTGCAGTTCCAAAATAATTGCGATGCAGCCGAATATATACAGCAGTGGCACTTTGATGCTTCAAATCATCCCACCTTCGATGTGAACAAGTGACCCGTCTTCCTGACGCGGGCCACTGACGCGAGGGATTTTGATGCTTTCAATCTGTCAGTGCCTTAATGACCAATTTGAGCAAGGAAATTGATTCTGTGGTTACTTCAAGTCACTTCAGGGAGTGGAAATATTAATTCCCTCAATTTCTGCAACAAAGTGCATGGCTTTCCTCAATGACAGGACACAAAGCATTATTTGGCGACAGAATTTGCATTTAAATATCGCCATTTATCATCGTCTTCAAGTTTTAGACAACAATACAGGACATTCATTCAAGACAGGAAAGACTAAGTTCTTCAGACAGGCTGTTCTTGTCCGAGTTTCTATTGTCAAACTTGATTTGTGGTGATGTGACAGGTTCTATGTGGGTGAAGTTTGCCAACATTTCATTTCTGGCTATTAATCAATTCTGTAAAACTCAGAGTAAAACACACTTGTGAGCTTGAAAATGACTTACTATTACCAAGATTTATCTTGGGGATGTCAGCAGCACTGTGCAGTTGGGATTAACTTTGGTTGGCACAAGAAAGCCATTTTATTATTCCGTCGCATATCTGGGCTAAGACTGCTAATCAATGTTTCATATCAACAGTATTCTGTTATAAATATTGCATAAGCATTGGCAGTCACATTGGAAGGTAGGGTCTGTGTTTCTTGTACTGATTAACACAACTGATAAAAACATTTCAAAACTGTTTTTCAGCCATGTATGTTTATCCAAGGGATCACTTATAGAGGTTCCATGTGGGAAAACATATTTAACATGGTGATGCTAGTTTTACTGTAAATCTATGTTGAAAGGTTTACTACATGTTCACAACGTTGTGAACATGTAGGTCTGGCAGGGTTTTTGAAAATCTTTTTATAATCATACTGCTATTTTTCATCGTGGCAGCCATATGGACATACTGTACATAAATAGTTGTGTAAGGGGTCTTGTCCACTGAGGCCACTCGGCTTAAAACACTCCCAAACCAGCGATAACCAGTGGTTAAAGTTGTTATTGATCTAAATCTGAAAACCAGTTACTTTACACCACTGCCAATGGGCAGTCAAAATCTAAAGGCACACTTGTATTCATGGCAAAAAATTAAATAAATTCATAAAATTCAAATAAAAGCTACAAGCTTGTAGATCTGGACTTCATGGCACACCAGTGTACCTCGACACACTGATCTGTAACCATTCACATTTTTTGCAGTTACTTTGTCTCTAAAGTAGTCTTATACAGGTCAACAAGACATATCATTATTTGCTTGTGAGAAGCTGTGAAGTGGCAAAATGATGAGTCATGATATTGAATTGGAGTCCCTTTAGTAGCAATACGCACACACACACACACACACACACGCACACGCCACGCACACATACTGTAACTCCTGTATTCTTACTTGAGTCAAACTACAAAGGTACTGGCATCAAAATATACAGAACCAAAGTAAAAATACTTGTAAGCTCTTTTCGATATAGCCAAAGCTTACAGTAAGTGGTTAATGTTGATTAATAAATAAATATAAATGCAGATGAATGCAAATAAATGCAGATAAATCTGAAAAGATGTAACTGATGCTGTGAAATAATTGTAGTGGAGTAAAACATACAATATTTGCCTCTGAGATGTAGGGGAGTGGAAGTATTAAAGTACTGAAAATAAATGACATACTCAATTAAAGTAAAAGTCATAATTGTACTTAATTAAGTACAGCACATGATTACTTTCCACGACTCCCCAAAGTGAAAGTGGTTATTGGGTTTTATAAACATTTAATCAACGGAAAATATTAGCACAGCCTTGTGACTGAAAAATAACTACATCGGATGCATTTGGAACAGTTATGGACATACAAGGTTTCCCGACCGACAGTGACGATATATCTCCCATTAATTGGAGAGCAGTCAAGTGATGTGGGCAGGCACGCGTTGCCGGCGCGACGGCTCGTGACTGCGGGCCGCTTGACCCTCCAGATGATGATAAGGAGGTGGAGGAGGAGGAGGAGTGGCACGAGTGGAATGGCAAATGGGACTCGACGCCACTTAAAGCTGTCCGCCCTCGTGCGTGTCTACGCATACCATCTCGCACACCGCATGACTCCCTGATGTTTACGCCTGCAGATAAGGAAGGTACAAGCTGTTGCCAGACCTGGGAAGACAGGCGCGGCCGTTTTCCGCTGTCTGCCGGTGTCTCTTTCGGTTTTTAGACTGCTGGTGGATGGAAAAGAAGCTCCGCGGGGGCAAGCGTTTCCGGGAATCTGGCCGTCGCGGCATTCAGCCGCATGGGTGGAGCTTCTTTTCCATCCACCAGCTGTCTAAAAACCGAAAGAGACGCCGGCAGACAGCGGAAAACGGCCGTGCCTGTCTTCCCAGGTCTGGAAACACTGACAGAGAAGCAAGGAGAAGTCGGTGTGTTGCTCAGTAGTAGGCTATCAAGAAGCAATGAATAGTTGCAATGAATAAATGCGGGACAGTGGCAGGGAAAAAAACTCACATTATTTTACTGAGGTAAAAGTATATGCTGCGACCCACAAATGGCCGGGTTTATTCTGGCATTTGTGTTCACTTGAATAGTTATTCAAATGACATGATGACATGATAACGTACGGACATATTTGAAAACCATGTGACTGATTAGCCACAATGTAGATATATAGACCCTGATGAAAACCTTATAGGTCGATATGCATTGGTCATAATTTGTTGCCTTGCTCAAAATAAATCCTTCATATTTTTTGCCATGGAATTATTTTCTTTGCAAGTCTGTAGTCCAACCTTTTGGGAATAAAGCAGTGCTTCTTTGAAAACCCATTTTTGTTCACATGTTCCCACCTGTATCACCAAAGACTATCTATTTATAAGATTGTATAAGAAGAGACCTGATCCCTGCAGCGCTTCTTGTTTTATTCTAATATTGAAGAGTCCCGGCCCACTGTTTGGGGAAACAGATACAGTACTTGAACAAATGCCCGGTGTGTCCGCGGGCCAGACGGATGGGGGGGATCCCACTGTGACCCAGATCTGTTTTAAACGGCTTGCTCTGGGGGGACCTGATGGACAACGAGCCCCACACGACCAGAACGCCTTACAGTACCATGCATGCCACAACGCTGGCACACTGTGATGCACTGTACCATGAGGGCCTGCTGCCGCCATTCACCTCCCTTTGCCCTTGTGTGTTTGCTTTGTTTTGCTGTTGTTTTTTTACCCTATTCAATTTATATATATCTTTTTTTACTCTTCATTTCATGTATTCCTACAGTTACCCACTCACTCTCTTGACTAACTTTGTTACCTTGTTTATTTGCTTCAGAACATGCTGCCTTTATGACCTGTGAGTATGTGAAAAGTCAATAAACGTAAAAACAAAACAAATAAGTACTTTAGTTACTGTCCACCGACGATGGCATCTTGAAGAGAAGCGGGTGTCCATGGAGCATGTGAGTTTCTAACAGGGATAAGCACAGATTTATCTGATGTCTTCTTCAATACACCAGAAGTAACATCATACAAAGCTGCCATTATCCATGCCGGGAGAGGAACACAGACAGTCAGGGACGCCTCTTATAACAAGCAGCCTAAGGGGCAGAGATGGTGGCAGACAGCAAGGGACAGTGGTGGAAGAATCACAGTAAAAGGGTCAATACCACAACGTAGAAATGCTCCGTTATACAAGTAAAAGTGCAAAAGTATTGGCATCAGAATACACTTGCCAAAAGTAAAAGTGGTCATTGCAGAATGTTCCATTTCACATCGAGGTCAATATGTACAAGCTCAGAACACGACGCAAAATAGCCATTGTAGATCATCTATTTTCAAAGAGCCAAAATATAGGGCTGAAGTGGTTAAAGTTTTGTAATAATATTTAAAAATCTTCAAATGAATTAAGTAACTAAAGCGTTCAAATAATTGTAGTGGAGTAAAAAGAGCAATATTTGTTTTCAGTGTTCTCAATGTCACTCGTAGGCAGGCTTCTGAACTGTCTTCCTGTGAGACACAGGCTGCACAGACAGAAATAGTGCCATCTTATAATGAGCATTAGTGAGGACCAATTATGTTAAGTTAGGTTGACAACGTGTGATCTTTTTAGCAGCAGCCATGTTGACATGAATCATTGTGTTCATTCCTTCACAGTGTTGTTACCATTGATACTACACCGGTATATTCCAAGGTCAAACAGAGTCAGTGTTCTGCTATTGTGCATGTTGGCTCATAGGAAAGTCTGTCACTCTGCTGAATGGAACAGAGCCTTAATTAATATAATTGATAGCACTGGTGAAGAAAGTAACAATACAAAACTATTATTAGTATTGTTTCAATATGGCTGCTGTGAAAATGGTCTATTATCAGTTTTTTTAATTGATTGATTGATACATTTTTATTAGACATAAAATGCAAACAGTACAGGGTATAGTCAAGCACATTTGTCCAAAAGGAGAGCACCGAAGAAAGACCTTGCGGTCTCATTTCCATTTGGGTCCCAGGCATTCATTCACAATAACAACAATTGAGATATCTCAAAAACATTCAATCTAGAAAACCTTAAATTGTGCTGTATTTCCATCCAGAAATAATAATAACTTGAATATGTTGAATACAAAGCGTACACCACTACTTGAGACATGAATTTGGCTTCTTGTTCTTCCCAATCCCTGCCACTCTCCATTATAATGACAAACAAAATGACCCCCCCCCCCCCCCCCCCCACCCACCCTTTTCTTATTATTAGGTTTTAGCCCAGCTAGTAATTAGCACAAGGTTCTAAACATGCCAGAGTGGGTTGGTCAGTCGGTCAGTTAATTAGCACAAGGTTCTAAACATGCCAGAGTGGGTTGGTCAGTCGGTCAGTTAATTAGCACAAGGTTCTAAACATGCCAGAGTGGGTTGGTCAGTCGGTCAGTTAAAACCACTGAGGTCAGGGTTCAACTAGCCAGAGGGCCTGCATGTGTCCTTAGTTATTAAAACCCCAAAATAATCCACAATGCACTGTAACAAATTATAACAATAACAATGAATACAAAGAGAAACAAACAAGTGCACCTAAGGCTATAAACCCAAATGGAAACAAATACAAAGTAAAATGCAATGAAATAAAACAAATAGACCTTTATTAATCCCACACATCATTAGCATCCAGGAGGACAATACTTGCTGAGGAGAGTATTGTGTTGCAGAACTGGTGGTGATGTTGATTAAACCAATGGTTCTCAACATGTGGGCCGGCGCCCATTGGTGAGCCGTGAGGATGTTGCAAGTGGGCCCCCAATTAACACCAAGATTTTAAAGGATAATGATTTTAAGGATTGAAATGATAGATTATTTTAGTTATAGTAAATTAAACTATAGGCTGCTACGTTAACGAAACCAGAACCCAATTGATTGACTGATTGATTGATTGATTGATTGATTGATCACCACATGCTCTGAAAATGTGCACGGCCCAACTAGCCAATGTTACAAGCCGTGTTACAGCTGGGTCTGGGGACCCCCCAGGGACCCCCACACGGTAACTCTGTCATTTCTTGACCATTTTGGACGCAGGCCGGCTTGCCGGAACCGGGCCGACACCCTGGGTCCCGTTCCTGTGGGTCTGGAAGTTCTGGGGACCTCCCGGGGACCCCCACAGTGAGTTGCACCACTCACTTCACACGGGTGTGATTCTTTTGTCCATAAATTAATGTCCTACTTGATCACACTACAGCGTAATTTACAAGCTCAAAATGTGGCACAAAGCGCATAGCTTGTAGATCTGCTACTTTTGATGTTTTTGAACTTAATTCCTGAAATGTCACAGTTTTGGACATATGAGGTTTCCACCCGATACAGACGATAGCTGGCGCTTGATACGCAGAATAGATATGCTCAAATTGGTTACATTTCAACGAAAAGGAGAAATGTCAGGCACCACAAAGTAGGAAAATTACATCAGAGATTAATGTCTTTGCAATTATGAGCCGAGCTCATAGCTGCACTCCAGGCACTACTCACATACTCACATACTTACATACATACTACTGTACACTGTTAATTCAAGTTCACAGAGAAATACACACTTTGATGAGGGACATGCTGTGATGATGATGATGCTGTGATGTTGTGTGTTATAGGTAATATAAATGCAGCCGACTATTTCATAATATTAACCCATTGAAAGCGGGTTAGGCCATTTTAGATGTTAGCGATGGCTACTCAAAAATCTTTTGCATTTGTGCAAATCTTTGAATATCAACATACATACATACATACATACATACATACATACATACATACATACATACATACATACATACTGTATGGGGGTCTCTGGAACCTTATATATTGAGATGGGTCGGTGTCCAAATACATATCATTTTGGTGGTCCTGTAGTGACCTGCACATGAAAACGTTTTGAGCACCACTGAGATTAGGATTTAGAAGACATTTTTCAGTTTGTCTTCATCTGCTTAAGCCCTATTCGCTTTACCGTATACTTTGTGGTACGACAAATCTGAAGTCCAAATCTTCCCGTTGCCCATCTGGAAGGTTGCATCGGCTAATGTTGACAATGATGACATTTGAGAAAGTTGCAGTTTTGTAAGAGAAAAATAAATAATAATATTAACTATATTCGAAACTAAAATAGAGATGTCAGGGGTAAAGCAATGAAGCAAAATCGAGAAGAAGATAAAATGATTGTTCATTTCATTTTTCTCAAGCCAGGTATACTCTCCAAAATTGTTTGTGAGGTTGACACACACTGTGGTGTAATGCGACTGAATATCTATTCTGAAAGGACTATCTGTTACTCTGGCATATCTGTGTCTGTATCCATGCACATGTGCGTGTGCGCACACGCACACACACACACACACACACACACACACACACACACACACACACACACACACACACACACACACACACACACACACACACACACACACACACACACACACACACACACACACACACACACACGCGCGCGCGCGCGCCGGGTGCTGAGGGGCCTGGCATGGCATTACACATCGTCGCTGTCGAGCAGAAACCTTGTATCTCCATGTTTGAACTTGTGATGTTCTGTTTATGGCTGCCCTACTTTGTTGTACAAGCAGAATAAAATAAAGAAAAAATAATAATAATTGCCAATTGGCAATTCTTCTTAGAAGAGTTAGAAATACTGATTTGGACGGCATTTGTAGAATCGACCTCAGGTCTTAATGGGTTAAAGTAGCCTATATATATATATTTTACATGCAAGGTTTCCACGCACCAGTGACGATATCAGTGTCTTGTCCTCTGCACGACTCAGACAGACACGCACGCACGCACGCACGCACGCACGCACGCACGCACGCACGCACGCACGCACGCACGCACGCACGCACGCACGCACGCACGCATGCACGCACGCACATGCACGCAGTGCCTGGCATTGGCATATGACGTCTCCCCACCAGGTGCCCCTGGGGTTTTATTGATTAGAGCTAGTGTGTTGCAGGAGGAGCAGCCTGCGTGCATCATACGCTCCCATGACGTGCTTCTGTTCCACTTCACTGAAGCCACGCGCCTCTCAGTTTCGCCACACGCCGCCTTTTGACCTTGTTGACTTCATGAACAACGGTGTCGTGTCACACACAGTGGGCAGGGCAGGGATTCCCAAACCTTTCAGTGCCAGTAAGGTCCCTGAAGTAGCCATAATTATAGCCCCACACAGTGCAGCCCCCCTCCCTATTGTAAAATGGCTTAACTCCCCCGCCTCACCTGAAAGTAGTGAACATAGCTGACCTACTATAGCTCCCAACACATTGTGAGCTTGCCACACAGGGAGAGAGGACACACACGCATGCACGCACGCACGCACGCACGCACGCACGCACGCACGCACGCACGCACGCACGCACGCACGCACGCACGCACGCACGCACGCACGCACACACACACACACACACACACACACACACACACACACACACACACACACACACACACAGGCGTTTCAAATCGTGTGGCGTTTTCACAGCGATCAGTGTAATCTAATAACTTCATGAACTATTTTTTAATCTAAGTGTTCCCAAAAGCTATATAGGCTATATAGTATTAATTTTCAATGGTAGACAGTGACATGAAGATACAAAGCTGTATATACTGTAGGCTAGCATTTGTTTTCAATGGAAGCCAGAGAGATGAAGATACAATGTGACACCCGGGCCTTGTAGCTGCTACAAAATCTACAAAGCTCTACATTTCAGCTTGAGCTGGCTTTCAACTGCAGCCACTAAGGGAAAAAGAAAAAAGTGTTGTTTGACCCATTAAAACTGGGAAAGCGTTATTTTAGATTTTAGCTAAGCTTTTTTCAGAAAACTGAGTGGTTCTCAAAAATAGCAGGTATACAAGCTAAGAGCAGGAGATCTGCTATTTTTTGAAAATGTATAGATTTATTACTTTTAGCCCAAGCAAAATGTTTCCTTTTACATTTTCCTCGCTCGCTGGACACATACATACATGCTTGACGTCAACGAGCGTGTTGTTCAGATTTGTAAGCTTTGTATCTTTTGTATAGCAGCCTCCATCTCATCACAGACCCATTTGTTTAATTCGGAGATGCACAGAGGTGCCCTCTTTCTGAAGCTTTGCCCACGCTCACTCCTCGACGCTCCTTGGGGGATAGCATTGAAGAGCTGTAATGCAATCGCTCTCTTGCTACTTAGCCATTAGTCATGGCATCTTTTATCAGGAAGCTGTGAGTAAGCCGGTGTTATTTTACAGCCATTTCGGGCTTTTGTCTCCTTAGCTTCAATGGTGGAAAGTGAAGTATATTTACTCAAGGCCAAGGGCTGTATTTAGGTACAATTTTGAGGTACCTTTACTATAGTTCAGAGGAAAATGTTTTACTAATTTTTTTATTTACTACAATAGTTACTTTGCATTATTAGTACAAAACACACATTATACATGCACTCAAATATAAAGCTTACGATATGTATTCTGTAATACATATCGTCTCTGTCGGGTGGAAACCTCATGTCCAAAACTGTTACATTTCAGGTTCAAATTCAATAGTAACAAAAGCAGCAGATCTGCAAACTCAAAACGTGTCACTTTGCAAGGGGCATTCATTTACAAAAAAGCAAGTAGGCCATAAATGGCCTACTAGTGCGCAAGCAGAGCGTGCAAGTACTGTCGACCGCTACAAACTGTCAAATCTCAGCTTCTCTGTGAAAGAACGTTTGAAATATTGAATTATTAGGTTTAGCTATTTGCTACGTACCTAGTTTTTGGAGGTAAAAAAGTAGTATTGGTAAGAGACGGCTTTCGATGGTGACGTATATGTCGATCAGTGTCGGGTGGATTAAAGGAAATGCCTCTATGTCATTTGTAGTCAGCAGCATATGACGTCAGGGTATAACTGGTATAACTAGCTCTCAATGATGACGTAATAAAGATGTGGATTAATCGGCTTTCGATGGTGACGTATATGTCGATCAGTGTCGGGTGGATTAAAGGAAAGGTGAAAGGTGGAAAGGAAATGCCTCTATATTTGTAAGTTGATTAGCGGTATACTGTGGTTACTTTGCGTATGCTGTTTGATGCGTATGTATCGTAGCAGCATATGACGTCAGGGTATAACTAGCTCTCAATGATGACGTAATAAAGATGTGGATTAAAGGACCCAATGCCAGGGTGTAATTGGTTTTCGATGGTGACGAAAGGACGATATGTTTTAGTGTCGGGAGGATTAAAGGTAATGCCCCCATGTATACATGTATGTAATCTGACACCACTGCCATATCAAGCACAAGTAGTCATTACTCATACGCATGAGTGACGGCTTTCGATGGTGACGTATATGTCGATCAGTGTCGGGTGGATTAAAGGAAATGCCTCTATGTATATGTATATGTAATTTAATTTGTAAATTGATTCGCGGTATACTGTGGTTACTTTGCGCCCCGTTTGATGCGTATGTATCGTGCCAGCATATGACGTCAGGGTATAACTGGTATAACTAGCTCTCAATGATGACGTAATAAAGATGTGGATTAAAGGACCCAATGCCAGGGTGTAATTGGTTTTCGATGGTGACGTAATGACGATATGTTTTAGTGTCGGGAGCATTAAAGGTAATGCGGCATGCCCCTATGTATACATGTATGTAATCTGGCACCACTGCTGTATCAGGCACAAGTAGTCATTACGTCATACGCTGGCACGGCGCATACGCATCAAACATCGTCCTGGACGAAAACTATTACTTGCGCGCTCTGCTTGCGCAAGTAATAATAGCCTACTCAGTAGCATTAAAACTCAATTACACAACTCACGAAGCCTTGTATTCATGGCGATTTTCTTGTTTTTGTCACCTTCCTGAGCCAATAATGTGATGACCGGGTCATCGCTGGTCAATAGGAGACTCAGTAGAAGACTCTACTCTTACCGGACTCTGCCAGTCATCAAATGATTTGCTTCGAAATTCAAACCAAAAAATAGAAATTAGGCCTACATGAATTCAAGGCTTTTCATGATGGGTAATAAAACAGTAAGATAATAAGTAAAAAAAACAAATTGGGTGAACTACTCCTTTGAGTACAAATACTAAAATAGTATACTTAAAGAGTACTTCTTCCACCATTGGTCTCCTCCTCCACACGTTTGGTAGCCTACTTTCCCTCCGCCTAACAGCGTCTAATTTCTCCCCGACCTCGTGGGTAATAAACTCAATGCGAAAGGAATTATGCCCGATGATTAAAGCCCCATAATTGTATCTATTTACATAAATTACTTAATTACGTAAAATGTGATGGATACTTGTCCTGCGGAGATAAGCCCGTCTCTAAGTTGCCGCCATGCTTGCCGTGGTGATCCAGTTTGTAATCTGAGCCATAATATTTGGATCCATCATCTGAGTGTAACCTAATTAAATGATCAGTCACCACGAGTATAAACATTTGGCGACGATGATGCTAATTAATAGTGGCTGAGCGCCCGCGAGGCGCTGCGTGTTCAGACACTATTATGGCATTTGTCTAAAAGAGTTTAATAGTATAGACTTTTGATTAATACAGCGCCATAATGAGCTTGGAGGCCCAGCAGCTTCCAACCTGACAGGAGGGGAGGGGAGAGGCTGGCTGTTGCCAAACACTTGTTTGGGAACGCCACATGAGTTGTGGGAGTCGGGGGCCTGCCTGGCTGGCTGGCTGGCTGCCTTCATCTGCCATATAGCTTTGTAAGGATGTCAGACAACGAGAGACGTTTGCAGCTGGCTTCACTGCAGTGGTAAAAGCCTGATACAGTATGTGCATTGAGATAAAGATTTGCAGTCTGTCTGTCTGTCTGAGCAGGCCTCCAACTGTGTTGGTCTTTATCTCAACGAGACGAAAACTGAATACGTAAATATATGCAAATACAACAATAACCACATTATACAAACACTTAACAACGCTCCTCTGAAACAGGTTGATGACTACAAGTATTTGGGTTCATATATCTTCTTCCCAAAAGGACTTTCAAACTAGGAAGGGTATGGCCTGGTCAGCCTGCAATGACATGCATAAGATCTGGTCATTCCAGCTTAGTAATATGTTAAAAGTAAAAAATATTTAGGACGACCATTCAGTCGATTCTACTCTATGGCTCTGAGACATGGACACTTTCAAAGAAACTAGAGAAACGGTTGGATGGCACTTACACCCGCCTTCTAATGAGAGCGCAAAATCTGTCTTGGAAGAGCCACCCATCGACTAATCTAATATACGGCAACCTTCCCCGTGTTTCTTCACTAGTCCGATCCAGAAGAACACAGTTTGCCGGCCACTGCTACAGAGCTGACAATG
The DNA here is from genome assembly GCF_951216825.1 of Electrona antarctica. Classification (NCBI taxonomy): domain Eukaryota; kingdom Metazoa; phylum Chordata; class Actinopteri; order Myctophiformes; family Myctophidae; genus Electrona; species Electrona antarctica. The sequence goes on along the minus strand of NC_136795.1, from coordinate 21,586,239 downwards.
AGGTTATATCTTCCCTTCTTCTCTGGAGTCTTGCCTCAAACCAGACCAGAGGTAGAAAACTGTCGTTCCCTGATGCCATCGCTAGGGACACATGCATCAGTAAGCAGGAACTGGGGATGGCAATGAAGAACCGGGAAGTCTGGCATGGCATTGTGAAATCCATGATCTCGACCGCGGTCGAAAAATGATGATGATGATCTGCTATCTTTATATGCCTAAAAACTACGGAGCCTGCACCACATTTTTAAATAGAATTAAAATAGTAATAATGAAACGATTCCATCCACTTCTTTACACCTGAAAACTTGTAATGTGATAATCAAAGTTGATTCAGATGCAAACGCTGTTTATGCCACTATACGACACTATTACAATTTAAGAGTAAAATTGTATTTGGTTACATTACTACACTCTCAGAGATATAGATAAACAGATAAAGGAACATAGGACGTGATATAATCAACCACCACTAGCTGTTCTATCAACAGACCTTCTTTTTTACGGATGGAAATGTAGTTGTTACCGGGCAGATTTTCGTTTTGTTTTTGCAGCTGGCGGTTTTTCAAGGAGTGGTCAATGTTATGAGGCAAAGCCTTTTTTCAGTCTGACCACTGTGATTTATTGAACTGGATAAGTGTCCATGTACCCTGCCAACGTGCGCATGGCATTTCATACGCCGGTGGAGACATACAAGGGGCAGAGAATTTGGCACCGGCTGGAGCGTGGTTTATGAGAACACAACGTCAGGCGACAGGTTAGGATGACAAAAGGAAAAGTCAAGACTGTTCCGCAGAGTTATGCCCGCGTTCGGATGCCAGCCCATTGATGGGATTAAAACAATATCGATCGCCAAGTCATGTTCATACGCTTGCTACTTGAAGGAAATACAAAAAGATGACCGTGATCACTTACAAAAGGACAACTACTGCGACCATTTTGGATTTTGTTTATTTTTTGCTTATTTTAATCAGTAACATTTCCAGCTCCCGAGAAGAAAATGGAATCCGTTTTTGTTTTGATTGATTGACCGATTGATTGATTGATTGATTGATTGATTGATTGATTGATTGATAGAAACCTTTATTCTCGAAAAGAGCATTGAGATGCCCTCATTCGCAATGGTGTCGAGATCACACGCGCACATGCGCGTGTGCGTGGGTATTCATTTTCTATTTGTAATTAAAGCTTTACCAGCAGGGGTGGAAAGTAACTAAGTACATATACTCAAGTATGCTGTACTTTAAGTAAAATTTGTACTTTTACTTTACTGGAGTATTTGAAAATGATCTATATTTTTACTTACACTACATCTCAGAGGCAAATATTGTACTTTTTACTGGACTAAAATTATTTGAGTTGCTAGTTACTTTGTAGACTTTGATTATAACAAAACATACAGCCCTATTTAAAATGTGGCTATTTGAAAATATCCGATCTGCAAGCTCACAGTGCATTGCGAAGTTTGTTGTGAGCTATCTGCTATTTTGTATATACATTTTAGACAATGATGACTTGTGAAACGGGACATCCTGCATAACGAGTACTTGTACTTTTGGCACTTGAAGTATATCTTGATGCCAATACTTTTGTACATTTTTAACAAGTCAATTTCGAATACCAGATGTTTACTTGTAACAGAATGTTTCCACATTGTAATATTCATATTTTTACTTGTGAATATAGTTGTTCCGCCGCTGCACTGCGCCTGTGCACTGGACCCTAGCCGTGAGGGGCGAGAGGAGTTCAACAAATTATTGTTATGAGGTACTGCGGCGACCAAGCGCTATGCGGTGATATATCGACACTGTCTAGCTCCATATTGGGTCCTGCACGTGGCTCTGTGTGGGGCTTGTTAAGAGCTCAGAGCTCAGCTCCCCAGACAGACACTCTGTCTGGACTGGACCGACTGCTGTCCTCATGTTACCCGGAGCCACATATAGGCGAGGTCAGATGATGTCAAGAGGTTGGTTGGTTAAAAAACAACACCCCCAAAAGTGTCTGGTTTCTCCTTCAAGTGGAACTGTGCCCAGAGCTTCCTGGGCTGTGGCGTCCCTCGGGGCTTTGCAGCCATGGTACCTGCCTGCATGGGCTCTGAGATGCAATCCAGGGTCCGCTATGTCGTTGGAAATAATACACCCTGACATGCAGTGATTGTTGCCATGCACCGGTGATCACGATTTGTTGCCCAGGACCTAGAAGTAGCAATACTTTGCAAAAGTCGCTGCCCCTATCTCTCCACCGACGTATACAATTCAACGTGCATGGAAAGACTCTGCCGGTCCCTCATATTTGACGTAAAAGTGCAAACATATTGGCACTAATGAATACTTGAAGTATACAAACGCATGCACACATCTGTGAGTATATTTCAAAACATCAAGCACATCACAATGCGACAAATTGTGAGCTTGTGGACTGGCTATTTTCCAATGCAAAATTGGGGTTTTGTATTCAGAATCTGCAAAGTAACAACAAACATTTTGTCTTTGGCATGGGGGGTCAGATCAACATATGGAATTAATTCTGTACTGGCCATATATGGAGCGTCTCTTGAGTGTACAGGGTTTGATGAGGTCAGATCAACATATGGAATGTCAGAACAGGAATGACGGGTGGGGATGATCAACATATGGAATGTCAGAACAGGTCAGCTCCATATATGGAGATCTAAGGGTTTGAGGTCAGATGTAGAGTTGCTGGCCGGCTCCATATCTGCTGTATGGTTATCCTCCACGGTTAGATGAGGTCAGTGTCACAAGGCGTGATGTCACGAGGTGTGACCATATATGGAGGCGTGATGTCACGAGGCGTGACCATATGAAGGTGTGATGTCACGGTGATGTCACAGGGCATGACCATATATGGAGGTGTGATGTCACAAGGTATGACCATATATGGAGGCATGGGGTGACTAATTGACGGAGGGACGGGCGGACGGTAGATGCAGGTTTTCATATAATCAATAATCAGCGTCACTGGTCTACCCAGACTCCCCTCCCCCACCCATCACAGGAGTGACAACTAATTATAACAACAGTGGGGGCCGCTTCAGAGCATCCTGACATTATGTAACTTTAACTAGCAACATTTGCTTTGAAACAAAACCTTGATGCTTTGTGTTTGCTCACACGTGAAATAAGATCTCAGTATTAGATATATTGTATAGATATGAGACACTGGCTAGGTGCAGGTGAGCAGACGCAAGAGATGAGGGCAAGAGGGATATCTGAAAACAGAGTGTCATGTAACGTGTGTGTGTGTGTGTGTGTGTGTGTGGGTGTGGGTGTGGGTGTGTGTGTGTGTGTGTGTGTGTGTGTGTGTGTGTGTGCGTGTAGTGGTGTGTGTGTGTGTAGTGGTGTCCGAGTTAATGCGTTATTGACACGTTTAACGCATGACCACATTAAAAGGAACCCAAGAGAATAGCAGACAGACACACATAGGGGTATTTTGGGGCGTGGCCCGGGGCATTCCCGAGGAGTGTGTATGGACACTATGTTGCCAACGTTTGTGCTTGGCACGAGGCCTTCAAAATAATCAGCTGACATTTAAAAACGGAAAAGTTTAATGAAACTAACGACGAAAACTATAGGAATTTTCACCGAAAACCTCAACTTTTTAGACCCTTTGAAGCATCCGTACGTCTAAAGTCCGTCTGGCTTCCTGCTCTGAACACTCCCTCTGCGCATCTAAACCAATCACAGCAATTGAGGGGTGGGATGTTAAGGGCAGTGTCGTTTGGTATTCGCTTATAGAGGGTATGCATGACATCGTCAATATACCCGGAAGTTATGCGGGAACGCCTACTGAGTAGCAACAAACTACATTCTGGCCCATACATCCAAGCAGAAAAGTCCAGTCTGATTGCATTAAACAATGTTAAACTCACTTCATGCATGTGCATACCCTCTATATGGCCAATCACAGTCACTTTAGAACGTGCCAACACGCCATTTCTGTCCCTCCCTCTCGCCCTCCCTAGCCAGCGAGAAGGAGCTGACAATGTATCCGTTCTGTGAGCCTCATGTCCCGGGGAGGGTTTGTTGATAGGGCTGGGTGTACGTATTTGACTTTGGCTATATTCATATAGTGAAAATGTATTAAATACTGTCATACTGAATAAAGCTATTTAACTAAACAAAACGCAGAATATCACATCATCTCATGTGCGTCAGAGTTAAATATAACAGTGAGAAATAAGTCAAAGTGTATATTTTTTGTTCACAGAATAGGTTTGAGAAACACACTGGAATTAATGATTTGATTTGAACGTACAATACAGTATCACTATCTTCCGATGCATATACCGTGTTAAGCACGGCACCGGCCCTATGCTGCCATGCCCTGTTGTCTTGGGCCCCATTTCTTGTGACAGAAAAAAGGATGCATGCACGGGAAGGAAGAGCGGCCACACTTGAGAAGGAGACAAGCGACAGTTAGAGGGCAAAGAAAGCCGTCTGGGATAAGTCTTAAAATACCCCTTTAACTAGGGCAGTGCGTGAAGGCTGGGGGTATAGCGCTACACCCATGCCGCACTGCTTTAACCTGTCCACATAGCACACAGCATAGCACGTTTACACACACACCACCCTGAAGCCGCAAAGACCTAGTGCTTCTAGACCTTTTTCATTTGAAGGTCCCCGCCGATTTGATATTGTTGCTGTCGAGCAATTTTAACATTCTCCATATATTATTTTTTCCCGTAAATTAACAACCTACTTGATCATACAGTACTACTGTACAGTGTCATACAAATGCATTGAAAGCAGCTGATCCTCAAGCTCGGAACTCGAAGCGACACGTTTGAGCTTGCCGATCTGCTACTTCTGCTTTTTTATTATTTGAATCCTGAAAAGTTAAAATTTTGAACCATTTGATCTTTTTTTAATTATTTTTTATTTACTGTCAAATCCTCAACGTTAATTGAACTCTGGAACCTTGGTTCTCCGGACCCGATATTAACCATTGGGTTAAAGCTCTCAAAGCTCTCTTTAAAGCTTTAAAGTGGTTTAAAGGTTCTCAAAATAGTGGGGTCCGCGGGCAAGCTCTGCTCTGTGAAAAATACAGAATCTGTTTTTTTTGTGTGATTCAGATTCTTTTCTTTCTCTTCTCCTGGGCCCCGACACAAAACATTTTCAGACGGGGGGTCCGCGGCCAAATGCATATCAATTTGGGGTTCCCTGCCATGACAAAGTTTGAGACGGCGGAGCATTCCATTTTACATTCCACCACTTTGCCAGCTGAAGCAAACTTCTGTAATCAGGCCCCTTTTTTTCTAAAACAACCTGACGGAGCGAGGTGGGTTAAAACAAGATTCATGGCGCCCCACATCTCCTTTCCATTGATGAGCTCTCCGGCCAGGGGATTAGCTCCCTTTGCATATTGTTAAAAAGTAAATTGGTGCCTTTCAATCCTCCACAATATCACCCCACAGCCGCTGTCCAGTCCAACCGCACATAATGAATTCCATTAATGAACCTGGAGGCCGGGCCCCTCGCATGGGGAAGGGTACAATATAAATTGTAAAGTGTTGTACTATGCGGGGCCACATTTGTCACCATTACAGCCAATATTTGGTGACTCGCAGATGAATGCGTCCCCGGAGAGCAATAAAGGAAAGGCCTGGAAGTAATCTAATGTGAGTCATGATAGTCGTCGTCCACAGGGCTCCTGTGAGGTCCAGGTAATGGGCTCAGCGTTATCCGATTGCAATAACGCCCTTATTGCAAAGCACAAGAAGACGTCTGGTGGAAACCTTGTATGTCACGAAAACCATTAGTTCTCCGCAAAATGGGGGGGAATAAATAACCTGTGTTCCAATGGATCCCAATAAGGACTTGTTTTTATTTTACAAGAACAAGCAGCGGAATGTTGTTGGGTAGATTGTGCAACATCCTAGGCATAATATAAATACCTAATTAATGATATAGTATCACAAGGTCTTGTTAATGCTCTGGTTCAGAACCCACACATTTAATTTAAAAATGTTTCTAACATAGCAACAATGAATTGCTGTGTCGCATGGCGACAAGTTGTGAGCTGAGCTTGTAGATCGGATACATTTGTATAACACGCTGTAGCATTAAAGGACCACTTCACCACTTTTCTTTTCTTTCTTTTTTCTGCTCTGTCTTTGTCTCATGGGAGGGCTGTGGGCAGTTCAGAAAAATCTGCCTAACGATGTCACTAGTGGATGGATTTCTGAACTGCACACAGCCGTCCTGTCTCCATATGAGACAGAGTAGAAAATAATTGTGGTATTTTATCATGAACATTAGTGAGGACCAATTATATGAAGATGAAAAGTGGTGAAGTCCTTTACGAAGTACGTAGGGCATTAAAGCTGCACTATGTAACTTTTCTCTTCTATACGACGGAAGTGCTGATTTTTTTTTCTTTCTTTTTTTACCAATGAGCTAATAGAGCCTGCCTGCTTACTCAGGGGATGAATTGAATCTCGACCATCAGGGCAACATTTATGTCAGATCATATGTCTATAGGTGAGACATGACCTTTGACACAATCTAAATGTCTCACTAGAAGAGCAGGGAGACCAAATACAACAACACCAATTGTATAAGTTACATTGTATTAACATACAGATTGTATAAGTTACATTGTATTAACATACAGATTGGACACAATCAAAAGTTACATAGTGTTGGGTGCCACCGATATTGTCCCTTATCATTTGACCCATTTAGGCCTGACCTCAAAATTTTAAAAAATCCTTCTAAATCCTCCAGTTTTCTGAAATAAATATTTTCACGATTTTTCAAAAATAGCAGACCTACAAGCGCGCCACTCGGTGGCGCGCTATGAGCTTGTAGATCTGCTATTTTTCAATAGCTAAATTATAACAATGTTTAAAACACCAAAAGGGGTTCCCGCCCAAAATGGGTTAACTGTCCTTTTGCGCAGATCACGCAAACCTCAGCAAAAAGAAAAGGACAATATCGATGGCCTCCAACTGTAGTGCCGTTTTAATTTTACCGGGAAAAAAAGTTCAAATATTGGATGGAGATACGAGATTTGTGCACCACAGTGACGAGGAGTTTAATGGTTAGACCGTTCGCTGTCATTTATCTGCCGCGCAGGTCTATTAATAATATGTTTGACAAACTAAACATAGATGGATCAGGGTAGCCTAGAATAAATGTGAAAAGGTTAGAGCTCTAAATTCTAATCATAATTCATATTGAGTGTTTCTCCAATAACACGTGTCACCCTTTCCCTCCTGACCTCCAGCTCTTTAATACACAGAAAATGCATTTTTCAGGGTGCCATGCATGTCATTATTCTGACCTCTCAATATTCCGACCTCCCATAATTCCGAACTAAGACTATCCCAAACCCTATAACCTAACACTATAACCTCACAGGTCTGACTAACGGGATGTCGGACTTATGGGCAGTCCCCTTTATCAGATTCGCCAATTTCAGATGACCAGGAGAGAGTATCCATTCATCAGCTTAATTTTTTTTTTTTTTATAGTGTTCCCATTTCAATGTCTTTCTGCTCATTGCTTTGTGTCGTCACTTCCAATTTCACGTGTCTATCCTCTCTCTTGCCTCGGTCCCAGCCTTACTCATCTGCGAAGAGAAAAGCTTGGTCACAACCTAAGGCAGAGAGTGCAGAGCCAGAAGTGTCGGGTTGGAACATCCGTCAGATGTACTGTATGTCCCCTTTACAGATTTGTAAAGGGTCAACGTCATTTCCTTGAGCGGTACTTCCGCAAAAATCCCGCTACTTCTGCCAAATTCCAGCAATGCACCCTACAGTGTAGGTCTTGCCCAGCGTGGATTGGATCAAATTGGTACGGTATACCGACCTGAAAATGCATTTTCAGTTCACAAAAGAAGAGCTTGAGAGACACGTAGACCCCTGTTACTGAACAAACACTCTATCTATAACAATGATGTCAGAATACAGAGTTATTTTGACAAAAGACATTTAAGGGTCCATTACTGAACGTGTACACTCTCAGAGTTACACATGGATGGATAAACAATAACTCACATACAGTACGTAGTATGAGTCTTATAACCCTTTTATGCATTGTAAGACAAAAAGGCGTGCTTTGTTTAATAGCGTTGGGGTTGCATCACTCATACCCCAACAAACCTTCCTTTAGCACACTTAAAGCATTCGCCATAATCTCTCTCCCCAAGTCAGGGGGCAGAAAGTAACTATAAGTACTGTAGGCCTACTTAAGTGCAATTTTGATGGACTTATATATTTTTTTTAATACACTTTATTCAACAGCTTACTAGTTACTTTGCAGATTTAGATTATTAATACAAAACATCAATCTCTCAAGCAGTATTTTATATTGTACTTTAGTCTTTGGCTATAAGCTTGTAGATCTGCTATTTCTGAGGGTTTACTTGGTACTTTGAAGTATATTTTGATGTCACTACTTTTGTACTTTTACTCGTTGCACAGTTTACTTACTTACAGTTACTTACAGTTTATTTTTCCCATATTGTGGTGGGATCTACTTTTACTTAACTTAATCAAAAAGACAAATCTGAGAGTATACTTCTTCCAACCACTGCAACATATACCTCTCTGGAGCGCACTTAAAAAAGCTTTCCTCACAATCTCTGTCTTGGTCCGAGTATCGTATATCGTTGCTGTCGGGCAGAAACCTATATGTCCATATTCTAACCATTTATTTATTTTTTGTTTGTTTTTTTGCTAGCCTCTCCTATATCGTATAGTTATACCCCTTTTCCCCTCACTGTATATATTTCTTTTCCCTTTTTTACCTCCATTATGATTAATTCCTGTTCTGTTCTTTGTTTATATAGAAGTGTCTATTTGTACGTCTCTAAATGTTTTGATGAATTGAACATGGTGGACCCTGTTGTAAACAAGTGTAATGCTTAATTGGGTCGTCCACTCACAGTTAACAGCCTTTGTATTGAGTTTGTGCTTGAAATGTACTGTAATTCTGCAAACTGTTAATAACATTTTCAATCAATCAATCGATCATACTACAGCGTAACACAAAAGCATCAAAAGTACCAGATCCGCAAGCTCAAAGCATGGCGCAAAGCGAGAGCTTGAAGATCTGCTACATTTGCTATTTTTGAATTTGAATCCTGAAAAGTAACAGTCTTGGACACGCAAGGCTTCCACCCGACAGAGACGACCCTCTGAACCCATCCACCTGATACTCATTACACAAGCAGAGCGGATCAGCGGTGCGAGCACACAGATCTCCACTAATTGGGTCCCTGGCATGAATAAATTCTCACATTGAGGAAAAAGCAGGATTTGTTGGGTGCGTCATTCAGCCAGCCGCCCATATGCCACCCTGGCTAAATGATTACATCTATTGTCGGGGCTATAGTACGTGCCACGAGTGCTGAACCTTTTCTTTCTGGAAGAGGCCGAACGCAATTAGCCTGACGCGCTTGGCAGGGATCCGAGGATAACACAAAAAAAGAAAAAGAAAACAGCTTTTAAAATGGAGCGCGGCTGCGATGGAAAGAAAACAACCATCGACTGCACCAAGCACAAAACAACGCAACAAGCAGTGGAAGGTGATATTAGAAAAGAGATTCAAGGACGGGGTGTAGATACTGTTATCCGCTTAAACCCAATAGGCCTATACTTGGTTGACCGGAGTGCCCCAGGGCTTTGCATTAGGTCTGCTAGTATCTTGAGGTAAATATAGTGCATTTATATAGTGGCTTTATCCATAGCATTCACCCATTCACGCACGCACGCACGCACGCAAGCCCGCACACGCACACGCACACGCACACGCACACGCACACACACACACACACACACACACACACACACACACACTTCCACACTTCCACACTGTACTGGGCTGTATTTGAATGCATTGTTCATTAGAACCTCTCGAATAAACAAATAAAGTAAATTAAATTGGTTTCTTTATTTAATTTTATTTTTGTTCAAAACATTATACCCCTTTCTTGGGAACATTACTTCATATTCATGAGCATTACGCATAGACTGTATTTATCACAAAATTATATTATAGTTATTTAATTCTGCTCAGTAGAAGTTGAAAACAGTAGTACTTCTTTTTAATAATTTGTAACTCGGCATACGCTCTCAGAGTTAAGATTGTCACAGAGGATTTCACAGCTTTCGGGTAAATTAAATGTTGATAGCAAGCAAGCGCCTAATGCCAATAAAAAGGGAGGGCCAGTCTAACCTAATCCGAGCGAGACCAAACATAATTTAATGTGACCCCATTATGTAGGCGAAGCGAAGAGGTGTGTTTTGCACAGAACTGTGTTTTATCTCAGAAAACTGTCGTGCATTCACACATCTGCCAAGATCTAACAATGAATTGTTAACCCATTAATGCCTAAATCAGTAGAGAAGCTTTAAGGGCTTTTATATCTGCTATTTTTTTAATAGCATTCCCGGTTTTAACAGTTGTAACATGCGGCATATTTATTATAATATCATCACTGTCTCAAATGTAGCTGTGAAAATGTAGAGAAAATAGCTGATCTAAAAGCTCAAACAACGTGGCATGCCATGAGCTAGATCAGTAGATCAGTTCATTTAGAAAGATTCTGAAAGTGAAAGTTACAGTTCACTCCAAAAATGACTTATTTTCTATCATATATTTGAGGATAGGCTGCTCACTGCTCACATTTGAGTTCACAATCCTGTGTCATAGACACAGCACTGTATGCAGAACGGCCGTTTACGCCTCTGCTCTGCCTCCGCTCTGACGTCACTCACTTCAACTCTGCGTTGTTGACCAAGCTTCTCGGTTTCCGGTCACGGCTGCTTCCATTTGTGAAAGCGGCCATTACACTCAGTCCCTCCATCGTAAACTTCTACTTCTCTTCAGTAGAAGTGTTAATATTGTAACCTCAACACAGCATAACATCCAAAATGATCCCAGAACGTCTGTGTTCTGTCCACTCACGCGGATGCAGCCTAGATTGCGAGCAAACAGCCTCTTAAAACGCCATAAAGTGCGCTCCCGTCTTTCCATGTTTCCTTATTTTGATTGGCTACGGCCGATGACGTGACACGTGCGTCGACGCACTGCATTACATTGTCACACACGCGACACAATGAATGACAGAGGGGGGCAGAGACAGGCAGAAGACTTTGTTTACTTCAACTCTCCTCATACAGTACAGTACACACAGCACCGCCTCCAGCACACCACAGGTTACTCTGACAGCATACACATATCCACGGGTCCATTTGCTTCCATCTCAAGCCAAAATTATCCCCCTGAACGCCACGCCATTGGGCTCAACAAACCCTTCACTACACGGATGCCGCTGCATACCATTACCGAGCGGCGCTCCATGCTGACTTGACAACTCATACCACGTCCCCCCCTTTCGATAGTCAGTCACTCATATTTGCTGTGCGGGTGGTGCTGGGTTCAACCAGTTTTTATAACTCAGACAGTGAGAGGTTATAACTCAGTGGACGCCAGACCACACACGTACCACAGCTCCATTTGTACCCTCTGACTTCCATTAGCAACTCTGCTGCTTCTCAATGTCCCCACACTACTGGGAGGACACTACTGCGATCTTCAGTTAAAGTGTGAGCCAATGGAGTCGAAGTGCACCGTGGCACTGCCACGTGTGATCATCATGGATTTCTTATTAATCGAGGTGCATGCAATTTCATGTCATTGTCGTACTGTAGGCTGCTACAGCATGGGGTTGCATTTAGCTACACACACAAGTTCACAACACACACTGCAACACGACATATTTCTAAACACTTGAACAGAGCACTCTACTGCCCCCCCCCCCCCCCCCCCCCACACACACACACACACACACACACACACACAAACACACACATAGTGCATAGTCCTACATGGACGCTGCTCTTTGAAGGCAGCCAGTCATAATTGTGACCAATGACAAGCAGATTGGTTTGTCTGCAAAGCTGAAACGTATGTGTCCATCGCAAATGAGAATGGCCTACCTCTCTTTTTCTAGAGACTTAACATATTATGCATACAGATTTACAGAAGTCAAGAGGCATATGCTACTTTAAATCAGTATAGTTCTCAAACCTTTTCATTTCAAGAACGCCAATAACTCTGACTGTACAAATAAAAACAATGGACATAAGAGTCCCATTTGTACACTCAGACCTGTAAAGGGTCCATTTGGTTCAATTTGTACACTCTCAAAGTTACCCCCCCAAGGAACCCGCCTTTGAGAACCACTGCTTTAAATTAACACAGACAGAAACCTGCTATCTCCATATTTCATCGTTTCATGTTTTATTTGTCTTCCCCCAGTAAATTAATGCCTTACATCATACAAGTTGTGAAACAAAAAAGTAGTGAATGAAGCATTGTGAGGTTAATTATTGTAAATCGGCATTATACTATGTATGCCTCCCTGCTGTATATTAACCCATTCAGGCCTGACGTCGAAATTTAAAACAAAATGTTTTCTAAATCATGACAATTTCTGAAAGATTTGAGGCACATTTTAACGATTTTTCAAAAACAGCAGACCTACAAGCTCATAGCGCGCCACCGAGTGGCGCGCTATGAGCTTGTAGATCTGCTATTTTTCAATAGCTAAAGTACAACAGAATGCTTGAAACAACAAAAGGGGGTCCCGCCCAGAATGGGTTAAAGGACACATTCATTTAGGTTGATTATGAATGCCTTGCCATATACTGTAGGCAGACCCTTATGGCAGTAACCACGGCAACACACCTTGACAGAAATCCACTCGTGTTTTTCGGAACGCCTGGGGGGAGGTGTGTGTGTGTGTGTGCGTGTGCGTGTGCGTGTGCGTGTGTGTGTGTGTGTGCGTGTGTGTGTGTGTGCGCGTGTGTGTAATATGAATCTGCACTCATACTTGAATGCGACAGTCATGTCCCTGCTGTATGTCTGCAGTACGCAGTAAAAAACATCTTCATTTAACCATGTGTGACTCCACAGACTGTAACAAATCATCACTATCGGACATATATGTAAAAATGTGTACCTCCACCACCATTACTGTTAATGGTTAGCAAAATGCAAGGTTCACTTCTATGCCACTTTATCTGCCGGCCTCGCCCAGGCTTTGAAAAACGTTGAAAACAAAATGCCTGCGGTCCCCGAGGCTATTATAAGTGGTTAAATATCAATGGCGGCTTGTTACGAAACAAACACTATTTCACTTACAGTATAAGGTTTACCAAACACAAACTGTGTCTGATAGGATTTTGGGTCAATATCAATAGACGTTGACCTTTATAATGCCTCGTTTAAAAGTTAGCTAAAGTTAGTGTAAGTGATATTTGTTCAGTTAAAACAAACAGTGGATATCGGCTTAGCATCGTGCTGTGCTGCACAGCCGCGCTGCTAGCCGCGATAATGCACTCCCTCTTCTGTAAACAAAGTTTCATTATGCAACCTCATTCCACGGCAGAAATGAGCTGGCTTAGGGCGAATTAGCAACAACAACTCTGCCTGGTACCAGGGGAGATAATTATGGTTTGTCAGAAACAAAGACGGCAAACCTCACTTACTTAGGTTACTTACTCAAAGATCAGCCTGAGGTTTCCAGTAAAAGGAAAGGAAAGGAAAGGAAAGGAAAGGAAAGAAAAGAAAAGAAAAGAAAAGAAAAGAAAAGAAAAGAAAAGAAAAGAAAAGAAAAGAAAAGAAAAGAAAAGAAAAGAAAAGAAAAGAGAAGAGAAGAGAAGAGAAGAGAAGAGAAGAGAAGAGAAGAGAAGAGAAGAAAAGAAAAGAAAAGAAAAGAAAAGAAAAGAAAAGAAAAGAAAAGAAAAGAAAAGAAAAGAAAAGAAAAGAAAAGAAAAGAAAAGAAAAGAAAAGAAAAGAAAAGAAAAGAAAAGAAAAGAAAAGAAAAGGGAAGGGAAGGGAAGGGAAGGGAAGGGAAAAAAATTACATTCTTTATCCACTCTTTATCCACTGTTGAATTTACATCTCCTGCTTGAATTAAACATTATTGTGGCTATCGGGTGGAAACCTTGTACCTGTATGTCCCAAACTGTTACTTGTCAGGAAATGGGGGAAAAAATAACCTTTTGTTACAATGGACCCAATGTATAGCTATTATTTAGTCACAAAGCTCTTGTTAATACTTGCCATACTCGACTCTCATCCAGACGACCAATTTGGAGGAACCCCCCATCAGCTGACTTCACCATCCAATCAGCTTGGAAAAGGGAATGGGAGTCCAATGAGGTCCCAAACAAACACCTGGTGTCAGACCCCAACCAACAGGTCCCTGGCACCACCCTGGACTGGACATGGCCCCTGCTTGGCCAGCCTTCACAAATGGGGCAGTAGCCCAAGCCCACTGTGTGCGTGTGGTGAGGAGCAAACTATGGAGCATATCATAGAAGTTTGTCCTCTCCAAAGACTGGAAGGAGGATTAATCACCCTCCATACAGCAGACCAGGAGGCAACCGCTTGGCTTAAGGACTTTGCATTCAATAAATAAATAATTGGTTCAATATTTTTTAAACTCTCTCTCACACACACACACACACACACACACACACACACACACACACACACACACACACACACACACACACACACACACACACACACACACACACACACACACACACACACACACACACACACACACACACACACTTGACCACTTTAACTTAACTTCAGAAGTAGTTAAAACAAATGTAGTATGGCACTGGTTTACAAAAACCACCCCCCCACCCACCCCCAAGGACCCCTTGGGGTCCCCAGACCCCACTTTTGAGAGCCACTGCTCTAGACTACATTGTTATGGGGGGAAAATAATTAAAAAACCGGTCTGTGGATGAATTGCTTTTTTTCCTTTTTATATTATTGTTTAACGTTCACCCGGTGTCTTGAGGCGACGTTGACACAATACCGGCTCTGTGGCGGGGTCCAATAATGAAAGGCGTTTTTATAAAAGTCAGCGTTATAGTCATATTTAATTTGAGTTTCTTTGAATATGGCTTGCAAATATCACGACCTTCAAGAAACAAGCGGCCCGGCGCTTACAAAAGTGCTACGGCTGCCGCCCGCCTCGCCTAGCATCAATTAAAATGTGTAAGCTGCTTTTAAGCCGCGGTGCTCCAAAAGCCTTCTCTGAGACGCATAGTAATGACCTCATTACTGGATATGGATGCTCGGGCATTGTGTGGGGGAGATAGGATGCAACATTGTTTATTATTAAAAAAAATCTTGGTTATGTTTTCCTCAGAGGACTCCAAAAAGGTGCACGGAGGTGTGCAATGGAGTGTACAGCTTTCTTTAAACACTTAAAGGTACATGAAATTGTACCCTTTCCTTTTCTTTACCACTTAAACCCTCTATACCATGGGGTGCATACTTAGTTTAGAGTAGTCATTGGTTAGACATTAGTCATTGGTTGTGTGATCGGAGCTAAAAAAAGGAAAAAAAAGAAAAACATAAAATAGTGTACTTGTAAAGTAATGCACTTGAACGCTAGCATCCCTATTCTGGGGGTACAATTTACCCCGATCTACATGCAGCGCGATGCAATGTGAACTTGTAGACTGGCTATTTTCTGCGGAGCTAAAGGTCACGTTCACGTTATGTCTGAAAAATACACATAAACACAAATCCGACACTGATGGATGAAGCAAGTATACAAAGCTATCTATGAAATCTATAAAAAAGTGAGGGCCCTATCTTGCATCAGAGACACTAAATCCGTAATTTGGGCATTTAGCATTGCATTAAGAGACGTTCCCCCGTAAAAATTGCTATCTTGTACCCCAGCCAAAATCCCTAAAACATTATGCATGCATGTTACATTATGCATACTGTAAGTGTGGTTTGGGCGTTACAATAATGAAACCAATCACAGTGCCACATGCCATTGCCTTTAAGAAAAGACTGCACAACCCATTATGCATTACCCATTATCCCCAGTGCTATGTTGCCTTACACTATGGCCCATAGAAGAGCCACGCGAGCTGCTGCCTTTGAATACATTTATATTTGATAATAATATCGGGATTTTATTGTCTCTATGAAACCGTATCAAGCGAAAAGCAAAGTTTGGATTAATTAAACAGACTTGCGATGAACTGAGGCGAAATAACATTGGAAATCACACCCATTGCTTCCTTACCATCAAGCCTTTCAATAATTGGCAGCTCCAACTCAGGAGCGACTTCTTCTATCAAACAGAATTCGCATTGCGGGTGGTTTGAGGAGGCACTTTCAAGGAAAGCACATCAACACGCCTATTTGGCCACAAAACGCGTTGCAGTGTGATGTGTTTTCAGCTTGTAGATCTGCGATTTTGCTCACTCGCTTGGAATCCTTAAGTGTTTTGTTTTTTTGTATGCATTTCGTTTACTTATGTTATCTTTATGAACTTACATTGGACATAAAAACATCAATCAATAATATATCAGTATTCCGCATTAAGTGAAGGTGGGGGTCCCACTTTGCGAACCAGTGGGCTCTCGGTTAGGGTTTTGGTTAGGCATAGTGCAACATGCAACATCGGTTAGGGTTTTGGTTAGGCATAGTGCAACAGGCAACATCGGTTAGGGTTTTGGTTAGGCATAGTGCAACAGGCAACATCGGTTAGGGTTTTGGTTAGGCATAGTGCAACATGCAACATCGGTTGGGTTGGTGACCCGTCATGTTGCAATGTTGACGTTTTAGGGCTACTGACACCATGGAGTGAGAACGTGTTGCCTAATTGTGAATGTACTAGGGCGCGACACTGCTGTATAGCTAAAAGCATACAGTAGGCCTATTTTTTGAGAATTTTGACCTATAATGACATGCCCTATAGGGACTTGAGGCTTTATAAAGGTAAAAGAAGCCATGCAGTCACTCCTTGCAAAAATGTAAACTAGGTTGTAAGAGAAGCAGGTGGGGCTTGTCGCAGGCTCCGTGCTACATGCAGTATTTTGTAAATTGGCATCTTGCAAGGTAGACGAAAAGTCAGTTCTGTCAAGGGCACAGGGCTTTCTCCTACAAATTAATATTGTATCAACTCCTCCTAGTCGTTTTGAAAGACTCAGCAGTTATGGAAACAAAACAAAACAAAAATCACTACCCTTTGTTTTCCGATTGAGAAAAGGCCTTGAAATGTAGTGTATATAATCACCCAGAAAGTCTACAGATTTCCTGCTCTCCGGCTTGGAGTTGACCTCGTAATTGAATTCTGACTTTCTGAGACCAGTCAACTTGTATCTCTGGGATGCCAATCTACACATATGTACATATGTACTTTTTTTTGCCCAATCGGTATGTTAGAGTATGTCGATATAACTTTGCGGTGGTTGTATTTCATCTCCTTGTTCTTCTATTGAGACAATTAGATCCTTGGTGAGATTATGACCTTTGACACTATTCACCATGGCGGCCATTAAGTTAATGAAATGTCACCATTGCCACCCTTCAATGCAAAATGCCTGGTCTATACACATTTTGATATGATGGTCAAGATTCAATCTGTTAGCTCAGTGGTCAATGGCTGTACTCTCTGCTGCCCCATCTGGCGGAGTCAGGTTAGTCAATGGCAGCACTTATGCAGGAACCTGAGTTTAAATCAAGAGAAAATTTACATGGTGCAGCTTTAACTCTGAGAGCGTACATTATGGAACCAAATGGACCCATACGTGTCCATTTAGACCCCTTCTGGTCCCTGGATCGAAGGTTTGTTCACATGGAGTCATTTAGCCACCAATCACTGCGTTAATTTAACTTTGAGCATGCATAAATGTAAATGGACAATTATGGTCATTTGCATGCAATCAGATTTACAAATGGATACATTACAGTCTAATCAGATTAAGTTAGATTAAATAAAATTAGATTTGATGCAGAACACTTGAAACTATGTGAGTACTTATAGGTTTGTCCCTATTCAGCATAAATCAATGGCTTTTAACAGAGTGTCAGGAAATGTGAGCTTTGTGGCTGTTGAGGCGTTCATCCGATTTATCCATTTCATCACATTCTTGGCTTTTCTCATGCTCCAATACAATCCTTTTAGAAGTTGGAACATCACGACAAAAAGCAGCGGTGAGGTGAGGTTCTTTTACCACTCCACTGCATCTCTGAGGCAATCATTGTACTTTTTACTTCAATCCACTCCACTTTAGTTAAAAGTTACTTTGCTGATTCAGACTATTATTATGAAACATATTGAACCACTTAGGCCCTGCTTTGTACTTTAGTTAATACAAATTAGTTTGACACATTTCGATACTTTTATACTTTTACCAAAGTCGTCTTCTTCTTCTTCTTCTTCTTCTTCTTCTTCTTCTTCTTCTTCTTCTTCTTCTTCTTCTTCTTCTTCTTCTTCTTCTTCTTCTTCTTCTTCTTCTTCTTCTATACTATTGCTACTTCAATTTAAATACAAAAATCAGAGGATTTCGAAGTGATTCTTGAAAGACAAACTAGCTTGAAAGAATTCCTGGCTGTGTATTTACAGTTTAAAGCTTGACTCATGTTATTTTGAGATCCATCACTAAAATGGCCAGATCAGCTTACATAAGGGTGGAGTTTACCCCATTACTAAAATAGTAATTGCTTGATAATTATATCTCAGTATTCCAAATCATAATGATGGCTGAACTAAGAGACATTTTCATTTCCCAGTGTAATGCCAGTACTCATGTGTCTTCAAAATATTTGTTATTCTAATATTACACTTACATTTAATAACGCATCCTTTATTTATCCATTATCCATTGACATTTAATAGGTCAGCGTTATCGTAATTCTTCTTGAATTTAGATTCAAACAAAACATTTCCCCATATACAATATTGTTTTTCTTTTCTTTTTTTCCACAGAATCACATGTTTTATAGTCATGATTCACCTGCACTCTGGATGGCTTTATTATTTCTAGACTTATTTTTTTTTAATATATATTATATATTTATCCTCCTCAAACACTTTTTTCCCCTTCAACGGGAGCACTGGGGGCCGTCCAGCAAGTTGTGGGCACTCTATAGTTATGTCAATAAGAGGTCAGACCACACTATGGTAACTGAACTACACATGTTTTAGATTTCTCTTTTCTTTCTTTTGTCTTCTTTTGTCTGTTTTTTTGTCTGTTTGCTTGTTTTGTTTTGTATACTTCATCCATCCATCTACAACCGCTTATCCGTAGTCGGGTCACGGGGGCAACAGCTCCACCAGAGTGTTCCAGACTTCCCTCTCCAGAGCAACATTAGTGACTTCCTCCTGGGTGATCCCGAGACGTTCCAAGGCCAGTGAGTCGATGTGTTTCCTCCAACTGCGCCTTGGTCTGCCCCGAGGTCTCCTCCCAGTGGGACGTGCCTCGAGGACTTCCCTAGGGAGACGCCCGAGAGGCATCCTAACAAGATGCCCGAACCACCTAAGCTGTCTCGTTTCCAGGCGAAGAAGCAGCGACTCTACTCCGAGTCTCTCTCGTGTGACAGAACTTCTCACTGCCAGCCACCCGGCGAAGAAAACTCATTTCAGCCGATTGTATTCGTGACCTTATTCTTTCGTCATGACCCACACTTCATGACCATAGGTGAGAGTAGGAACGAAGATTGCTCGGTAGAGAGCTTTGCCTTCTGGCTCAACTCGCTTTTCGTCACAACAGTGCGGTACAGCGACTGCAATACCGCCCCTGCCGCTCCGATTCTCCGGCTGATCTCCTTCTCCGTCCTCCCCTCACACGTGAACAAGACCCCGAAATACTTGAACTCCTTCACCTCCTTCATTTTTGTATACTTGTTATTTGTAATATGCGTATGGTAACTTACGTGTATTTGTCTTTTGGAGGGAAAAAAATAAAAATAAAATTGGCATGTTCAATGTAGTGCATACCATGTACATCAATACCTATAAATATATATATATATATATATATATTTTTATATGATTGGAAATCATAAAATGACCGCCACTGCTATGACCTATTGTGCTGATTTTAGTGTCAGTTGTTACATGTGGTACTGAAGCTTAGATGTGGATGGGTGAGTGCTGTCCCTGTCCAGGTTACTGACCTGTGGTTAAGCAGTGTGGAATATGTGTATGTGAGTGCTGTCCATGGTGCTGAAGCCTAGTTATGTGAGTGTTATCCATGGTGCTGAAGCCTAGGTATGTGTATATGTGAGTGCTGTTGAAGGAAAAAGGCTCGCTCAACTCAGACAGTCTTTTAAAGGTTCAGGCGTGTGCTGGGTGCAGATTCAAAGAGAACATATAGAAAGAGAAAATCTGCACGCTCAGTAGAGTCTTATTAATTAATAATGAGGATCCGCAACAGCAATCAATCCAGACAAACATGTTTCGGCACGCAGGCCTTCGTCAGTGTCAGAATTTAACGCCGAAGCGCGTTTGTCTGGATTGATTGCTGTTGCAGATCCTCATTATTATTAAATAAGACTATTACTACTGAGCGTGCGGATTTTCTCTTTCTATATGTGAGTGCTGTCCATGGTGCTGAAGCCTAGTTATGTGTATATGTGGGTGCTGTCCATGGTGCTGAAGCCTAGTTATGTGTATATGTGGGTGCTGTCCATGGTGCTGAAGCCTAGTTATGTGTATGTGTGGGTGCTGTCCATGGTGCTGAATCCTAGTTATGTGTATATGTAAGTGCTGTCCATGGTGCTGAAAGCTAGGTATGTGTATATGTGGGTGCTGTCCATGGTGCTGAAGCATAGGTATGTGTATATGTGGGTGCTGTCCATGGTGCTGAAGCCTAGGTATGTGTATATGTGGGTGCTGTCCATGGTGCTGAAGCTTAGTTATGTGAGTGCTGTCCATGGTGCGGAACCTTAGTTATGTGCATATGTGAGTGCTGCATGGTGCTGAAACTTGGTATGTGGATATGTGAGTGCTGTCCATGTTGTTGAAGCTTAGCATGATAAAGCAGTGACTCTGGCCTGTGGTCCGGGGCCTACTTGTGGACAGTAGGGCATTAAGCAACTAGTCGACTATTCAACTAGTCGACTAGTAAATCCACTAGTCGACCTTGTTGGTACTAGTTTTGTAGGCCTCAAGCTCAGGTAGATTATAGTTATAGTCACCAATGTACACAGTTTTTAAATGTACAAATATTTATTCCCCCCCCCCCCCAAAAAAACATTAGGCCACTAGTCAACTAGTAAAAATGACTAGAAGTGAATTCCATAGTGGACAGTAACCAAAACATAGCAGATCTTACAAGCTTGTAGATATGCTATGTTTGGCGAAGACATTTGGTGTAGATGGAAAAAGTACTGTTGTAATTTAAGTCCAGTTTTCTAAGACTAAGGGTTCAAGTGGTTAAGGATAAAAATGCAGGAGGGATTCAGCAGCTGGTTGTTTGAGTAACAGGCATAACAGGGACTGTAGGCTAACCACACAGCGTGCCTCAGAATGTTCTTAGTGAATCTATTGTGCATCAGGTTGTTTAAACAAAGCCTTGTGGCTCAGCCTGTGTCTGTCGTTATTCACCAGGGAAATACTTTGGCATCAAAGAGGGCTGACTTTTGTAGTAGTAGTAGTGGAGTGTGTTG
Source organism: Electrona antarctica (assembly GCF_951216825.1). Classification (NCBI taxonomy): domain Eukaryota; kingdom Metazoa; phylum Chordata; class Actinopteri; order Myctophiformes; family Myctophidae; genus Electrona; species Electrona antarctica. The sequence goes on along the minus strand of NC_136795.1, from coordinate 21,564,760 downwards.
AGAGTTCCTGTTTACACACGCAGAGTGGTAGTGTCATCTGGGAGCATTCAAAATGCAACCCAGAGGGCACTAAACATCCCAGAGGGGAGATGCAGGGGCACTGTTGGCATGAGAGGCGCTGAAACGTAGGGCTTTAAGCAACTAGTCGACTATTCAACTATAGTCGACTATAGTGATTCCCAACCTGTGTGCCGCGGCACTTTAGTGTGCCGTCTGAAATGCCAAAGTGTGCCGGCAAAGAAATGGAATGAATGTACCACCTCTCCAGACAACAATAGCTGCGCTGCATTCCATTGACAACTCGTCCATCACGGACACACAGACAATCGCCTGTCCATTTAGTGAAGCTACCCTCGGCCGTAGAAATGCTAATTTATGGCTTTGTATGGGGCCATCACATCACCCCTACTCGCCTTGCAGGACAGGTACTGTATTAAAAACACCGCGTTATGCCCCTGTGCGCTCCGGTCCAGAGCAGCCTGCTGCTTTTTCTCATGTAGAATACAGCTGAGCTGACCTATAAACCCACACAGTGTTGCAACAGTGACGTGAGGTGGACTTGTAAATCGGCTGGGGGCGGAGCTACAGCGCTTGCACTCCACTGCATGTTCGAAGGCACACAGGCGACAGAAACATGCCACGCAGAGAAGAGCCAGATCCTTCATGTTAGAAAAACGTACGCTGTTGTCACAATTATTTAAGTTTGCCAAACGTAACTTTCAAGTGAAGTTTATGGATCATGATCATTCAGCGCAGCCAGGCCGGACTCCTGTCTCCTGACTGACTCCTGTTAAAAGTAAAAGTAGTGGAGTGGTAAAAGTAGTGGAGTGGTAAAAGTAGAGCTAATTGGGGTTGCTTCACTGCTTTTTGCAGATGATGTGGTCCTGATAGCCCCATCGGTCCAAAACCTTCAGCTCGAGTGTATGGCTGCTGGGATGAGGATCAGCATCTCCAAATCTGAGGTCATGGTTCTCAGCAGGAAACCGATGGATTGTGCAGTCCAAGTAGGGAATGAGACATTACCCCAGGTGAAGGAGTTTAAGTATCTCGGGGTCTTGTTCAAGAGTGAGGGGAGGACAGAGAAGGAGATCAGCCGGAGAATCGGAGTAGCAGGGGCAGTATTGCAGTCGCTGTACCACACTGTTGTGACGAAAAGAGAGCTGAGCCAGAAGGCAAAGCTCTCTGTCTACAAAGTTCCTACTCTCACCTATGGTCATGAAGTGTGTCATGACTCACTGGCCTTGGAACGCCTCGGGATACCCCAGGAGGAAGTTACTAATGTTGCTTTGCAGTGGGAAATTTGGAGCTCTTAGATGGAGCCGTTGCCCCCGCAACCCGACTACGGATAAGCAGTTGAAGATGTAAGGATGGATGGATAAAGGCTCTCCAGTTCCAGATTAGAACATGCTGCATGTCCGGGTCAGGAGCACTGAAAGCAACTTTGAAGTGTTGAATTATAGTGTCAATGCTGAGTCTGCTGACACCGGTGTTACTGTTTACAAATTGTGTGTGGAAAACAAGCCCAAAAGAAGTGACTATAGAGCCAAATGAACACAACATTTTAGCAACACAAATTCAAAGTCCTTGGCACAAACACATTTTCACTACCCACAACTACCAATATTTACCTGCGAACTTTACAAAAGAGCAAACAATCCCAATTATCACTGGTGGAGTGATAAAAGTAGTGGAGTGATACAAGTAAAAGTATTGGAGTGATAAAAGTAGTGGAGTGATAAAAGTAAAAGTAGTGGAGTCCTATACGTTGTCTATTAGAAAATAGCAGATCTTTGCAACGTGACACGTCTTGATGTCTCGTAGATCTGCTACTGTTTTTTCTGCTACCAATTGTAGTGAAGTGATGAAGTGATTTTTTTGATTAGATTAGATTCAATTTATTGTCACTGCACAGAGTATACAAATACTTAATAGTGACGTCTAGCCAGAGTGCAATACAGTAATGCAGTAATGAGAGATGATGGCAATCAATTAAAATCCAGACTTTTACTTTTAATAGAGCATTGCTTTGTTGTGGTATTGCACCTTTATCAGAATATCCAATTATTTCTCACCCCATGCCTCTGTTGTTCAAACATGGCTGCACAGCTGGTTTTGTCTTGTCGTGCGGTGAAAGGGGGAGGGGGTTCTTGTTTCTTTAGGGGGCTACACATGCACAGACGCCACAACATAATTAACTCCCCCCGGTCTTATCGCCAAAACGGGAGCGGCCGAGTGAACGCTTAATCGATTGTGAATCAGACTTCAGTCATTAAGGGGAGCTGTACGTGGAGGAAGGTGACGGGAGAGATTAAATGGATCTTTTTAGCCGCTTAAAGTCTCAGAGAAACGGACCTTAGTTGCAACTGTACTTGGACTGGAGTCCTTTTTTCCCCGTCTACACCAAATACAGCACCAAAAAGAGCTACAGTATATCTGAAAGCTGACAAGGCGTAGATCGTCTATTTTTGCCGAATGTTCCCCCTGGCCAGACTAATATCACTGCATAGATATTAGACTGGAACTTCGGTGTGGAAGATTTATTTCAAAGGGTGGTTACAAACATGATTCCAATGTCACAGCAAATAAGTGTCCACCGAGAGTTCAAATCCACCGCACCCCCATTCGGCCCCCAAAATGATTCTCATAAAAAAATAAAAAAATGTATATATCCGCCGCCACCACCCCACATGTGTTCGTCTATGGTGGTAAGAGGACAACAGCCATTCATGCCAGTGCCCTCGACGCTCAGAATTAGCATATATACTTAAGTTCCATCGTAGCGACAAGAGAACAATAGTCTGGCCGCACGTAATTACTATATAGCATTATAGTTTCACTATGGGTGGCCTCATTTACGTGGTCTTTCACAGCATGCATGCAGGCTTCAGGTTACCCATGTTTCAACATTCACCTTAAAACCAAGGACTGAGAAGAAGAGACTGCTGCTGTGATCAAAATGCTGTCCAAGAAAAGAAAGTTTGTCGAGGATAATCAGGAGAGATCACTATTGGATTATATTAATTCAAGGGCAAGCCTACTTGTCTGATTTCAAATCAATTGTACAAAGGATTGCAAGGGCAAACGACCGGGAGGACGCTCTGTGCCCTCCCGGTGGGGGCTCCTCACTGGCATGTGAGTCAGTAAAAAGCAGTGACAACACACTAAATGTATGTAACTATAACCCATAACTAATGGGTAGAAAAGGGGGTGAAAAGCAAAAGAGCAAGCAACAAATTACTAGATTGGGTCCATTGGAACAACAGGTTCTTTTTTTGTCCATTTACTTAAAAGTAACAGTTTTGGAAGAAAGAAATAATATCCACCCGACAGAAACCAAATACTAATTATTAAATATTATTTTGAAAAACTACTTGAATACTGAAACATCGTAACTAATTAAGCACTCGACTTGATTGCCACTGTTTTGTGCGGTACCATGTCAAGGGCACTCATTTACTGTCGGGTAGAAACCTTCCATCTCCATATATTAACTTGTGATATTTCGTAAATGAACGCCCTACTTGATCGTACTGCAGCGCCAAGCATCAAAAGTAGCAGATCTACAAGCTCGAAACGCGGCGCGAAGCTTTTCAATTTGAATCCTGAAAGGTAACAGTTTCGGACATATGAGGTTTCCACCCGACAGAGACAAAATATCTAATCTCATCTGGGCCTCGTGGGAGGCCTCTCTTATTAGCACTCATATTGCTGCAATCGATCATTATGGGATGTTATTAGGAAGTGTGTGCTGTGTTTATTAACTTGGGAACGGTCTGCTTGGTTTTCACACCTCAGCAGTGTGTTGCTGTGTTTGCAGGTCATGTGTGTATTAATACTATACTGTGACGTCCTGAATGCTCGTTTAAAGAAGGGATTCTCAAACCTTTTTTTTTTTTTTTCTAGGACCCCCAGTTTGCAAGAGAAACAAGCAACCAGGTTTATGAAAACAAGCCCAAACAAATGTATATATCAGTGGTGATCAAAGTGGGGTCTGGGAACCCCCAGGGGTCATGCGGGTAAGCTCATATAGTGCATAAAAAAGTAAAAGAATATATATAATTATAAGAAAGCGACCACATACAAATAATTGTGATTAGGTGATTATGTAATAGTGCTTAATTAACAGTCTTCATTCTATACAAGAATGGTAAAAATAAGGTTTTTCACTCACACACAAAAACATTTTGGATTGAAGATGTAATTCTCAGACTTAAATCAATTCTCTTGCAGGGAGAGTAGGTGTCAATGTTATCAGTGTCCACTCTCCGAAGTTCCATTGAAATTGTGTTTCTTTCAATAACCCCCCTCTGTGTCATAACCTTATTTCCATCCAGACATTCCCACTGGTATGGGCTTCTATATGACTTTGTTCATTATAGCCTAACCATCATTCCCTTTGTGCACTGTCCTCATCTGGCTCTCCTAGCTTTGAGAGAGAAAGGCACAAGGTACAATATTGGTGGTACTTCTACTTGTACTTTACTTGAGCATTTCATTTCCTCTACACTTTATACGGGTCCTTGGTAGGGATGGAGCTTGTTATTTTATTTTATTTTATAAGGAGCATCTTATCGATAAGGCTAATCAAGCTGGGTTGGTATCGAGGCCACTATCGAGTATTTTCTATTATTTTGTGGAAAGACGGGAGACAACATAAAAGTATCTTTTTTTTATTATGGCCTTAAAATACATACTTTTCAAACAGACAGAAGGCAAGAAACTGTTAACTGGTTAATATGTGTAACGTCACTTTAAAAGTGTAATTTTGTTAACCTGGACATACCTGGTTTACACTTTTTTGTGCCAGCATGTGCGATTTATTTCTTGATCGCCTCTTGTGTTGCTTGTTTAAACATGACGACGTCTTGGGCCGCTCTGCTCGATAACAGGCTTGATAAGCCCAAAGCTTATTGATACCGTGTACTCAATAAGCTTGTTCGGGTTTTTTCGGGTATCAGGTATCGAGCTCCATCCCTAGTCCTTGGGACTAAAAAGGTTTGAGATTCCACTGCTCTACTTCTACTCCACTACACACTGTGGTATATCTACCTACTTTTACCTATAAGTCCAAGATCTTTAGAATGTCGTCCACCTTTTCTTGCTTCTCGCTATCGGCTGAAAAGCGTGTGAAAAAATATGAAATGGAAAGAAATCAAGTGAAGTGCTTCGGCAGGCGAGTAAAAAGTACTTGGACGCTTTACTGGCTGGTGAACTGTCCATACGCCCTCCGTGGCAGACCGTCCCTCCTCTCAGTGACATGTGACAATGCACCTGGCTCTGTTGTAATTAGCCGAATTAATTAAGGCCCCTCTCAAAGTCCCCTAGTAGCGTACCTCTGCACCATCTGCCCTGCTGAAGCCACCGATTGTGTAATGAGACGGCATGATGCCCCCCCCACACACACACACACACACACACACACACACACACACACACACACACACACACACACACACACACACACACACACAGTCACACACACACACACACACACACACACACACAGTCACACACACACACACACACACACACACACACACACACACACACACACACACACACACACACACACACACACACACACACTGTGAGACCTAGCCAATGCGATCAATTAGGATGAATCCCTTTACACGTGTACACTGTAACATCATCTGAATCAAAGATATTCTCATTCCATGCCACAGCTATGGGGGGGCAAAGGCAGCCAGGAATTATCTAGTTTATGGATTGCAAAAATATGCGCAGGCAACATTGAGTCTATAGTCCTGACGTCACTCATCCCCTGGTTCACGTATAAGTACTTATAATCGTCTCATAAGAACTGTGGTTCAAGAATAAAGAAACTGTCCCGATATTGTCACTCTGTGACTGTCAGTCACTCAAATTTGATACAGTCCATTTCTGGCTAAAAGTGTATTAATGCGGGCGGTGATAATGTTAGAGATTTATCCCCGTCAGTATATGTTTCATATCCATATCAAGGAACACAGTTCTTATATGACCCGTTATTAACCAAATCTATGGGAATGATTGACATAGTTGCTGGCTGTGGCAACGGTTGGGTTGACAACGTGTTGCGCTGCGACACATTGTGAGCTTGTAGATGTGCTATTTTCAGCATGCAACCAAGCATAACACGACTTGTCCCTCCCTAACATTTTAGTCTAGTTTTTATTTGTTGACAAAATTGCCAATATATTTAGTTTTAGTCATCATAACTTTTATCAGGTAGTCGACATGTACTTTCCAGTCGATGAAATTAAAACTAGTAAAAGCATTGAAAAATGGAAATACTCAAGGAAAGTAAAAATAGATAGTTACTTTCCAAACAGTGCTGGCTGTGACACCATTGGAGTTGACCTGGAATACTTTTGGCCTGCCTGGCAGTATGGTGTTTTTTGTCACAGAGCGCTGCATGCGGCAGTACAGTGTTCCTATAGGCACCTCCAGGCTCAGTCTCCGTAGCCCGTCATCACTCTGCACTCTGCGCGGGTGCAATGTGACCTGGATAATAAGGAAACCGGAGGATACTGAGCTAATGTGGGGCGGCACACAGAACATTGTATCCGTAGTGGGCTATTCAGAAATGGCAGATATACAAGCTCATAGAGCTCATATGAACTAGATATGCTATTATTGAAAGATGTTAAAAATGTGTGCAAATCTTTGAAAATATTGTATTTTTTCAAGCAAACATTTAAACTAAAATTACTGCTTCCGGGGGAGGTCCCTGGAAGAACATACAGTATTTTGAGATGGGGTCAGCAGCAAAAACAATATATTTTTGGGGGTCCTTGATGTGAAAAAATTGAGCACCACTGATATGGCAAACTTTCTTTTATTCTTTCCTCAGAAAAATGTTAGGATTTAGAAGACATTTGTAGAATGGTCTCAGGTCTTAATGGGTTACAGCAAGGTGCTTGGTAGAGATGGTATGCAGTGGTGGTCAAAGTACTTCGAAGTCGAAGTATAAATACTATAAATACTGGTCAAAAATGAACTCCACAAGTTAAAGTTGGTCCAGGTTAAAGTATTCAAATGCACAACATACCTTCACCTTTCATTTTAATTTCAATTAATTGCTGTATTAAATCTTTGACATTTCCCCCAAAACATATCACAGCTCACAAGCTTGCAAGTTGTGAGCTTGTATATCTGCTATTTCCACTACTTGAAATAGGGTTAATTCCTGATACCAATAATGTAATGGAGTCAAAAGTAAAGTATGTGTCTTGGAAATGTACTGTAGTGGATGAAAGTCATCCAAAACATACAAACGGTGCAGTACTCAAGTGAATGTACTTGCACGAAGACAGTATAAACAATGAACCATGTACAGTACTACACGGAAATGTATTTAGAACTTAACTTAAGAACTTAAAAAAGAATAATACAATCATTTTGTCCAATCTGTAAGGTAGAGTCACGGTTCTCTCTTTTTTCTATTTTTATCGTTACAATTATGTTCATCAAATGTTGTAGTTTGTTGCTGTTGCTGTTGACTATGCTATGGGTCTGAATGATTTTTATTGAAAAGTTTTTAACACAAATAGTTCTAATGGAATCTATTATCAGTGTTGCAAGGATGGGGATGTACTGCTAGAGTAACGATGGCCTACGCCCCCAACCGTTCATTTGTGATCTGGTGCGAAGACAATGAAAAACATACATTCTCATTTGTCACATTAAAGCTTTAGAGGTGGAAATCAATGGGTGAAATTCGTTTTTGCCCAAGCACGAGTGTCCCTTTAGTATAGGTACACTAGTCCAACTGCTCCATGCAGCACGTTTGGGAACAGCCGATCAACATGGTAGCAACTCAACGCGTTTTAGGGATGTACAAAATGTTCATGATGATATGCTGCAGACAGTTCCGAATCAGAATGGAGACAAAAAGCAACTCATGGAAAAGAGGGAAACAGGAGGTTACCGTGTACTGTACTGTACTGTACTGCATGTGTGAATGTACTGGGTCAACACTGCTTCTCATTCTTGGCAGCAGTAGAGTACAGTCGCAAGTCGCTGCTGTCGGGCAGAAATCTCCACATTTTATGCATTTTCATAAATTAGTGCCCGCCTACTTTGTCGTACTAAACAGTCTCACACAAAAGTAGCGAAAATAGTGGTTAAGTGTCTCTGTGGGCTTTATACTTATTTAACCCACACAAACAACACATTGACAAGAGCTGGTGACTAAATGATAACTGCATCGGAACACGGGTTCTTCATGTTCAATATGTCCTGAAAAGTCACAGTTTTGGATATTACTATCTTTCCCCCTGACGTCGATTGAAGAACACCGCTGTCAATGTCACCGCGAGTCAAGCGAAGCAGTAATCTGTCCGCAGACATCTTGCATCTCGGAGGAAAGCCTTGACCTGGGCCCGGCACGCCGTCCGTGGGGCCCGTGGGGCCCGGCTGTTGCTGTTTATTTCTTTTTTTGGTCATTGGCTCAAAGGTATAAGCATAAACGCGCGCACACGCGCACACGCACATGTGCACACGCACATGCGCACACGCACATGCACGTGCACGTGCACACACACGCACACACACACACACACACACACACACACACACACACACACACACACACACACACACACACACACACACACACACACACACACACACACACACACACACACACAGAGACAGACGCATGGATGTCGCTTCCTACTCCCTCGGATCACAAAGTTCAATTAATTTCACAGTCGGCGAAGCCCGCAGACCTTTTCTTGCCGAGGCCTGGTGGTTGTGTGGAACCCAAAGAGATGAAAAGAACGTGATCCACCCCTGAGCTAACGTTTGCCAACCCACCCGCCTCAGTGGTGGACAGTATAAGTAGATTTACTTGAGTAATGTACTTAAAGGATGACTTCACCCATTTTCAACATATCTTCATATAATTGGTCCTCTATAGCTCATGATGAAATGGTTAAAAATATATAAAAATCTACCCTGTCCTTATCTCATAAGAGGGACACTTCAGAAACCCGCCTACCAGTCATATCATCTTTTTTCCATATAGGTTGGTCAAGCGGGAGATCCCACGAGACCGACCAACATCCCGCGAGACCGACCAACATGTCGGTTGGCGTTTTGATCTTGCTGCGTCTCATAAAGCCTATACAGTTCAAAGACAAACATTGCACTTTTGACTCCAGTACATTTCTAGGAAGGGGAAAAAAGCACATTTATAATTAAATCAACGCAGAGCTAGACGATCTGCAAGTTGCATATTTCAACACGTTATGATGATTTATTTATTTTAAATTAAATTAATATAAGAGTGTCACACAAAAGTAGTATGACACTCGAGGTGATGTATTGTGAGCTTGAAGATTTTTTTTCCCACTACTTCTAACTTAGAAATAAAGCACAGCGAATGGTAATTGAGATGGACTCTTATGGGTCCATTAGGGTTCCATTTGTACACTGAGTAAATGTAATACCTCCCCAAAATTGCAGGTGGGACTCCGTCTCAGCCGAAGGTACGCAGAGAGCAGAATGGCTGTGTTCTCTTGCAGTCCTCCCAAATGATGTGCACTATTAATGAGGTAGTAAAATAGTGGCCTGACAGCCAGGCGAACATACCCCTAGATAGATGGCTTACATTACAGGGGACGCCCCCTATTACAGTACAGTACCCCCCTCCCCAACTCCATATGAGTCTAAAATTCTATTTGTTGCTCTCTCTCTCTCTCTCTCTCTCTCTCTCTCTCTCTCTCCCCTGTGTTGTCAGGCAGGTCTGCCAGCGTTGGCATATCTTTCCAGGACGACACACGGGGGACAAGGCTTATAAAAGTCCTATCATCTACCCCTCTCTCCACACACACACACACACACACACACACACACACACACACACACACACACACACACACACACACACACACACACACACACACACACACACCCCTCCGTTATTCAAAAAGCCGAGCCTCTGCTAGTCTTTCCGCTTTTTCCTTGATCTGTGTCTCGGTGCATCACATGCAGCCGGATATTCAATCTTTTAAGTTTCCCGGGCCGAGGGTATATAGGCCTACCGCCTGTGCTGAGGCGTCCATGGCTGGAGGCAGTCAGTTATGGAAGTCCTAACACATTCACTCACAGTATCAATACCACAATGTAGAAATACTCTATTAAAAGTCAAAGTCACCCATACCCGAGGCGGGGTTGGCGAAAGGGCCTTTCTGGGTGGAATTTATATGTTCTCCCCGTGCCCCCTAGGGTAGGTATAGCCTACCCTCACAAAAAAACGTGCAGTAATCCTGGTCTCTATACTGCCTCCCCCTGGTCAGCCAGGGCACCTGATGGAGGGGAAAATAACTGTTTGGAATAATGTGTTCCCTCCACGCGTTTCGTATCAAGAGCAGCAGCACCAGGCTAAGGAACAGTTTCCACCCGACAGCCGTCAGATTGCTGAAACATGGCATGAGACTGCCAACAGAACACTGAAACATGGCATGAGACTGCCATCAGAACACTGAAACATGGCATGAGACTGCCAACAGAACACTGAAACATGGCATGAGACTGCCAACAGAACACTGAAACATGGCATGAGACTGCCATCAGAACACTGAAACATGGCATGAGACTGCCAACAGAACACTGAAACATGGCATGAGACTGCCATCAGAACACTGAAACATGGCATGAGACTGCCAACAGAACACTGCGCAAGTCTTGCTAAGTGGCCTGATGACAGGGCAATGTTGTTAGGCTGGCTCCTAGACCTTTTTTCCGCTCTTCCTGAACCTACTGTGGATTATACTAGGGGATAGTTGGCTAGCTAAGAGACCCTTTGGTTGTACAGTTTGTAGCAAAGCTTGTAAGACCACAATATTCTTCTCCCCTGTTTTTGTTTTGCTAAAATGACACGATGGGAACTATGCACAAAAATGCATTTCACCCACTTTTTTACCTGTACAACTGATTCTGATTCTACCAGGGAAACTCCTCCCTGTCATGTGATAAGAAGTGGCCTGCTCACTTCTCACGCATTGAAGGATGCATGCCGTTCGGGGGCTCTCCACAGGTTGGCTGAGGGAGAGTATCGCCCAGGATTACAGTTTAGGGCGGCAATTGACCTATAGCTAAGCCCCTCCCCAAACGACTATCGTCCAATCACAGCTAAGCATAACATGGGTTAGACAAACATCTCCACCAATAGTTTTCCTATATGATAAAACATTGTTTTAAAAAAGAAACGTCGCGCACATATTTTTCCAGTGCATATACGGCAGGCCTTGTTGACGGATTTGGAAGAGATTTTGAAGGTCTGGTACCAAAAATGAACCAGTATTTAATGTGTAAAATCAATGATATTTACATTGGAATGAATGAGCCCGGCTGGAAAGTGTCCAAGTGGGAGTGTCTAAGTGGGAGAGGACGGGGCTTAGCTAAAGGTGAATTGGCTCCGGGTGAAAAAATGGTAAATAAATGCTAATGGTAAATGGTGTATTGCAATGCGTTTTTATCCAAAGTGCTTTATATAGATTGTGCATTACATGTTTTTGTTTTTTGTTTTTGTTGGGGGGTCCTCCTTTGTACAAGTTTGACTTCAAAACAGAATTACCGCAAAAAGCCATTTCACCGGGCCAAGTACCAAAAGTAAAAGTACTTATTATGCAGAATGTGCCCTTTACAAGTTTCCAAGCATATCAAAACTACTGTACTGTACTGTGTGTGTGTGTGTGTGTGTGTGTGTGTGTGTGTGTGTGTGTGTGTGTGTGTGTGTGTGTGTGTGTGTGTGTGTGTGTGTGTGTGTGCGTGTGTGTGTGTGTGTGTGTGTGTGCGCTCTACTGGCCACTTTAGGTGTTGCAGCAACGTACACATACATACACTTACGTACGTACACATACATAGACACATAGCTCCGCATAGGAGTGGCTAGCACCACTCAAAAAACCCAATAAAAACAGTTAAAACGTGGAGAAAAGTGGAGAAAAGCTTATCGTTGCCCAACAACAACGATAAGCTCTATTGACGCTGTCAGTGGTGGAGTGTTAACTCGGCTGTTACTCGACTGATGGCTGTTTGATGCTCCCCCACCAACATTATACAGAGAGAGAGAGAGAGAGAGAGAGAGAGAGAGAGAGAGAGAGAGAGAGAGAGAGAGAGAGAGAGTAAAGAGGTTTGTTGTGGGATCCAAATCACAGCCGTGACCCGACAACTGCACACGCTGATTTGTTTGTACTGCACTCTTCTCCCGCTGTCACGATGAGCTCATTGTGCCTCTTATTACACAGCGATGTGTGTGTGCGTGCGTGCGTGCGTGCGTGCGTGCGTGCGTGCGTGCGTGCGTGCGTGCGTGCGTGCGTATATGTGGGATTGTGGGTGTGCATTCTTGAAATTGTGCATTCACTAAAGGTTATTTGTTTTCCAAATTGGGGTGATGTGATTCCATGTGCACGTCACAGTCCATTTGAAATCTGAACGTTCAGCATTTAAAATGCAGCAATGTGGCCAAAATAGACACCATTGCGTTATACTGGTATTCCTATTCTTGCTATTAGTGTTGCAAATGATTGTGTGTGTGTGCAGGCAAAATAACATTGGCAGCTATGGCAGGAGATGGAAGCTTGTCTAACCATATGCTAGCTTAGGAATGGTTGTTAAAGGGCCTTTCTCGGCCCCACCCTTCTCCCATGTGTTTCGGATCCAAGATGGCCGCAGCACCAGGAGGGGGTGGCCTTACTGGGCTGCGTTCAGTCATTCAAGACACCTGTCTTGTGTCTGTCTTGTGTCTGTGTGTAATGGCCGCTCCAATGCATTTCCAATGGAAGCCCATATGGTTTGACCAAACATTTTGTTTGATGGGGGGGAGGGGGGCAGAACACATCCATCAAAGCTGTGTTCAGACACAAGACAAGTGTCAGACACAAGGCAAGTGTCTTGAATGTAGCTCAGTAAGGGCATATGTCGACCCCGCCCTGCTCACCTCTGCCCCACCCTCTCTTGGTGCTGTGGCCATCTTGGATCCTAAACACATGGGAGAGGGGTGGGGCCGAGAAAGGCCCTTATTGCTTTTGGGGCGGGATTTAGCGAAAGGTCTATTGGGAATCAGGTATTACGGCAACACGGCCTGCCAAAATACATTTTTGTCGACTAAAACTAGATAAAAATTAAAACATTTCAGATTACTAAACTATAGAGCACCGAAGTCCTGACGTCACTTTCAGTAGAGGGCACCAACACACAGGTTTATAGGTTTTTTATTTGTATTGAAATCTCCATAGGGCGATTTTATGTCGCTTCATATAAGAACTGTGTTTGAAAAATAAACCGATCACCCCGGCCTTTTCACTCATATGGATATGAAGCATCGACTGAAGGTGGAAATGTACAAATATACCCAAAGAGTAACAAAATAAGCGTTAGAAACGAGCCAAACAACCCAGAGACTACATTTCCGGGTAGGCTGCTTCTGCCCGCAACAGAAACTGAACGTTAATTAAGTTTATTTTTATTTTATTGATATATAATTTATCGTGGTTAGTACGAGTCGAGTCACCACCAGCTGAGCTTATGTCAACGAGGAATCTCAGGAACGCAATATGTTGACAGCTGGGCGTGACGTATATGCTCAGCGACATTGCATTCATATGTAGTTTCAAGGCTTTTGCGGTCACATTAATTCCATTTTCTCTAGAAACTGGCTGTATCAAATATGAATGGACATCATTAACGACGCACAGCCACTCCCCTGACAGAAACGCCGGGGTGGTCGGTTTATTTTTCAAACACAGTTCTTATATGAAGCGACATAAAATCGCCCTATGGAGATTTCAATACAAATAAAAAACCTATAAACCTGTGTGTTGGTGCCCTCTACTGAAAGTGATGTCAGACTTCGGTGCTCTATTACTAAAATTAAATGGAATTGTATTCAAAAGATGATGTCAAAATGAACATTGGTGCTTTGGTACATCAACATTTCTTTTAAATCTTTGAAAGTTTTTGAATAATTTCTTCTGTCCCCTGGCACAAAACATTGTGGGGTGTCTGCGGCCAAATATATGTCTTTTTTTTGGGGGGGGGGGTCCTCCTTTGCAAGTTTGAGAACTATACTGATGTAGAACACATTTGTAGAATCAGGTTTTAATGGGTTAAAGCTTGGGTTTATCGGTGTGATTCTTTGCATTACTGCACTTTGGGCTTCGCAGGGCAGTATAAGACTATGCATTCCGTAGAGCAGCTCTCTCCTGCTTAAGTATTCATTGTGGGTGGTGGTTAAAGGCTGCCAGTGTCCTCTCACTCCGGCTGCGTGTGCTGACAGAAGCATTTCCGTGTCCAGTCCACTGACCCGTCCTTGCTCTCCTCTCATAATAGATATTGACAGCCGGGGTGGACATAATGCTAATCTGCCTGCTAACAAGGCTATGATAGAAGACAGTAAAGAAAGCCTACTGGCCAGGCAGGAAGCACCATTGACTCGCATGCAGGCAAAAACTGGAATCCGGAAGGTCGGTGAAATACATTGGAGTCGATGAGAGCCGTCTGGACCAGCTCCTGAACAAACGATATTTCGGAACAAACGCGTTTGTCGCTTAATCGGTTTATTTTCCTTGACCAAGTCTTTTATAAGGTTCTCAATCATTCATAAGTTGGTCTATCTGGCCCTCTTTGACTGCAATGCATTCCATCGAACATCCTGGCTGCAGTTTGCCACCCAGTACGACAAATCTGACTGCTGGAATTGCTGCATAGCGGAATTGACGTAGTTGACCTACCACTGGCACCTAGCCAGTGGAGCCAGGTGGAGTGTGGCTCTCGCTGCCAACTATTGCCCGCTGCCCCAATTTTAGGAACACAGTTCATAAATGAACTATCTAAGACTTGCCAGTGGGAATTCCGATACAAAAAATAACTTTGTGACCCAGGGTTATAGTGGGAGTGATGTCAGGACTTCGGTATTCTATACAACAGCTCTCTGTCAGGCTCACAGGGGTAACCAGAACAATTGCCCCCTCCCCCCCCCCCCCTCTTTAACAACGCTGGAAGGTTTCAATCAACCTGCTCCACCATCATTAAGACGCAAATGAATTATTCATTCTTTCATTATATTTGGCTCATATTACAGTGTGTATATTAGATGGGATGGAATCCATGCTGCATGCGGGTAGGTACAGCCAACAGCTCTTGTACTTTAATTTACTTTCATATTTCCCATCAAGTTATATTACGTCCAATTTGGAATATGCATTTTTGATCAGTGGATCAACTATTGGTTATATTTTTGCCAAAATTTAGAATTACATCAAATCCAATCCAATCCAACTTTATTTATGAAGCACATAAAAAAAGAGTTGACCAAAGTGCTGTACAGTAGACAAATAAAAACATATATACAAAGAGAACATACAATACAAAGAGTACAACATCAATCAGGGTTTAAAAGCCAAGGAATAAAAATGAGTTTTAAAAACAGGTAGTGTGGGACCCAGGCTACATGTATGGGTAGTTGGTTCTACAGTTTGGGAGCAATAACTGAGAAGGCTTGTTGGCCTCTTTGCTTATTAGGGACGACAAGCAGCAATTGGCTAGCTGACCTCAGTGATCTGGATGGATTAACTCTATCTATGCCAAACATGTATCTCGTGGTTCAAGGTATTACGGTCACCTGGGCCATCTACGAAAAACACGAGATTTGATTAACAATGATTTAAAAATATGTATTTAGGGGGCACGGTGGCACAGTCGGTAGTGCTGTCGCCTCACAGCTAGAAGGTCCTGGGTTCGATTCCCGCTGAGGACACTGTGGGCGCTGGGGGCGTGTTCTCTCCTCCGCATGCGTCATCGGTGCCCATACCCAAGGCAGGGTTGGCTAGGGCCTTTCTGTGTGGAGTTTGCATGTTCTCCCCGTGTCCCCTCAGGTATTTACCCTCACAAAAAACATTGCAGTAATCCTGGTCTCTAAACTATACCTCCCCATGGCCCGCCTGATGGAAGGGTAGGAACCAGTGGAACTGGTTGGAATAACGTGTTCCTTCCACGCGCTACGTCCGGCCGGGAAAACTCCCCCCGTCAGGTGAAAATATGAATAGAAGGAAGCGGGGGTCAGCCCTCCCCAGGTTAGTGCCCAGGATTACACCGGGTGAAAAATTAGTTGCAAAATCGTGGGATTAAAAAAATATTTATTTACCTTTTTTTTGTCTCGGTGAGCTGCCGCGGCTGGCATCCATAGGCCTCTCATTGTAGAAACAGCGTACATGATAATCCGCGGTACACGTGCACACACGCATGGGGTTATTAGTCTTATTTATGCTTAGAATGGCATAAAATGCCATCTTTATAGCCTATTAATACGTTAATCCACGCCACACTGATCACCATCGCTGATCTTGTCCGCTCCATCCCCTTCCCTATACAAACCATAGCAAGGACTAATCACTTCTGGGGCAGGCGGGCGGGCGGAGGTCTCCTATGCTTATTTTCGTTGATTTGTCTGGCACTGACACCACGTTCTGGCCTGGAGGACTGGATCTTATTGTGAAGATCAGATATATTATATCGATACATCAACGGCACGATAGCGCGAGATAACACAATCCAAACCTCTGCCAAAGTGTAATTTAGCTTTAAAGGGATCGTGACATAAAACAAATGTAATTTTTCTTATTTATTTTTTTTACTTTTTTTGTCTGAGCTCAATTGCACCCAAAAAACCTGAACTTTTAAAATCCAGTAGATTTTCTGTGGTCTGGGGTTTTCTAGCTCAAACAAGTGCTCTGATTTCCCTATGGACTGTGATATATGACGTACCAATTTGCCAGCAGATGTCACTGTTGAGGCCTGTTTGCCTGTTTTCATTGCAGCTCAAAAGGCTTCAGAACACACAGAGAAAACCCCAGACCACAGAAAATCCACTGAATGTTCAAAGTTCAGATTGTGTGGGTGTAATTGAGGTTATAAAACCTAAAAGAAAAACAAAAAATACAAATAAATGAAAATGAATGCCATGAAACCTTTAAGCCCAATTAAGCTGACTAGCTCTGTACTTGGACCATTTATTTCCCCCGCCCACACCAAATCTCTTCCCTGGAAATAAAAATAGACAATAGATTGGCTTATTCTTGCCCAATGTTCCACCCCACGATGTGGATGCTGGAGGGGTCCGTTCAAGTGGTTAAATGATTGAAAATGTTTGATCATTTATACGGACAAAATACGGAAATAGTGCTGCAAAGCTGACATTTGAATTCATGGTTAGATATTTAATGATATTCTGAAGTGGCTGACACCAACACAAGCCCGCTATACGTGCTACTAGCCCTTGATAGGAAGATGGAGGGGGGTGCACACATAGGCCCTAGTTCCAATTTGAGATAAAAGCCTATTTGGGGAAGAATATGCAATGCATGCATGAAAGATAGGGCCGGGCGACGACCCATCAGAATTCTGATAGTATGTAAAGTCACACACGCACAGACATACCCATGCACGCATGCAGGCACGAACACACACAAAACACAAAACACACACACACACACACACACACACACACACACACACACACACACACACACACACACACACACACACACACACACACACACACACACTTTACACTCCGGCCAGAAAGGCCAGATCTCTTTTGGATGTGATTTCAATGTACCACAGCACTGCATAATGCATGAGGAGAGGGCGGATCCAGACAGATAGGAGGATATGGTCGCATTTCGGCAGAAACCCAGAAACCTTCAACTTTTAAGTTGTTGTTTACAGTACTTTGCCATAGGACAGTATTATGCAAAATAATATAAAAAATTATATATAGAAAATCTGTGCTGCAAGCTTATACAACTGTGAGCGTGCAGATTGTCTATTTTCACTATTTGGGAAAAAAATATTTGAAATATTTTGTCTATAATGGCATGCCCAGAATAGGGAACAAGAGCTCTATAGTTCGGCAATTTTCACCAAAATTGGCCCCGGAATATGGACACTTTAGGTTGAGGTGGTTAATAGGATGCATTGTTTGTTTCACCCTCTCTCATAGCCATTTGTGCCACGTCATTGCACCACTGATCGCACACACGCCGATTTGCATAGAGCCTATTCTGGATACACTCCCATTTTGATTTATATTCATGTATACTGTCACACAAAAGCATCAAACCTAGCAGATCCACAAGCACAGTGCAAAGCATCAAACCTAGCAGATCCACAAGCACAGTGCAAAGCATCAAACCTAGCAGATCCACAAGCACAGTGCAAAGCGACGCATTTTGAGCTTGTCGATCTGCTACTTTCACTGTTTTTGAATTTGAATCGTGAAAAGTTTTGGGCATAATGAGGTTTCCACCCGACAGAGGACAATTTCTACAATGAGCTTCACGTTTGTTTTTTATCTTTTAGATTACGTTATAAACTTTTCCATTCGTAATTATAGTCGCGTTGTAACTATTGTATGGCACGAATAAACTTGAACTAGCTTCATTATCATTGTATACAGCCCCACGGCTCAAGACTATCTCGTCTCATTTCATTTATTTATTTTATTTCACCTTTATTCACCTTTATCTATATCCCATTGCGATTGTGGTCTCTTTCATAATGGAGTCTTTGGACAAAAAAGCAAACAAGCAAGGAATAACAATAAAATATTGCAATAAAACACTGCTACACAAATTTCACACTAATACAAAGTCAAGTAAAGATGGTCCTTCACCAAATAGACTACTTCAGACTACTACAGACTGGCAGTCACAACCGACGTCGGATTTTCAGGTGTCCAAAAGTTCTATTGCAATGGGTCGGCCGATGTTGCACCTTGTTGTGCGCATGTGTCACAAATTAAATAACAAATGAAATAGCAGTAGTCTGCAGGAGCCGGCAGTCCTCAGAGGGCTTGGACCAATACAGAAACACAGAGCATTGTTGTGCTAGTCGCAGTACTGCTTTGCTTTGGAGTTGATCAATACTGTCTGTATTGATCAATACAGACAGTTGAGAATATGGTTCAAATGTGCGACGGATGATTATCTTAGGCTTGCTCCTGCACCAGAAGCAGACAAACAATCTACTTCTCTACAAAGACTTTATGGATATATGTATTTATTTTTGTGTCATATGTGCCAAAGGTGCCCAGCAGCCCACATGGACTTATAAGGTACAACATCATTGCATACTGTATGTAGATGAACAATATAGAACAACTCGAATGATGTTGAGAAGGATGAGGCCGCACGGCTTTTAGCCACCATGGAAAAATATATATTTAAGAGTTGAGTAAAAGTAGTATGAGTATGTTAATACAATGTAACATTTGGTCTCACTGCTCTTCTATTGAGACATTTCGATCCTGTGTCTAGGTTGGACACGATCTTTATACTATACCCTGAAGAAGGTAGTTGCATGATCTGCCGAAACGTTGGTTCCTACTCTGCATCCTAATAAATAATCGGCACTTGTATCAGTGTGTGCGGCCACTCTTTTGTCTTTTTAAGACGTATCTCTTTGGACACGATATTTGACATGATCCTGTCTCTGGTTTGGTCAAAATGTAATATCTCCCCAGAGCATGCGGGCAGGTTCCATTAGCTCAGTGGTGGTATACAACAAATACAGTACAGTGCAGCTATAATTTGGACAGAGGGTTTTATAGTGTATATACAAGCATGGACAATATACTGGAGGGAGGCTATGAATGTGGTTGTTCTCTGAAACTAGTCGACTGCTATCAAGAGAGACAGTTAATCACAGGGTGATTCTTCAGGCCACATTCCAAATGTGTTATTGTCTGTCTGTCTGTCTGTCTGTCTGTCTGTCTGTCTGTCTGTCTGTCTGTCTGTCTGTCTGTCTGTCTGTCTGTCTGTCTGTCTGTCTGTCTGTCTGTCTGTCTGTCTGTCTGTCTGTCTGTCTGTCTGTCTGTCTGTCTGTCTGTCTGTCTGTCTGTCTGTCTGTCTGTCTGTCTGTCCCCTCTCTCTCTCTCCCCCCCCCCCTCTCTCTCTCCCTCTCTCTCTCTCTCTCTCTCTCGCTCACACACTGGGGGCGTGCATAAACAGCCAGCCTGCAGGGATTAGAGGTGGCAGCAGCAGCAGTCAGTTTGTGTCCTGACGACACAAGGTCACCTTAAGTGGCTCCGTGGGACGAGGGGGCGGAAAGCAATTCCCCCCGGGACCCAAACGGGGGAGAGAGTCATGAAAAAGTAATTAAGTAGGATGGGAGCTGATGAGTGGGAAGCGAGAAGCACGGAAGGCAGGGGGGAAGCGAGAGGATAGTAGATTGGGCCCCCCACCCCCCCAAACACGGACATGCACGCACACACACGGGTGCCCCCGGGGGAGGCTAATGTTTGTATGTGCAATATCTGCGAGATGCTAGCCTGACGCACAAAGGATATCATTTAGCCTCCCACACATAAATGGGAGGTTGGGGATGATGTTCAGAGGAGGGAGCTACTAATGATGGGTATCGGAGGCAGTCTGCGTGGCGCACTGGCACTTTGGTCTGTGAGACAGTGTTTCAATACAAAACTGTGAGGAAAAATCGACTACCTTTTGTCCATTGACAAAAACTACATCAAAACGAAGCAATGATGACTAAAACTATGACGAAATATACTGACAATTCTATCAACAAACAGAAATGTTATTATATTTAGTCAACTAAAACTAGACTAAATCTAATTTACAGGTGACTAAAATATGACTAAGACTAAATCAAAATGGGTCACTGCTGTGAGAGAAGTTCTCTTGCATCCCAATTAGGGACGGGACGATAACTTTTCATATCATTATCATGATATGAAAATATGCTTAAACTATTTTAAATTGTAACTTTTTTTAACCACTTGCACCAACAGTACAGAGCGAACTCGGGTCCCGTGTGACGAAGAATAACTTAATTGTTTTGTGATTCATCACGATGGATGCTAAGAACTACTCACAATCTGGTCTCTAAACTGCCTCCCCCTGGCCAGCTGGGGCGCCTGATGGAGGGGAAAGGAACTGGTTGGAATAACGTGTTCCTTCCACTCGCTACGTCCAACCAGGGAAACTCCCCCCTGTCAGGTGTAAAGGAGCGACTTGGACACTCATGCATGAAGGAAGCATGAGTTCAAGTCCGTTGCTCTAACCAGGTTGGCGGAGGGTGTGTAGAGCCCAGGATCACATTAGATAATTGACACAGGGGTGAAAAATGGGTTACAAAATCGTGGGATAAACATTATTAAAAAAAAAGAAGAAAAAAAACTACTCACAAACACATTTCTTCCTCCTCGCCTCCGCCGTCCTGTTTCCCCAGCGTGTTACAGTGAAATTGGTGACCTGCCAAAATATGTGACCAATCTTGTGGACTTCACATAATGCTCATTGAGGTCTTGCAATATACTGTATACTGGCCTAAATACCACCTACTGCAGCTTTAACTCTGTTAATAAGCAAAACAGATGATTTACGTTCTGACATTGACGTTATGCGAAGACCACAAGACATATTTTGGAGACCGAAATGTGAGTATTATGATCGTATAGATTCAAAACTAAACATGGAAGAAGCAGTGTTCAGTTTCTTTATGCCCCGCATATCTGGGACAAACACCCAGGAAACTGCAGATCTGCTACAACTGTTGGCTACTTTAACCCATTAAGACCTGAGGCCGATTCTACAAATACCTTCTAAACCTTTTTTGTGTCAAGGAAGCTAGGACCCCCAATGATTATGTATTTGGCCACGGACCACCCCATCTGAAAATGTTTTGTGGCAGGGACCCCCAGAAGAGAAGATTTGTGTTTTTGATTTGTGAGAAGACCTTGCTGTTTGTGGCTTATTTATTGTCTTCAAATGCCATTTTATAATGACTTTCTTTTGCACTCTCTTAATGTTCTGTGTCGTAAGAGTCTAAATGTATAATGTTTCATTAAAGCACTTTGAAATGAAATACCTTGCTGTTAAAATGCTCTCTATACAAATAAACTTTGTCTTGTGTCAATGTCAAGGTGGAGTGTTGTGTTGGCTCTATAGCTCACAGATAGAGAAAGGAATGTCGTCTCTGTCGGGGGGAACCTCATACTCATACAATGTCCAAAATGGTTATACTTTTCGGGGTTTCAAATAAAAAAGTAGCAAAAGTATCAGATATACAAACTCAAAATGGGTCGCTACATATGACGTTTCGAGCTTGTGGATCTGCTTCTTGTGATGGTTTTGTGTGATGCTGTATGTAGTATGATCGAGTAGGGCATTCATTTGCAAGAAAGAACACAACAAATTGCAATACAGAGATAAGAGGTTTCGCCTCTGTAACGTACAATGAACATAGGTCCATCCCAACTGCTCTTGATCAATCAATCAGTGCTGCTCAACGTTTCTTATTGAAAGGACCCCCGAGATCAGGGGTATCCATGCAGTCTCCTCGAGTCTCCACTAGCATATATCATTGTTGTCGGCAGAAACCTCTTATCTCCCAAATTCCAATTCTAACTTTTTGTGTTTGTGTTCATTGACCTTATGCACACCGCTGGCCATGTTGCCAGCAAGGTGGTGGTAACTATAGGTGCATGCAATTTCCTATTGAGAGCCCCTAACAATGTCAAACTCACCAACAATGCAGCTGTATGAAAAGCTTGAATAATCCTCTTTCTATCTGCAAAGTGTTTGTTGCATACAAATTAGTAGACATGTTATGAGCTACTTCCTGTCAAGAAATCCCTTGCAGATGACATTTTTTGAAGTGTCAGGGTTTGGAAGCGGGTTTGGAATGTGCAAATTCAAAACAGGTGGTACGCATGGGCCGATATTCAACGAGCACTTCCAAACTCCAACACTTAGGAATTAAAAAATCACCTGCAAGGAATTTGGAAGGAAGTAGCTTCATGTCTACAGTGGATTTTTATGAAACAAACACTTTGTTTAATACAATCAGATATGACTTTTCTATTTGGATGAATGGGCTGTCAATGGGAAAATGCACCTAGTTAGCACTGTGGAATCTGGAAACAATAATTCTTACAATATCTCATGTTCTGATACGACAGCACCTTGCTGGCAAGCAGCGTTGTGCATAAGGTCAATACTTAATAATACTACAGCGTCACACAAAACTTCACGGATGAAAAGTAGCAGATCCGTAAGCCAGAAACGCATGTACTTTTGCTTTTGAATTTGAATCCTGAGAAGTAACAGTTTTGGACATACTGTAATGAGCATTCCACTCAACAGGGACGATATATAAATCACGCGCTTATATGCCCTTGGCACCGTGGCTTCTACACTGTCACTTGGCGTCCCCGACGCACTCTCTGATCCTGAGCAACCAGCCCCAAGCAGGTGGCCATGTGTTGCTGCCACTCCTAGAAGGGTATAGCATGGAATCGGATACAAAAAACTAAAATATGCCGGAATGACATATCACTATAATGCTATGAATATTAATATCAATATTGCCAGAGGCGTTTGTTTTTGCTGCTCGTTGTTGTCGTTGCATGTGTTCATGTTATGTGCTGTGCTTGTACTGTATTCATGTTATGTGCTGTGCTTGTACTGTATTCATGTTATGTGCTGTGCTTGTACTGTGCTTGAGGTCTGTATTCATGTTATGTGCTGTGCTTGTACTGTGCTTGAGGTCTGTATTCATGTTATGTGCTGTGCTTGTACTGTGCTTGAGGTCTGTATTCATGTTATGTGCTGTGCTTGTACTGTGCTTGAGGTCTGTATTCATGTTATGTGCTGTGCTTGTACTGTGCTTGAGGTCTGTATTCATGTTATGTGCTGTGCTTGTACTGTGCTTCAGGTCTGTATTCATGTTATGTGCTGTGCTTGTACTGTGCTTGAGGTCTCTCTGACTGTGTTTACCTCACTCAGGCAAAAATGCAATATTACACACAATTAGATTGGGGACGTGATACAAGTTATGCAGCGTTACGCTCGACAGTAGTTCCGAATTGGATTTCTGTAAACCCGACGTGCTCATGAATAAATATACTGTTGCGCTTTCACGTATATACCTCGGGGCTGCCTTGATACCGTCAGCGCCATGGCCCTTGTGACATTTTGAGGAGCACGAGCTCATGATGCACTGGTGGTTCTCAAAGTGGTTGTCCAGGGAGCCTCAGGGGTCCTTGTGGAGGCTCCAGGGCAGGGGTGGGCAACTGGCGGCCCGGGGGCCACATGCGGCCCACCCCCTTCACTTAATGTGGCCCTCAGGTGAATGTCAGAATACTGACATAATATTGGTTTACAATTCCATAACATGCAAACACGGCCCGCTTTAATTACTTCAGTCTAAATTAGTAGCTCATTGCTCAACACAAGTATATTAAAGGCATTTGAAATTACATAAAAATGTAAAATTTCAGGATTCCAATTCAAAAATAGCAAAACATTATTCAAGATTTCAATTTGAATATAGCAAAAATAGCCGATCTACAAGCTCAAAACGCGTCGCAGCGCGACGCGTTTTGAGCTTGTAGATCGGCTATTTTTGCTACGACAGTAATGTATGGCCCTAGGGAGTGAGTGTGGAAATATAGTGGCCCTCTCCATCGTCACAGTTGCCCACCCCTGCTCCAGGGGGTCCCCAGTCCCCAGAAAAAAAATAATAATATATATATATATATATATATATATAAATAATTAAATATTTGGAATAGTTTAGATACATTTGAACAACACCTGGTACGTTTTAAGAGGGGTCCCTGGCACAAAATCTTTTCAGATGGGGCTGGGGTCCGCAGCCAAATACATCAAATACAATAAATCAGGGGTGCTATAGTAATCCCAAATGGGGCAACGATCAGAAACGACGACGTCTCCCTGAAGGTGCGAAAGCGACTCGACACGTCCCATGGGGCCGCATGAGATATGACTTGTTTGTAGAATAGAGCCATATTGCGGGCAGAGCGGCACTTTGGCACTGACAGACACGCACATCTGTCAGTCTGGCGTCTGACAGGAGTTGAATGGATCACACACACGCAGGCACGCAGGCGCGCAGGCACGCGCACGCACGCACACACACACACACACACACACACACACACACACACACACACACACACACACACACACACACACACACACACACACACACACACACACACACACACACACACACTTACACTGCCGACACGACAAGACAGAGTGACAACCTCCAATTGGAAGTGACAGCCACATATACGACCATCACAACATACAGTACACAGCCCTGTCACATGAGAGAGAGAGAGAGAGAGAGAGAGAGAGAGAGAGAGAGAGAGAGAGAGAGAGAGAGAGTGGACACACACACACACACACACACACACACACACACACACACACACACACACACACACACACACACACACACACACCTGTTTAGACCTGTTGTAACCTATACGTCTTATGCCTTTCAATCTGGGACTGGATCTGTCTAGACTATACCGCACCAACATCGCCAATTGTTTTCCATGTGGTTAACTGCAGCCTTGAGGCTTGATTTGGCAAAATTCCCCTCACCTGTCGAATCGGAATCCCCCATACCTTCCATTTGATAACTTAGTCAGTCCACTTTCCCACAGTTGGTTTGAGGGGGCAGAAAACAGCCTGATCACGGTTCATGTACTCGCGCAAGTCCATAGACTCAAATGCATTCCATAAACTTCCGGTTGTCCCCATGTGTTGTCCCCATTCAATAGAAGTGAAGGGAGTTCACTTCTGTCTTACTCTATGGCTCTGGGTCTACCGACAGAGCAAAATCCTTGTGAAATATATTTCCAGTTTCCAGCATTGTCACACTGCACCATTTGTGGCCAGGTGTAGGCCAACGCTGGCTTTTATGAAATTGTCACATTTTTTGTTTTGTTTTACATTTCATAATGAAAGCGGAGAATCGTAGCAAAATTATATTGGTTAATCTCTGTTTTTGAGTGGTGCAACCACTCCCTTACGGAGTTATGTGTGTGGGTGTGTGGGTGGCTGGCTGGCTGGGTGGGTGGGTGTCTGGGTGTCTGGGTATGAGCACGAAAACAGCATGGTTGTTTTTCACCACCGCGCAACCTAACACACACACAAACACACACGCACATATTAACTGTATGATTTTGGGAGTGCCAGTACAGTACAGTAACAGTACAGTACAGTAGAGGGTACAGTAGAGGGACCGGCACATGGTAACTCATGTCATTTCTCAAACGTTTCGGACGCGGGGTGGCTTGCCGGAACCGGGCCGGCACCCTGGGTGCGTTCCTGTGGGTCTGGAACTCTTTTTCTTCTTCTGTAGCTGACACATACAGTAGCAGGGGGTGGGGCTCTCCGAGAGAATATAGAACAGTACACTAGAGGCGAAAAACAAAGTAATACCTCCACTGATGTTGCGAGGTACTCTGGGATATATTAGTTCAAAAACTATTTACTCAAGCTAATTAACAAAACTCGGTTGATTCAACACATTTGAAGTGTTGGGAGAGGAGACACACTTCCACTTACCTTGCAAGACACTCTAATGTGTTGGATACTTGGATGTGTATGTTGCTGTAGCTTGCCAACGCAGTGACACCTTCACACATGAGCTGGCATAATTAATAATGCTCCAGACCCTGGTAATGTCTGGCACCCTTCCATGTCCCACCTCAAGGCCAGTACCATGCTCCATTCTGACGTCTCCTTCCGACGAAAAAATAAAAAGACTCTGTTTTGGACTTGATGTCTGGGGTTGCAGGAGCGTCTAAATTGTGGATAACAAAGCTATCAAAAGCTCCGAATGACGTTAAGATGTTATAAAAAAGTTATATTATCCCCCCCCCCCCCCCCCCCCCCCCCCCACACACACACACACACACACACACACACAGCGGAAAACACTGATTGGAGTGGCACTGTTAGTGGTAAGCGATGGTCACTCCCACTCCTATGCCACATTTCCTGGCTCGTTCGCCCAGACTTTTTTTGTTTTTTGTTTGTTTTAAGAAAACAAAACTACGTCAGTCTAATGGTGTCACATGATACATCATGCCCCTTTTAAGACCTACGCAGCAGTGACTGTCACGTCCCTATCAGCCCGAGCCACTCTGCGGGCCCAGGCTATGATGTGGAACACATGGCATATTTCCCCACCTCTTATCAGATGTGAACAGAACGTGGTGCGGTGGTGCAGTGTGCTGCTGAGCTCCTCCTGCAGAACACATTACGAAGCAGTGTGTGGTGGATATCATCATGCTATACGTACTGTAGGAGATTGGAATGTCCAGGTCACCCTCCCAGGACATCTGGCCCAGATCGTCCACAGAGAGCTGGGCTGTGGAGACAAACGAGAGCCCATTTGATTCATTTGAAATGCAATAAGAGTTCTCAAGTTCAAGGATACGCACAGTGCAGTCCTAAGACTAATTTCCATCGTGGGTCCTCAAGCAACAGTTAATATTTAAAAACACATTACACGATAAATGACAGTAACATAAAAACGTAACATAAAAACAAGTGCTCCACTATCTTTCCCTATAGACAAACGAGACATTTTACGGAGGAGGAACCTTTTAATAGCCATGCTTTAGTTTGCTCGAACACCTATTAGTAGGGGTTATTATCGTCAAAATCGTTACGCGGTGGATTAAAGCATTACATTTAATACATGTCCCTTGGGTCATCCTTCAAGTGCGTTATGGACAAAATTCAAAATGGCTACCTAAACTTGAAATTGGCATGCATGTCCATTGGGTCATCCTAAGACATCCTAGAAGGGGTGCCCAACAAGATCTTTAACAGGAAGTGAATTATTGACTAAATTGAAAATGGCCACCTAAAGCAGTTGATACGGAAACTGACGGTTAATTCTTTTGAAGCACTTAGCCAGGAATCAAACAGTTTTGCAGTGCTTGAAATATACAGCTGTATTCTAATCTGTATGACAAGATAACTGACATTGAAAATATCAATGGTCTAAAGAAAAATGTCTCAATGGAAAACATTCCTCCCACACAGGCTGCACTGCCACAACATTAACATTTTGGTTCAGAAGCCTGAAAGCTATGCAATCTCTACCATCTTCTAAAAAATATGGACAGATTAAAGTCGCTGATTTGTGGACACTTTTATGGACACTCTTGCCAGAGGCTCCCACTCAAAGTACATAATAAACGATACACTTTTATGACCCTTCTTTTGTATCAACTGCTTTAGGCGGCCATTTTGAATTTAGTCCATAACTCACTTCCCGTTTAAGATTTGTTTGGGCACCCATTGCAGGAGGTTTTAGGATGACCCAAGGGACATCTGTATCAAATGTCATGCTTTTATCTGCCGCGTATCGATTTGGCTATTTTTGTTAACAATAATATCCCCTACTATATGTTATACCTTTCAAGCCGGGAGCACGTCTTTTAGTAGTGTCTTCTATATCGGTCAAAGATGAGACAAAAAAAAGAGGAAAACATATATATTAAATGACTCAACTCATACCCTTCTTTTGACCCAGACATATTTGTACTGCAAACTATTCATTTGATATATTGATGTTAGATATTCAGCTTTTAAGTGTCAAAATGTCATTCAGTATAACTGCCCGAGCTAAAATATTAATGACAAAAGTATTTTTTGAATAAAAAATAAGTGAACACATGGCATAATTGTGTTGTAGTGTTTACAGCAACATATACTGTATAAATGGGCAATATATTGTACACAAATATTTAAAAACACGAAGCACTTTTGTGTGGATTTTGTGCTTCATCAATGTCATTCAGTGCAATAGTCATTTTAAGCATATATTTAGCAGATTAGTAGGTTACTTATCAAGACGATCTTATCGACCTACTGCATGCATACTGGGCTGCAATTAGGAAACGCGGAGATGTCTGACACATGTTGGTCACGTTGTCCAACTAATTCTATACCTAACTATAACCCCAAACCTAACCCTAACCTCAGTCTTAACCAGCCACGTAAGTCCCCTAACCTCATATCAGTTTTAACCAGCCACGTAAGTCCCCTAACCTCATATCAGTTTTAACCAGCCATGTAAGTCCCCTAACCTCATATCAGTTTTAACCGGCCACGTAAGTCCCCTAACCTCATATCAGTTTTAACCGGCCACGTAAGTCCCCTAACCTCATATCAGTTTTAACCAGCCACGTAAGTCCCCTAACCTCATATCAGTCTTAACCAGCCATGTAAGTCCCCTAACCTCATATCAGTTTTAACCGGCCACGTAAGTCCCCTAACCTCATATCAGTTTTAACCGGCCACGTAAGTCCCCTAACCTCATATCAGTTTTAACATGCCATGTAAGTCCCCTAACCTCTGATTTTAACCGGCCATGTAAGTCCCCTAACCTCATATCAGTTTTAACCGGCCACGTAAGTCCCTAACCTCATATCAGTTTTAACCGGCCACGTAAGTCCCCTAACCTCATATCAGTTTTAACCGGCCACGTAAGTCCCCTAACCTCATATCCGTTTTAACCGGCCACGTAAGTCCCCTAACCTCATATCAGTCTTAACCAGCGATGTAAGTCCCCTAACCTCATATCAGTTTTAACCGGCCATGTAAGACCCCTAACCTCATATCAGTTTTAACCGGCCATGTAAGTCCCCTAACCTCATATCAGTTTTAACTGGCCACGTAAGTCCCCTAACCTCATATCAGTTTTAACCGGCCACGTAAGTCCCCTAACCTCATATCAGTTTTAACCAGCCACGTAAGTCCCCTAACCTCATATCAGTTTTAACTGGCCACGTAAGTCCCCTAACCTCATATCAGTTTTAACCAGCCACGTAAGTCCCCTAACCTCATATCAGTTTTAACCAGCCATGTAAGTCCCCTAACCTCATATCAGTCTTCACCGGCCACATAAATCAGTTTCACTTCCGTGTTTCCTAATGACAGCCAGTAGGCTCCCATGATAGGCCTACATCCAGTAGGTTGATGGATAAGATTGATAAGTAACCTACTGGTAATTATTGGTTGATAACATTTGAAGCGCAGAAAACATACCTTAATGGTATTATTAAATTAAAATGTAGCAATAATAATTTGTTATAAGTAGTTAATAGAGCATTTACAAACTGTTAGTTGATGAGTTATTAATGACTTACAGTCTTATAAGCATTTGTTAATAGTTAAGGATAATAACAACGCCTTATAATCAGTTTATAGATTGTTTATAATTAAACCATGATGAGTTGTTAATGTATTGTTACATATCTGTTAACAGTTAATAAAGGAGTTATAAATATGACAAATATATAGTTAATAGATGACTCACACTATTAGTTAATGAGTTATGGGTGGCTTGTGAAAATGTGTTTTAATAGTTTAACGTCTTAGATAGCTAATAGATTTGTATGCCTTTTATACACATTTAATAGATTATGAACAAGCTATTAGTAAATCACTTAGGCTACATAATGGCTAAATAAGTATTTGTTAATACTTTATACACATGTTATTCTAAAGTCGCAATTATTCTTCATTTACTCATGTTAGTAAATGAGGAGTACTTTAGAATAGCGTCCCAATAACGTAGCCGTATAAACTATTAACAAATAATTATCTTACCTTTTACAGATCAGTTGTTAATGATTTGATTCCCATCTACTCAAACTTTGTACAACAACAAATGGGTGGTACAAAAAATGTGGTGTGATATTTTGGTCGTAAATAACATATTTTTGTACCTCAACCTTGTTACCCCATGCACAGATGAAATAGTGAACTTTTTATATATGGATTCAGAGATTACACAGTGATGGCAGTTCATGAGTTTTTACATAAGGAGATGATGGCAATTGGATACACAAACATGAACTAATAAACATGCAGATAGGGAGAAATAGCATGAACAAAATTATGGCTGTTCTTACCCTACCTGCAGGGATATAGGACTGCTAGTTATAGATTTAACACATGATTAAAGTTCACACTTGAACGTGAATCAAGAAATTGCTGCTGTTGGGTGGAAACCATGTATCTCTATCTCTCCAACTTGTTGTGTTTGTTTTCTCCTTGTAAAGTAATGCTATAGGTACTGTTGTGTGATATAAACATAGTAACATAGTGTGTGTGTGTGTGTGTGTGTGTGTGTGTGTGTGTGTGTGTGTGTGTGTGTGTGTGTGTGTGTGTGTGTGTGTGTGTGTGTGTGTGTGTGTGTGTGTGTGTGTGTGTGTGTGTGTATGTACTGTATATATATATATCTCTCAGTTCCTCAAAGAACTAGAATGATGTGATAATGGCGCTCCATATACGAGGCTATTTCATCAACATGCTGTGGCTCAGTGCGTGAGCACAGCCAGCCAGGGAACATGATGGACAATAGAGCGACATTCTCATGAGGAACAATGCAGTACAGCACACAACACGTATATGCTTTGTAGCAAATAAATGAATCTGTCATAGCTCCATGATGGAATGATTGTTTCACAAAAGCGCCATAGCCTTGTGAATCCACCGTCACCACTAGCTGCTTATGAACAAGAGGAGAAAAGCACATGCTTAATGCCTTTTGTAGACCTCATTGTACTGCTTCACTTGCAAAGGAAAACCCACGGTGGGTTGAGGGGACTGCTGAACGCATAATAGTATAGGGCTCCCCTCCCTACAGGAGCTGTACAGGAAACAGTGTGTATGTAAAGCCACAACCAGTTTGTTCACCCCGCTTCTATGACCGCGGACGGGCAAGGATGTCTACTGTGGTATCATAGGCAAGACCACCAGGTTTCGGAGCAGCTTCCACCTGGGTGCCATCAGACTATACTGCTGAACAAGGCCTGACCTGGAACACTTTCCTTTGACACGCAGATTTTCCCAAATGTTTGTGGATTGTGGATTGTGCACAAAAAAATAAAAAATATAACCAACTGATTTACAACTGCAAACCTGTGGCTAATAAAACTGTTTCTGATCACAGTACGGTGTGGTATAGTATAGTATAGTATAGTATAGTATAGTATAGTATAGTATAGTATAGTATAGTATTAGTGTAGGTTCACGACATGCTCAATAGGTTGAAAGCGGTTAAGTGGGTTTTATAAATATTGAACTAATGAAAAGTATTAGGAGCTTGAGACAAAATAATAACTATACATTGTTGTTTTTTTGTTTTTTTTAACATAAAAATGTTTCCACCACTTCATCGACAATGCTATTTTCACTACTTCTGCTTGTAATGACCCAATGGCCCAAAATAGGAAGGCCAGGCTGAAAGCTGAGTCATCGTGGCCTAATGGCCCTAAAAGGCAAACAGTACTAACAGATGGTCCTAAAATGGTCCTAAGATGGTTCTGAAATGGTCCTAAAAGGCAAACAGAGGTAAACTTAAAAACTAAAGTCAACCAGATTGGATGTGATGGGCTGAAGTGAAATGTACCTTTCAAGTGTCCGCGCCCCAGCGTGACGTAGCCTGACGAGATGTAGTTGTGAAGGTCCTGCGACTGAGACCGCATGAAGTTCTCCTTCATGTGGTGTCCTGTTGACAGACGAACAAAACAAAAATAGGGCTGTCATGATTACAAAATCAGCGACTGTGGCTCAAGAGGTAGAGCAGGTCGTCCAATGATCCATGGGTCGGCGGTTCGAATCCCGGCTCCTCCTGGCTACATGTCGAAGTGTCCTTGGGCAAGACACTGAACCCCAAATTGCTCCCGATGTGCTGGTTGGTACCTTGCATGGCTTCCGCCGCAATCGGTGTATGAATGTATGTGTGAATGGGTGAATGTAATGCGCCTTGGATAAAGGCACTATATAAATGCACCATTTACCATTTATTTATTTACAAAATGCATTAGGGACCAGTCGAAATTTAGAAAAGGGGGCCCTGGAGGAAAATAGGGGAGGGCCATGTATTTTTAATTTTAGTCAGAGGGAGGGTGAGCTAATTTTACTTCGAGTCCAAGGGAGGGTGATCCAATTTTGATAATAAAATAGTCTGGGTTTTATATATACATCTAATACTACAGCTTTTCTGAATTAAAGTACAACTTTGGTCAACGATACCCCTCTGTTGCTTTCACTTGGTTCTTCCCAACAGGACCGGTTTTCATTGTTCCCCGTGTCAATCACACTACAACACACACTAGACAGAGTACACACTATACAACCCCCACTTTTCAATGGCTTGCATAGCTTGCTGTGTTAGGCGTTAGACTACAAGACCATTGCCTGTGTTGGCTGTGAGTTCGAACTTCACAGTGGACAGTGATTTTTCGCGATTTTCACTTTATTTTCTCACATAATTATTAAAAACGCTACCAGATTAAAATTAGGAATAAATAATACTGAGGTAAATGTGATGTTAATTAATAGGTTAATAGGGGAGGGTGATTCCTTTTTGTTTAATCACCTGGGGAGGGGACTAGATTTTTATTTTTATTTTCATTCACAGGGAGGGTGATGGTATTTTATATCAGGGCACATATATTTCCTCCAGGGGTATCCTATATTTAAATTTCGACCTGTCCCTTAGTTGATGTTTAATTGTCGTACAAACATTTGCATGGTCCTAAAATGGTCCTAAAATGATCCTGACTGGTTAAGTTAAGTGTATAGCTCATTTCATCCTTGGTTACACCAAGGTGGTGAAGGCAGAGAGTGATTAGCAGTCAGTCAGGATTACCATCCCACTTAACGTTATAGTTCACAAGCCCACCGCAGCGCTACAAGCTATATAGTTAAAGTTTAAACCAGTGTTCCCTCTCAACACTTTTCCCTCCATTTTAAGGGACTCCCAGTTTGATATGCAGTACTGTATGCCAAGGGATTGTTACCTCAATCTAGCCTGTACAATCTGCAGTGTTCATTTAACTCTGAGATTTTGCAAATAGGGTGTACCAAAATCTCCTGGAGGGGGCGTCAACATATGTGTCACGTGGTAGCTTCCGCCATACTTGCTGGCTTGTCTGGTTTGTTTACATTGAGCGACCATCCGTATGCTTGTATACGTTCTTTTTCTAAACTGACCTCACAATGGTGCAGACTTGCTCAGTAAATAAGTGCCACAGCAGGTCGCGTCGAGGAAATGAGCCAGAAAACGGAATTAGATGTTCAGCTTTCCAGCATGGAGACAGCATCAAGGAACCCAGATTGACGAGTTTACAAAAAGACGTAGAATGACTTGGATCGGCGCACGGGCGCAGAGACATAACGTTCAACAAAGTATCTAAGCACAGCCGTGTTTGTTCACAACATTTTCCTTGTCCTTGTAATGTATTTGGGCCCGACGTTCTTTCTATCCATCCTGGTGTTTGTTCACTATGTTATCGCCAAGAACGAGCTCAATATTTATAAAAACATACCACCGTCATTCTATTCTGAGTGATGCGGGCTAGAATTTAATGCCCACCAGGGGGCCGTCCCTAGCTTTTTAGACGCCGCCCCCCTCTTGGTGACGTACACGTTGGCACACGCTATAGAACCAAATGGACCCGTAAGTGAATGGTTTAGGGCCAAATGACATTTCGGATCCTGTGCTTGCATATATCATAATATCACTTGCAAAAGAGACTCAGTCTCAATGTGTTTTATAAAGGTTAAATAAAATAAAAATCATGAACCATCCAGAGCTAAACGTGGAGAAACTCCCAGAAACTCCTCATACTGTAGGTGTTTCCTAATAATAATAATAATAATAATAATAATAATAATAATAATAATAATAATAATAATAATAATAATAATAATAATAATAATAATAATAATAATATTTCGGAAGGGTTGTTGGACATACAAGGTTCCCACATGCCAGCGACAATAATGTCCCTCAGTGTTAAAAAAAAACCCCAAAACACATCACTTTTGGTAACGCAATGTGTTCCGGACCACTGTTGTGCGGTCGTGGAACCAAGCCTGTAATTGAGAGAGCAGAGGTACACAATGGTACGCGTCAAAAGCTGCACGCCCGCCGACAAGCTCCATTTAGGCTGTCAATCACATGGCAAGATACCCCCCCACAACACCACACAGAGGTGGAGTAGAAAAGCAGGTGGAAGACATAAACTATAGCACTTCACCTGTTTTTAAGCTGTCTTCATGTAATTGGTCCTCAACTGATGATCATTGTGAGACGCCACCATTTCTGTCTATAGTCGGTCTGTGTCTCAACTAAGAGGATGGCGTGGACAGTTTAGAGACACTTCCCACAGGGACAACACTTGCTATTGTCTTTGGTTAAAATAAGTGTTAAATAGCTCTATATTCAAATAGTCCTGCATGGACGCAATAGAGTCGTTGAGTCCCTGTCTCTCCAGAACTTTGTTAAAACAAGTCATTTTCGGGTCAGGATATCAATTTTATCCAATCAGAACTCATGTAAGACACAGAATAAACGAGTGGAATTGGAAGTGATGACACAAATAAATAAGCAGACAAAATTGGAACCTAAATAGGAGAGATCCAATCCCTGGTAGAACACAGCGGAGAACACTGACGTGACCAGATTTGGAGTGACACCCTCTGCACTGTTATTGGTTAGGGAAATACAAGATTCAGTCCCACTCTTAGACCAGAGTTCCTGACTCGCATGCCCAGGCGTTTTGTTCTCCTTTTAATAACAAAACGCCTGCAGTCCCGAGGCTAGGGAGACCCCTGTTATTGAACAAACACTCCATGGGCTCCATCTTGTGCCACCCTTATCCCTTATCCCTAAACTTATTTGCCGTTTTTTACTATTTTGTCAAAAATAGCTTTCTACAAGCCCATCAACATTCATTCATTCATTCATTCATTCATACATAATGTACCTTTTTGAGTAAAAAAAATCACACCCGTGTGAACTGAGGGGTGTAAGGTCTTATATAGCCTGACGTAATGAAATCACACCCGGGTGAACTGGGTGACCGTAGCAACCATGCTCATTTTGTCTGCACAGACAGACAGACAGACAGACAGACAGACAGACAGACAGACAGACAGACAGACAGACAGACAGACAGACAGACAGACTAACAAAGCCAGTTGTAGGAGTGGTTTACACCACTCAAAAATACAATATTTGGTATCCAAACAATACCAAATCTGGCGGGTGGAAACCTCATTCATGCAGTACAGCACTCAAGCAAAATGTACTTCGTTCCTGTCCACCACTGAGTGCGAGTGCAGACATTTTTCTCAGTTGATTAGGGCTTGTTTAATCTAAACCACGGACAAAGAAACTCCGGGATCGATGGAGTCGGTCTATATAAAACCGAACCTCCCCCTGCATTAACTGACAAACAGTTCAACGGCTGCGTCTCAGAAGAAAGCCTCATCAGAGTCAATAGTGTGGCTCCGAGATCCGCTCCGGGGGGCCGTGGTGGAAGAAGCCTCCATCCAGCACTGTGTCAAATGGATCGTTATGAGAAAAACCTGCATGGGACCGTGACCACACTGAAGTCTGACACAATGGCTGAGCTTCAGTCACGTTTAACCTGTGTTGGGTAACGTTCATTTCTAAAGTAACTTTGTTAGGTTACCGGATTACTGCCATTAAAATAATCCCATTACGTTACAAGATTACTTTCTGAGAAAAGTAACTTGTTAGATAATTTTTGCATTATTTTGCTTTACCGACAACAACAACCCACCCTCGAGAAGAAAAAAAAATACAAATAAAACCTGCAGCCTACCAGTGTTGTCGAGCTGCTGCTTGCTGCTTCACCAATTTGCGTTGACGTTGATCTCCTCCTTTCGCCAATAAATCCAAAAGTAGTGTGCTGTGAATACTTGCTGTGCTGGGAGGTGGAGGGGTTACAGCACCACCTCTACAGCCAAGCACCACCAGTCTAGTATATCTAACTATATGCACAAAGTCTCTGTGTGTGTGTGTGTGTGTGTGTGTGTGTGTGTGTGTGTATGTTTGTACGTCTGTAATCCACGTAACTCGAGAACCGTTCGCCCAAATTCAACACATGCGTTCCACACCCCCACAGAGAGTGCAGTGCCCAGTGTCGAGTCGGTCGGACCCACGGTTGTCCAGAACCGCCCCAAAAAGGCCTCTGCCCGGGATCTGGACAGGGCCCCTGCCCATTGTCCATATATGGTGCTGGTCTGACATCATTCTGACTTCTGCATAGACTCAATATTTGGGCATGCCTGACATAGAACTCCATATATGGGGATAAAAGGGACACAATACCTGGGTGGGGCATTCATTTCCAACTTGCATTGTTCCAAGTAAACCAGTGCCCAACAGGCTCCGCTCTAGTGTGTGTGTGTGTGTGTGTGTGTGTGTGTGTGTGTGTGTATATATATATATATGTATATATATATATATATATATATATATATATATATATATATATATATATATATATATATATATAATGCAAATATAATATATAATGCAAAAAAAACATTATAAAAAAAGAAAAAAACATTAATCCCAATTATTTCCACGGAAATTAATCAGTCAACGAGGATTCTTCCAGCCCTAGGGGGGTGTCTACTTTGACACTAGAGCAAAACGCCTAAAATAATCTGGGACATCATTCTGGGGCACTTAGCAGAGCGAGCTGATCCCAGGAGCAGCCAGGGATCTGGAGGCCTGGATAGAACACTATAGGAGCAGCCAGGGATCTGGAGGTCTGGATAGAACACTATAGGAGCAGCCAGGGATCTGGAGGTCTGGATAGAACACTATAGGAGCAGCCAGGGATCTGGAGGCCTGGATAGAACACTATAGGAGCAGCCAGGGATCTGGAGGCCTGGATAGAACACTATAGGAGCAGCCAGGGATCTGGAGGCCTGGATAGAACACTATAGGAGCAGCCAGGGATCTGGAGGTCTGGATAGAACACTATAGGAGCAGCCAGGGATCTGGAGGCCTGGATAGAACACTATAGGAGCAGCCAGGGATCTGGAGGTCTGGATAGAACACTATAGGAGCAGCCAGGGATCTGGAGGCCTGGATAGAACACTATATGAGCAGCCAGGGATCTGGAGGCCTGGATAGAACACTAGTAGCAGCCAGGGATCTGGAGGCCTGGATAGAACACTATAGGAGCAGCCAGGGATCTGGAGGCCTGGATAGAACACTAGTAGCAGCCAGGGATCTGGAGGTCTGGATAGAACACTATAGGAGCAGCCAGGGATCTGGAGGTCTGGATAGAACACTATAGGAGCAGCCAGGGATCTGGAGGTCTGGATAGAACACTATAGGAGCAGCCAGGGATCTGGAGGTCTGGATAGAACACTATAGGAGCAGCCAGGGATCTGGAGGCCTGGATAGAACACTATAGGAGCAGCCAGGGATCTGGAGGCCTGGATAGAACACTATAGGAGCAGCCAGGGATCTGGAGGTCTGGATAGAACACTATAGGAGCAGCCAGGGATCTGGAGGCCTGGATAGAACACTATAGGAGCAGCCAGGGATCTGGAGGTCTGGATAGAACACTATAGGAGCAGCCAGGGATCTGGAGGCCTGGATAGAACACTATAGGAGCAGCCAGGGATCTGGAGGCCTGGATAGAACACTATAGGAGCAGCCAGGGATCTGGAGGTCTGGATAGAACACTATAGGAGCAGCCAGGGATCTGGAGGCCTGGATAGAACACTATAGGAGCAGCCAGGGATCTGGAGGTCTGGATAGAACACTATAGGAGCAGCCAGGGATCTGGAGGCCTGGATAGAACACTATAGGAGCAGCCAGGGATCTGGAGGTCTGGATAGAACACTATAGGAGCAGGAAGAGCGTTTCCAGCAGTGGTGTGAAGTAACTAAGTTAAGTTAAGCACCGTACTTAGTACAATTTTGAGGTATTTGTACTTCATTTAAGTATTTCCAAATTTAAATTATTTGACTTCTAATCCACTATACAGCTCAGATCCAAATGTTGTACTTTTACTCCACTACACTTATTTGAAAACTTTAGTTACTAGTTACTTTATTGATTTGTATTAGTAGCATATTACAAAACATACATAACCAATTCAACCCTATATAAATTATGTATATTTGAAAATAGCCTATCTACAAGCTTACAATGTGACGCGATGTGACACATTGCGAGTTTGTAGATCTGCTATTTTCAAAAGATGTTAATACATTAGAAAACTTGAAATGGGACATTCTGCATAATGAGTACTTTTACTTTTGGTACTTTAAGTACATTTTGATGCATTTGTACATTTGTACTTTTACTTAAGTACTATTTGAATTATACTTTTACTTATAAGTAATTCTACATTGCAGTAGTGATACTTTTACACACGTAAAACGTTTGAGTACTTTTTCCACCACTGAAGAGTGTTTCCAGGCAGCGATACGGAGAAGGAATTAAATCTGGACAAAAACAGCAACATGTCCATCTTCTTCTCACAGATGTTTAATTTGCATCTACATTTTTAGCCGATGCTGAGCAGGCTTATGGGACCCCCGGCATTAAGGGAGACGGGAGCATGTTCGGCACAGGCCCCAGGATCTGCTGCTCTATATTCTCCTTCAGAAAGATTATTGTGTGTGTGTGTGTGTGTGTGTGTGTGTGTGTGTGTGTGTGTGTGTGTGTGTGTGTGTGTGTGTGTGTGTGTGTGTGCGTGTGCGTGTGCGTGTGAAGGGGGGGGGGCTTGATTCAGAGAGCCCGTTCCGTCTATTTCGGTGGACGTCAATCAAACTCCATCCTGGCAGTAAACATAGCATCACAGTCATTTTAACCGCATTATCCGTTTATATGTTGGCCATTCAAAAATAGCAGATCTACAAGTTCACAGCTTGTACTGTACATGTGCTATATACATGTGCTAGCTATATATATATATATATATATATATACGGCTACAGTTGGAGCAGGATAAGTGTTTGTGTTCAATAATCTTATCACCGGTGACCTTAGATAAATCTATTTATAATGGATGCCATGTTATTCATAGTGTGAAGAATCTGGAAACAAATCTAAATTTACAACTCACAACTCACTATCTTATCTACTCCCTATAGCTGGTAACCCCGTGTTTCAACCATCCCAACTTTTTCCTTTTTTTCTTTTTACATTAATCTTCTCTTCTGGGGGTCCCTGGAACAAATCCTTTTCAGAATGGTGTCCACTGCCTAAATACATATATTAAAGAGAATAAAAATGAGGTTGGTAGCCCCTCCTATATTCAGCTATTAGTGTAGAATTTTGTCTTACACAAACATTAAATTCCCATTGACAATGAATGAAGAATTTACGTCATATGTGGACGAGCAAATCTGCTATTTCTGTGCTACACAAAGATTAAATTCCCATTGACAATGAATGGAGAATTTACATCATATGTGCTACGTCATGATGATGTACGATGATAAGAGCGCCCCTCACGTCACACGGGTGTCATTTGTAGGTGCATCGTGTGCACTTGCACCACCATGGACAGCTCTATTGTATTGTGTGCACTTTCAGAACCATGGACAGCTCTACTGCATTGTGTGTACTTTCAGAACCATGGACAGCTCTACTGCATTGTGTGTACTTTCAGAACCATGGACAGCTCTACTGCATTGTGTGCACTTTCAGAACCATGGACAGCTCTACTGCATTGTGTGTACTTTCAGAACCATGGACAGCTCTACTGCCTTTTGTCGTACTTTCAGAACCATGGACAGCTCTACTGCATTGTGTGTACTTTCAGAACCATGGACAGCTCTACTGCATTGTGTGTACTTTCAGAACCATGGACAGCTCTACTGCATTGTGTGCACTTTTAGCACCATGGGCAAACAACAGACAGAGGGATTGGTGAACCAATAGGATCGCAGATCACCTGTCTAAGGGAGAATTAAATAATTATCTTCTCTCCCTTAGGCCTGCTTAGACTCCACAGGGGGAAACAGTTCAGTTGGATCACTAACTGGTAACGTACCCAATTAAACCACAGTAACTATAACGGCATTACTGAATGGGAAAAGGTAACTAGTTATGTCATTAGTTACCACAAAAAGTAGTTACGCGTTAGGCCCAACACTGAACATGACACAGATGCCGGTTTTAACAGGCTAAGGATATTTGGTGAAATTTAGCTAAAGACATGAATGCATTGGCTGTCTCGTAGCAAAATTATTTTTGTGTTTCTTTGACCAGATGATTGCTAATAACTAAGTTTCAGAGGAGCCATAATTACTCAAGCCATTTCAGAAGAAAATAGGCATTTAATGTATGAAACTATAATGACATGCCCAAATTAGGGATGACGGGTTTAAAGTGGTTAATAATAACTGTATGGTTGGGTTGCAGACAAGAAAATGTATAATAACACGTGTCATATGTAGATGATGGACAGGCGTGAAATGAGACACACTCAATATGCATAAAATAACTGAATTTGATGTTCAATGTTAACACAAGGGGGTGTTAACATTGGCAATTGCCATTTCCTGAGACCCCAAATGAGGGCCCTTACCGTGGTTTGAGATCTTGGTGTGAACGGGGGTGTAGTGGTTCTTGGAGGTTCTGACGGGGGTCTCCTCTTTGGGCGAGCTCTCCATGGACGTGATGTTTTCATGCTCGTACTGCGCAGGCGGTTGAGCCTGCTGCCTCATAATATCCGCCAGCGCTCTGGAAAAACAAAAATCACACCAGCGTGAAGTGAGGGGCGCTCTTATCATCGTACATCATCATGACATACAATAGACTATAGGCCCTCATTTATCAACGCGGCATATGCTGAAAAATCACCACAACTGGAATCACCACAACTTTCGGCATTTATTATTCCAGCGTGACTTTGAACTTGGGCGCACACCACACCAAATATCACGCCAGGTCGGGAGCTGTCGTAGGCTTTGTCCTACACCTGTTGTTCTGTCGTAAACAAGCGGGGCAGCATTGACTGACCAGCTGACAGGCTGTACAGGCATCTAAACATATTATGTATTCACACTCTTAAAATATATATAAAACTATTAAATATTATACATGTGAAAAAGAAATTGTAAAGGCATGTAATATGAAATGGACAACATATTTCCAAGTGTACAAGCAGTTAAAATCGAGCAATTAAAAACAATGTTGCAAGTAAGATGCTTAAGCCATTTAAACAGCTTTGGATGAGTGCAAACATGCGAGGATTTTGGGAGACCATCACGCAGCCTGTGTTGTCTATTTTCATGACATGGAAAGGCACTGGAGTGACTGCTGCAGCTGATGTCTCCCACGTGGGTATAGGCTACTGTAATCTACAGTAGGCCCATGTCTTTCTGGAGTTATGTGCAATATCCTCTGCTCGTCCTCGTTCAAGCATAAACTGTGCCGATCAGGAACCCTCAGTAGAGTGATCCACCGCCACTGAGGGTTTGCGAGTGGTGGATGCCGCTACCGCCGTGAGATATAGGTTAACCCACGACCACACCACACACCAGTTTATTCATATAATAATCAGTCACTCCATAAACGTTCATATAATTGACAGCCACCACTGGCTATCGATCTGTCATGGCTCATAAACGTGGTGTCACAGACCACAGTAACAGAGGACACAATGACAGAGGAGAAGATTCACTCCTTTATAAAAAAAATTGCAAAACAGCAGCGTGCGTGCGGCTATGCCAGGGCTGTGTGTGTCCAATCTCATCCAATCATGACGATGTGATGTGATAGTGTTATAGTCCTGCAGCTATTTATTATATAATTCATGGTTCAGGTGTCACCAATATATAATATATATATTAATTTATTTAATATAGGCCTACAACACACAGTTGGGTGTGGAAGTTGTGTGTGCATGCGTGCGTCTGTGTGTGTGTGTGTGTGTGTGTGTGGGGGGGGGGGGGGGCATGAGAGGCAGCGAGGCGAGAGGTGTTTGGTTGGAAACTTTTTTCTTAATTCTTATTGGCTTTCCACCTTCTTTCCCTATGTTGTTTGATCGTATTCCAGTTATTCATGTCGCAAAAACGAGGGTGAGGTTTGATTTTATAGGGTGTGCCAGATTGATTTCAGCCATCACATTTATCAACGCTAAGACCGAAATTACGCAAGGATCAGCTGTTTGCGATCACTTCATAAATGCCGTGCTGACATGAACGTATGGAAAAACCCACGCTCGAATTTAAGGCAGAATTTACACTCCAGTGATAAATGAGGGCCTATGTCTATTTGCTCAGACACTATGACGTAAAATGTCCATTCATTGTCAATGGGAATTTAATGTTTGTGTAGGACAAAGTTTGTGGACACACACCAAAAGCTGGATATTGGAGGAGGAACATTTTCATAAATACTTTTTGTTTTCAATCGCTAGTTTAAAGTCCATCCATCCATCCATCCATCCATCCATCCATCCATCCATCCATCCTCAAGCGATTTTCCAGAGTCTGATCACAGAAGCAACAGTTTGAGCAGCGTTTTCCAGCCTTCCCTCTCCAGAGCAACAGTAGCAACTGATGCGATCCTGATGCGTACCCAGGCCAGTGTGGAGATGTAATCCCCCCCATCTGGTCCTTGGTCTGCCCCGGGGTCCCCCCCCCCGGTGGGAGGTGCAGCGAGGACCTCCCTAGGGAGATGCTCGGGAGGCATACGTAGCCTACTAGATGCCCAAACCACCTAAACTGTCTCCTTTCCAAGCGAAGAAGCAGCAGCTCTACTCCGAGTCTCTCTCATGAGACTGAACATCTCAACCGATCTCTAAGGGAGATGCCAGGCACTGGTCTGGGAAAACTCATTTTCATGACACACACTTCATGATCATAGGTGAGTATGAACGAAGATTGCTCGGTATAGAACGTTGCCTTCTGGCTCAGCTCTCTTTTGCTAGTTGCAAGTTTAAAGTTTTACCAGGTATTATTTTTTTAAATCATCATGATATGCGTTTAGTAAATTAATTATAGTCAGGTTAGGACCCAGAAGCAGAACCAAGCAGGTCATATACGCAGACATCAGGAATACACTTTAACATTGACTATAATCTGGCAAGGGAACACTGAACACAGGGAAGTTTAAATAGACACAGATTAACTAGACACAGGTGAAACATAACTACAATCAACACATGATTCGCTGGAACTGCATGACACAGGTGGATTCAAGTTAGTAATCAGGGTAGGTGCATGAGACAAGACATGTAGCAACAAATAGAGCCGACAGGAAACACTAGGAACATAACTACACAATAAAAGTACACAGTTCATGACAAAATGTATGATGAAGTAGTAGTGCAGCAGATAACCAAAACAATTGTTCAGTTTGTGATAAAAGCATGAAATTTGGTACACATATAGCCAAAGGCTATATGGATTTTCAACATGGCACCCATGGCAGCCATTTTGAAACAACTGTTTTCTTATGAATGATGGATATAATATGATATTTCAGACTAATTTACCATATATAGTACTTGGTAAGTGTCTTTTGCATAATTGCAAAAATTGTCATTGAATATTCAAGATGGCAGCCGATGATTGTCTGATATGGGTGATCTCGGTGTCAAATCAGTCATTTTTTATGATCCAGAATTCAATTTTTGAACTTTGGAATTGCCAGAAGCATCCTTATTTGATAATCGCAAGAAAATAGAGCTATTTTTAACATTTTCAACAATCCCTATCTGCAAAATGAACCATTTAATTAATGGAAATGTAATAGAGTGGATGTTGAAACACAACCAGGGCACACTGGTGACATGACACGACTGCTGTGAAATACCTTCTGTGGTATGTCATGTGGGGCTGAAGACTCAGGAGCCCATACAGCCCACGTAGTCTTTTTCCCGTGGCCAACATGCTTGACACAGTGTCACAACCCGTCAATGCATGGAACACTGGTAGTTTGCGTGCTTTCTCCTACCATATAGCCCTGCTGCAATTTTATGGGCTGCTAAGTAGCGGAAATTGCCTATGGTGCTGAGTGCTGACTATACGGTAATGTATACTGACTATGGTGCTGACTC
The DNA here is from genome assembly GCF_951216825.1 of Electrona antarctica. Classification (NCBI taxonomy): domain Eukaryota; kingdom Metazoa; phylum Chordata; class Actinopteri; order Myctophiformes; family Myctophidae; genus Electrona; species Electrona antarctica. The sequence goes on along the minus strand of NC_136795.1, from coordinate 21,520,014 downwards.
TGGTTCTGACTCTATGGTATACAGACTATGGGGCTGACTCTGGTGCTGACTCATATGGTACTGACTCTGGTGCTGATGTGGTACTGCCTATATGGTAAGGACTCTATGGTAAGGAGTCAAATATTGCTGTGCGATTAAGCATGCGATGAACACATTCCCTGCCGTTGGCGAAGCTCCTATAGAGTAATGCCTCTCCACTCTTAGGCAGCTAGACGTCATCCAAAAAAAGGCTTTAAAATCATTGGGGTGGATGAGGACCTTGCCCTACAGCAGTATTCTATCAGCAAGCTGAGTCGTCGTTGAACAGTTGCAGCAACAATTAACTGTTCTTTACAAGATGCACACTCCCAGCTGTCCAGTGTGTCTCAAAGCACTGCTAGTCTGCTACCCCAAGCTGATACCCCAGGTCGAATCACCCAGAGGGTACTACCAAGCCACGCCCTGGAAACCCCCAAGTCAAACACCAAATGCCTTGATAGGAGCTTTTTTCCACTCTGCTATAACAATATGGAACAGCCTTCCCCCTGCGGTTGTTGGAGACATCACATCAAGTAGTGTTCATGCCTTCAAGAAGAGGCTGAACAAACACCTCCTCAGTATGTGACTGTAATCCCATAAAGCTCAAGGACTTTTAATCATCCAACATTCAGTTTATATAATATACCCCTGACTGAGTAGCCGCAGATCAGAGATAGGCTCTTTGAATATGTTTCTTAAAGCCTATATCTGCCAAAGCTTAAAAAAAAGCCTTAATTTTATTTTATGTTTTTACATTACAAACTGGTATAGTATAGGTACTGGGTATATTATCGACATATATGTAAGTTATGGGTATCGGAATGGTTATTGGGAATGAAAAAACAGTTACATCTCTAGCTAAGAGATACAACTCTCATCACAGTGGGGGATCCTTGAAATTACAAAATTGCATTAAAAAAGAAGTACATTACAAAATATCTGTCAGCGCTCTGGGAAAAATAAACCCAACCAAAACGATGGAGTTTTAGAAAGATGAAACAAGACAGTTTGATGCCTTGCAGTCATCATAATGTGCCGTGTTCACCATCATCTTCCCGCCCCAGAAGGCCAGCCTCATTTATTTAGATACAGATTCCATTTAAATCACCCAGCCTTGAAACAAGACGTTGCTGTTGGGTGGAAACCCATATGTCAAAAACTGTTACTATCATGAATAGCAAAAAATAGCCGATCTACAAGCTCAAGACATGTTGTGTTTTGATCTCGTAGATCGTCTGTTTTTTTCAAATTTTGTGTGACACGTATAGTGTGACCAAGTAGGGCATTAATTTACTCAAAAAACATCCAAAGTTAAAGTATGGAGATAAGAGGTTTCTGCCCATCAGCAACGAAGTCATACTGGAAATCCTAATTACACACACTGTCACGAAGGAAATGCATTTCGCTAATAAAGTACGGATTGGTTGCACTATACACAAACTGCTCCATATATTTTGGGTTTAGGCCGTTTTTACTTTGAAGACATAAACCATTTTAAGCTGGATTCGATAGCTTTTTTGTTTGTAAATAAAATATATTGAAGTGCATTTTATTTTCTTAATTTCATCCTAGACTTGTTTTATTAACTTTGCAGTCAAATGAGGCATGTTTCTGAATTGTGTATAGTTGCACTGCATGTCAGTATCATGCCAGTATCATGTTAGTATCATGGTCAGTATCATGGTCAGTTCCATGTCAGTATCATGTCAGTATCATGCCAGTATCATGTTAGTATCATGGTCAGTATCATGGTCAGTTCCATGTCAGTATCATGTCAGTATCATGGTCAATATCATGTCCGTATCAGTCAGTATCATGGTCAGTATCATGGTTTGTATCATGGCTTGTATCATGTCAGTATCATGATCAGTATCATGGTCATTTCATGTTAATATCATGGTCAGTATCATGCCAGTATCATGGTCACGAGACCAGGATGCTTTACTATAGGCTATGCGACATATATGGCCATGCAGCCCTGCCATTCCTTGCCGTGAGAGGGGCATGATGGGATTTGGGGAGAGAGAAAGAAAAAATGAAATTGCGGAAAATAATTTTGAAACTTTTTCAGATTGGAGTTCTTGGGCAATTTCATATAGTGCCACTGGCCTAATTTTGCACACCAAACTGTGGATCTGTAAGATTCGAAGAAAGTCTGAGAACGACTGACATGAAGTAGGAGTCCTTTGCTAAGATGAAGTACCATTGTGTTGCTTTCTAGAAGGAACTCCAAAGGGCAATCTAACTGTGTCAATGTCAACCTAAAGCAACCAACTCTGTGACTTTGGGTGATATACAGCATATAAATAGCATTCCCTTCCAGGGAGGAGCACACTTTAACCATAGCTTGCTCACAGAGAGAGGCGACCTGATTTTAAATTGGCCCAGTTGGCGGCGATGTCTTTATGCAGCAGGAGTTATGGAAATAATACTTCCACACAGCCAAAGTTGAGCAGCCGTCACTATCAAAGAGAGTGGTAGTTAAGTCTGTATATGTTCATATTGTCGCTGTCGGGCAGAAACCTCCTAAATCGATAAGTTTTTATGTTTTTTTGTAGATTAACGCTTTTTTTAATTCTTTCTTTATTTTTATTTTATTTATTTATTTATTTTTGTATTTTTTGTATTTGCCCATTTAAAACAACACATTTGTAACAACAGCATACTATGGCGTTTGTAAAGTTATTCACACCTCATTTAACAACAAAATAATCCATAGACTTGGCTGCTACATGACGAGGTGGCAGCCAAGGAGCTGGCTTCTTTCTTTCTTTTCAATTGACTGTTTCTTGTGAAGCTTTTTCCACATTGGTTACAGTTGTACTGTTTCTTATCCCCTTATCCATCCTGTCTTGTTTCTTGTATGGAACAAAATGGCGTTTGTACTGCCCTAAACAAGTACTAAAGTCCATAGACATGGCTCCCGATGTGCAGGTTGGTGCCTTGCATGGTTTCCTCCGCCATCGGTGTATGAATGTGTGAATGTAATGCACATCTATGTAAAGCGCCTTGGATAAAGGCGCTATATAAATGCACCGTCCATTTACCATTTATGTCATAAGTGCTCTAAACAAACATTAAGTATCCCATAGACTTTCCGTTGCCATGACGTAATCTTCAAAAGCCATGTATTGGAGGGGCTAGCGCCGAGATACAGTACAAGGTTTCCACTAGACAGCGATGATATTGCAGTAGTGTTACTCATGGACGACGGAAACACAAAAGACGCATGGTTTAATATTCTCGCCCTGCAGTGTACAAGCCGAGTGCAGCCAAATGGGATGTCTGAGCGTGCCATGGAAGCTGTTATGGCAGCCCCATTTCATAAATGCCAAGTGTGTTTAAACGTGAAAGGCTAAGGCGGGCCCTGCATACAAATCAACCAATTCGAGCCTTTTGTCACATTTGCACAGTGCTGAAGGAGAGTGCTCTGATTTCCTTTTATCCCGGCCCCCAATTGTTTTCTGTTATTGTGGCGGAAGCTTTTGGCTGAGAAAGTTGCCCATCGACAAGCTTGCAGATTATTGTAGACTATGGCAAAAGCTTTCCCCACAATACTGATGCTGGGGTATGTGGTTAAGCAACAGTATACATTAATGTAGAAATACCAACTTTACAATGTTGCAAATAGGATTGCTGTATTCAACATTTTACTTGAGCAAAAGGATCAAAATGTACTTGGGAGTTAGTGGCAAAAGTAAATTAAAGTAGTCAAATTAAAAAAGCTAATCTGCAAGCTAAGACAAAATGTCCATTGTACCTCTGAGATGCAGTAGTGAGAAGTATACGGTATCAACCAAATCTAAATACTCAAGTAAAGTCAAATTCGAACTTTTACTCAAGTTCAGTATACTTGATTAAATTAACTCAGTTACTTTCCACCTCTGTGTGTGTGTGTGTGTGTGTGTGTGTGTGTGTGTGTGTGTGTGTGTGTGTGTGTGTGTGTGTGTGTGTGTGTGTGTGTGTGTGTGTGTGTGTGTGTGTGTGTGTGTGTGTGTGTGTGTATATATCGTCTCTGCCGGGTGGAAACCTCAAGCAGCATTTCTTCTTCAGCCTCCTCCGTGAAGGTCACGTGAGACGGCAAAGGTCACGTGAGACGGCAAAGGTCACGTGAGACGGCAAAGGTCACGGGTGAGACGGCAAAGGTCACTGCCAACAACATCTCCGGCATTCTGCTCACAATCCACCCCCCCCCTCTCCGCTGAGGTGGACATCACCACCACTTTAGAGCAGTGGTTCTCAGACTGTTCTCGTGCCAATTGGACCCCCAAAATCATATGTAGCCTATACTTTGCTAGTATCCCTTTAAGTTAAAGTTACGTTTAAAAAGTTTCCAAACATTTGCGATTCAAAAGCAGATGCATAAGCTTGCAGCTTGTAGAATGTAGCTATTTTTGAATTGCTAACGTAGAAATGGATGAAGTGGTAAAAATGCTTGTGATCCTACATTGACTGCCAAGGACGAGTTAGACGAGGTTTTAGGTTTTTATTGAATTAAGTTAGATTGTTAGATCTCCATTCTCCACCACCGTATGAATAGCTCTCGGTTGCTAGGCGTTGGATAAATTGGAAATGAACCGGAAATGAAAAGGTCCGCCTCCGTCCGCTCAATGTTAACCTATTTTTTAAAATCCATTCATCTCAGATTATTTTCCCAGATTGCGTTTTTGATCATTACAAGCTTTATTCACAGCTCATAACCAAAATGTTGCTGGCCGCGGTTACAACATTTATGTTCCGGGTGGATTAAACTAAGATCGCGCGACACGTTGCACAGCCGGGTTTTACTTCCGGTTCACGGATCAAGTTTTTGGTCTTCAGAATAAGAGCTTGCTCTGAAAAGACGTGACAAGGGCTAAACGCAGCGAGAAACACAGCTGGCAGTAAATGTTTGCGGGGGTCCCCTGGATATTGATATTGATATTGATATTAATACACAGTTTGTACTGGTGTGGGTTTCTGAAGTGTCCACAGCCCTCCTATGAGACACAGACCGAGTACAATAGTCCCATAAGATAATGAGCATTAGTGAGGACCAATTCAGAACAAATCTGACTGAGCAACTTTCACTTGTAGTTGAGTCAATATTTGACCAGAATTCGCCTCATAGCATAATTGCCTAAGTACATCGATTCTTGCATATTTAATTTGCTGCGGTTTGCCTTCACACTGTGCTGTATAACCGCAGCAATTGAAAACGCAGCAGGGACCTTATCAATGTGTTCAATTCATAAACTATAGCCTACACAGTGAAATCTATGGTATTAAAATGATACTCATAACGTGCATGCGTCGTGCCGCCGGGGACTGTATCTCTCTCTCTCACTCTTTCTCTCTCTCTCTCTCTCCCCCTCCGGAGTCCGCACGCACTGTTCCTTTGGGCATAAAGGCACTGAGCACGCTCAGCGCACTGAGCACAGACAGACAGGGCTACTCCCCACACAGTGACAGCACTCCATGTGTACGGCAACGGCACGCACAGACAGACATACAGGCAGAATATTCTGTAGGCTATATACACTGCAGTGTTTTTATGTGTTTCCTTAAGCAATTGGTTAATGTACTAGTCCTCATTTCGACCAGGGCTTCGGTCTCCTCATTCGACCACGTCTATCCACGGTAACGGGACATCTTTGCGCTGCGTAAAATATGCCTCCTCCGTCTCCAACTGTGTTTAGCTCCTCACCCACCACATTGTTTGCTTCATTTCCTTTATTTGCTGTGGATTGCATTCCCACCTGCACCGAATCGTAATCAAATGCGATTGGAAGCGAGGCAAAACCCCCGTTTTTGGTCGGAGTAGAATGCGGTTCTTTGATGCGCATTAGGATTCAAATGATGCTTCACACCTGCCAAACGAAGCACACTTTCCGACAATGTGCAGCAGGATTCGTTTTAATCGCAGTAAAGCTTTCTGGTGTGAAGGTCACCTTAGGCAAAACAATCCTCATGATTAAGTGAATTAGATGACTTAAGCCCAAACCACACCAAAGGGTTGGGTTGGGACAAAACTGTTTTAAGGTAAACCTCATTGAGTTGCAATGAGTTGCATTGGTGTGGTCTATACCTTAAAAAACGTTTTGTCCCAACACAACCATTTGGTGTGGTTTGGGCTTAAGGCAGATAAGTGATTTTTTCTTTTCTTCTTTTCTGAAAACCTTAAAAGATATGACTTTTGTAGGCAATTATGCTACGAGGCTAACAATATACTATATACTTTGACTCAAGTACTGGGGGTTGAGTACTTTTTCCACCACTGCGAGGCTAATCCAGGACACTCAGGAAACTCTATACGGTTCTTATTTTAAACGACAGACCGAGATCTCATATTAAAGCTTGTGACGCTGCAGGTTTCTCCATGGCTGTGGTGAGTCTATAAGCGCGTCGTAGACGCCAGAGTTTTATCTCCTCTTAACGCTCTCCATATCCCCAGCCACGGGGCGCACGCTTTTCAAGTGGAGCTGCTTAATGCCGCTACTTTTATATTATACACACTGGTGTGGGATGTGTGGAGAGAGAGGGAGGGGAGAGCGCCGGAGGAGCAAGGACGAATAAATGAGAAGGCATGCTCAATAGCCTTGTTTTTCCCTTCTTTTTTTTCCGACGATCATTCGGCGGTAGTTCTGTCATAATGATTTCTCCTGGAATAGACGTCAGCTGGCTTTGGCAAGAGACGTTTTCATTGCTGTCGGGTGGAAACCTTGTATGTTCAAAACTGTTTTTTTCGTTATTACTTTCAATTTCGTTTGACTTAGTTCCACAGATACAATAAATGTTGTGAAAATAGCAGATCTACAAGGTTGCTTTTCACATGTTTGCCTCTTTCTTATATTATTTGACAATTTGGCCAATGTTTGACAAGTTTTTATAGTTTGTTGAAGTCTTAGATCACTTCCCTGTCATCTGGGTACCCCCCCACAAAATCACGTGGGGACCCGCATGGGGTTTCCACTTCCGGGCCCCTTCCCTACTTCCTTCACCGATGATACTATCTGTTCTATTTAGTGTACAGTGGTTCTCAAACGTGGAACCCCATAAGTCACACAGGTCCATTTGGTTAAATTTGTACTCTCTCAGAGTTACTGACCCATACATGGTCATTTGGAACACTCAAGGACACTTTTCAGACCCACAGTATAGCTTTTTCATATTTTCAATTTCTTGCATATTTTCCTATATAATGCCTAATTTGCATATTTAAATGTACAATTTGAGAAAATGTGTAATACAATAAATCATTGTCTTCGTGTAAGTTATCAACTGCAGACGTTTCATGGTGATAAGTAACTATTAATTACATTACATACAGTGTATAGGCCTGCTGTATAGGTGAACATTACAAAATGTGTAATAAAATATGAAAATGCTGCTCCTGTGGAAGGGTTATCATTTACTTATATTGACCCTATAAACAATTTAATATAGGTATATGGTTTTGCACACTCAAGTCATAATCAACCTTCCAATTTTGGCACTCTGGCTCATGGACTAAGAACCAAAAAGAACTGAACCGGTTCCCAACCAGTGGAAAAGGGGCCATAGTAAAAAACTAAAGAATATATGCCGTACTCAAGTAAATGTACTTTGTTACTGTCCACCACTGTGTATTGGCATGATCTTATTTATGCTTTTCATCAGGAAAACATTTGTTGTGCACACTAAGGCCTTTCTGGTGCTTTCTCACAACGCCGATCTATAAACCGGTCGATTGACCTTTGAGTAAAATATTCAGTCGGTCTGTAAGTAATTGTTCTTCACTGGAAAAGCATCTGTCTTCTGCTCTGATGTCATTGGACAGATTTAGGTTTTCATACCAGAGGGGGCTGGCCTGTGAGCCAGTGTTTCTCAAAGTGGGGTCCGGGGACCCCTTTCTCACAGAACAATGTTCCAGGGTTCCCCAATAGGCGGCCCGTGGGCCATTTGCGCCCTGCAAAGCGAGTACTCTCTACTGCCCCATCTGGCCAACATCATTTTCTGTTCATATATTCAGAACGGGTAAGGACTAGTATATATATATATATATATATATATATATATAAAACCCCCAATTTTTCACACGTTGCGGACTCGGCCCCAGCCTGGTACCCTAGTCAAAATATGGCCATTGAGGAAAATTAATTGGGGAACCGTAAGGTATTCTGGAATATTGAGACAAAAAGGAAAAATGTGCCTGTTTGTAAATTTCAGACATGAATGTAGTTTAAAGTGCTTTATATTGAATTTAAAAAACACAGGTCAAACAAAGCAATATGTTAAAGTCTAGTCAAGAGTGAAATTAAAACAGTGAAATTAAGAAGCGTAAAATCAGTTAAAAAGATATCAGTTAAAAAGAAAGGCCATATAGAAGTGTGTTTTTAGCTGCCTCTAAAGCCATCTGCCGAGGCTGGTGGTGGTTCTGGTAGAACTTTAGACCCAATTAAACTACTACCACACCAAATTAAAAAGCATATACTTTCATTCCACCACCCCACCCCTCTTGCATCACTCAAACTTCATAAGCTCAGTTCAGATGAGGAACTTTGTGTTTAATTTAGTTCAAGAAGACGTGTGAGAAATGCTGCAGGATTTGATACGCAGCCTTGAAGAAGGCAAATCCTGAGTGACAAATTGACAGTGTAACTTTCGGGTCTATTTTTTTTTACACTCTCAACAGTTAAACTGTCGCTCAGGATTGTGCGTGTCTGGATGCCCTCGTTTCACAATTTGTCAGGACACACATCTTTGACACGACTGGCAAAGCGGATTGGTCCTAGCATCATCCACATGCGTCAGCCATATGTACGCCATGCAGTTGACATCGATAGAACATGGACACATGTTCTTTACAAGATACAAGGTACATACAATGTACCCTATGTACCATAACAACAAGAGTAAAGCATTTTCAACTCCAAGAGTGTACAAATGCAACCAAAATGTACACTCTTGGAGTAACACAATGTTTGAATTAACACTGAGGATTTTGCGGTGCAGTCCACTTGCTCTTGAGTAATAAAAAATAGAATGGAGCCGCAGCTAGTGTAAAATCTACAGAGACCAATTAGAACACCGCTTCCAAGGCCAGAATCAACATGACTGGAGAATGCTTCGGGCTATCAAGTATACAAGTTCCTTTGACAAAAAAATAAACAAAAAAACAAATTGAAAATGTTTCAGGCAGTTGCTGCAAAATGAAAGCATCTCTGGTGCATGAGCCCCACCCCCAACGCCACTGTGTATAAATCCTTCATAGATTCTACTATACTGTCTAGAGCAGTGTTTCTCTAAGTGGGGTCCGGGGTCCCCATGGAGGGAAAACTTACGTAATTTTGTAACTCATTATGTCATATTGTCTCTTTACTGTTAATGGCCTTTAATGTTTGTGTTGGCACCGTTTGTTTTACATCACCATTACATCACCTAATCAACATGAGTTAGACTTTAATATATTAGCGCCCCTCACTTCACACAGGTGTGATTTTGTGTGTGTGTGTGTGTGTGTGTGTGTGGGGGGGGGGGGGTTGTTGTAGGTGTACAGATTGAGTGCTGGTACACTGTACTCTATAAAGGCAGTATAGTTGCTAATAAAGGCAAGTGCAGCCAACCTTATTTTAGGGAGGGCAAAGGCACATTTAATGTTCTCACAGTCCACACGAATCAGTGATTTTAACTTAACTGTTTGAAGTAGTGCTTAGAGAGTTTGAATCAAGATCAAACCGCCCTTTTCCTACTAGCACAGGCCCCTGCAGTGTGTCGACAAACTACAGCATGCTTAATCACATTTCACGCCAAAGCATTAAGCAGATGATGCAATAGTCACCACCGGAGACAACACACACAGTAAATTACATGGTTGTTTAAACATACCAAAGCAGCTTTGGAAATGTCCCCTGTTACAAAGCAGCTCTAGTCAATGAATCAATTATTAGTGCTTTTAGTCAAATTGGTATAGTTGGGCAAAGGTAACAGAAAATGCATGCTCAGGTCAGGATACCAATTTGATGCAATTTGGGATTGAGAAGTCAGACGTATAGTCAGAATATGGGATTAAACAAGTGAAATCAGAATTGATGACACAAATAAATGGACAGATACATTTTGATCTATCTGGAAATATAAAATGAGAAGCTGGTAAATAGGCCTATACTCTCTCCTGATTGGCTGAAATGTTGTCACATACCTGAAAATGTATTTTCTGTATTAAAGAGCTGTCGCTGAACAAACACTTTATGATTACTATCAGAATACCGTGCTTTAACACTCACACGCACACGCACACGCACACACGCACACGCACACGCACGCACGCACGCACGCACGCACGCACGCACGCACGCACGCACGCTCGCTCGCACGCACGCACGCACGCACGCACGCACGCACGCACGCACGCACGCACGCACGCACGCACGCACGCACGCACGCACGCACGCACGCACGCACGCACGCACGCACGCACGCACACACACACACACACACACACACACACACACACACACACACACACACACACACACACACACACACACACACACACACACACACACACACACACACACACACACACACACACACACACACACACACACACACACACACTCGCACGCACGCACACACACACACACACACACACACACACACACACACACACACACACACACACACGCACATATGCACATATTTTTCATTTTACTTTTCTCCACCATAGCCGATACAGTATCTGCTCATTCTGCCAGACAGTAGTCCTATAAGTTGAAATCAACATTATATACTGTTCATTTCTAACACACCGATTTGAAAAGGCTTCTCTCTCTGCATGACTGTATGTAGCAAACCCAATACCAAGTTAAATAATCCAATCAATTATCAGTCGACATAATTAGTCGACGAAGGACGTCTTCAGGTCAAGGACAGCCTCACCATACTGTAACTGCAGTCTGAACTCACTCAACTCAGTGTGTGAAAATGTAACCAATGGACCCATACGGGTCCATTTGGTTACATTTGCACATGCACACTCAGTGTAGGCCTTCAATACCAAGTCAAGACTGCCAATACCAAGTTGAATCATCTAATCAATTAGTCGACACATTAATATTAGTCGATGTATTCAGTCATGTAACTGAGTGTGCAAATGTAACCAAGTGGACCCTTATGGATCCATTTGGTTACACTTTGCACACACTCAGTTTAACCAAAGTGCACTCACTTTGCACACACTCAATGTAAATGGATGATCCATTATGGATCTTTATGGTCCACTTGGTTTACACTTGCACACACTCATTCTCAGATTTATAATTGAACGCACCATTTAGCAGCATGCAGTAGGCTAGTAGTAGTAGTAGTAGTAGTAGTAGTAGTAGTACTGTAGTTTTAGTAATAGCCTAAAACAGGACCGGTGAGCGGTGACTCACCTATGGACGTTCATCTCCTGCGGTGGCTTGGTGGCTTTATCGTAGGCGATTTTCGCCGTGATCCCGATGACGATGACGAGCGCTATGACGCCGCAGGTGATGTACACCGTGGTGTTGGTCTGGTCCAGCGCCGGGTCGTACGTGTCCCCCGTGGGCGCCGGGGACGGCGGCTGCGTCTTGATCCAGTCGGGCGTGTTGTAGTTGGTGCACGTCTTCTGCTCCACGCGCTTGCTCTTGTCCGCGCAGCAGAAGCGCAGCATGCAGCTGCCGCAGCAGTAGCGGTGGTCCGTGTTGTTGCACGAGAACTCCTTGTCAAACGCGCCGCTCACGTCGTAGTAGCCGAGGCACGTGTCGTGCTGGACGCCGGCCGGGGGCGCCTGCAGCTGGGTGGTGATGCCCCGACCACCGCCGCCGCCGCCGGGGGCTCCGGGCACCGCGGTGCTGCTGTTGCCGATCGCCTCCTTCATCTGGTTCCGCTGGTTCCGCTTCGGAGGCGGTTTGCTCTTCTTGTTCTGCGCCGCGGCGCACAGCACGTTTAGCGGGTCTAAGTAGATGAAAAGCAGCAGGAGGTGTTTTATCCCCATCGCTCCTCTGTCCGTGTTTTTCTTTTTTCCCTCCACTCTGGTTTGTTTCTCTCTCTCTCTCTTTATTTTTGGCCGTTTCCACCCCAACTTCTCTCACCGAGCGGAGCCTTTATTAGTTGCCGATTTTCTCAACGGTTCTTCGCGGGAGTTCTTCATTCCAGATGCTCCCACCACAGGTGATGGTCAGCGGTGTCATGCTCCGGTCTGTGCGCTGAGAAAGAATCAACCCGCAGTGAGTCAGTCGGAGGAGCGGCACTTAGCGCGTGGCGCGGCCAAAGTGGAGTTTCTTCGGTCATCCGGTGGTGTGGGGTGTGGAGGAGGGTGGTGGAGAGAGGGGGTGGAGGGTTCGACCCTCAAAGAGCTGATCCAAGAGTTCTGTCTTCACCGCGGACTGAGGCAAAACTCAGATTTTGTCCTATGAACAAAGACAGACAGCCAGATATATGAAACAGCGAGTTCCTAACTAAGTGATATAGTTTATGCATGCCTTTGTAACTCTGACAGCCTATGGTGTGCAAAAGTGACCAAATGGACCGCCACAATATCAGAGTTAAATTGACGCTCAGCATTTATAAATTAATGGTCGTCCGAACTCCGATATGTGCAGTTTCAGCACCCTAGCCTGGACAGCTCCGCAGCACTTTTGCCAACAGAAATGAGACATTGTGAAATCTTCTTCTTTGATTTAATTATTATTATTATAGGCTAGCTTAGCTATATGCCTATTATAACGACTTTTGTAGCTCGTTATTCTGTAAGAGAACATCTCGTTGTAAAGGCTACACACGAGAGCAATCTAGAAATAAAAACATGAAATCATCATCATTGTTCCCTTACCTCACAGCAAATGTTCCGTCTTTGTTGTTCCCAATACACATGAGTGGGGGTTTGATCCTAAACTTTGTTACAGTTTAAGATACATGAAAAGCGTCGAGTATAGGCTGGTATAGCCTATAACAACAGACGGACATGCAGCGGTGTCCTGCGAGTGGCCGCCTGAATCCAAGAACCTTAGAAAGACACGAGGAGGCAAAACTCTCTCTCTCTCTCTCTCCCTCTCCCTCTCCCTCTCTCTCTCTCTCTCTCTCTCTCTCTCTCTCCCTCTCCCTCTCCCTCTCCCTCTCTCTCTCTCTCTCTCTCTCTCTCTCCCTCCCTCTCCCTCTCCCTCTCTCTCTCTCTCTCTCTCTCTCTCTCGCACGCACGCACACACACACACACACACACACACACACACACACACACACACACACACACACACACACACACACACTGCACAACACAACAGTTTGCAGAATTACAGTACAATTTAAGCACAACTCAATACAAAGACTGTTAATGTGAGTGTGACTAAAGTCAGTCACCATGCAGTCATATCGCCTGTCGCGGTGTTTGTTTGCGTGCGTGTGCAAACAAATGGCTGCTGGCTGTGGGAGAGGGACAGAACATGAGTACATACCGTAAATTCGGGGTTAATTTAACTCCGAGAGTGCACGACCCTGTAAAGGTGGAAATACTCAAGTGCAGTAAAACTTTTACTGTAAAAGTACTTGCCTTAGTTGCCTATACAGACTAGTGAATGCACCTCTGGAAAGTCTCATCCATTGCGCAGGCGGTTTCATAATGTGGGTTGTTGTACTTGTAGGCTACAATAGAATTCCAATCAGCCAAATCATAGTTTTCCATTTGCTTGAAGCAGCAGATCATGCAAGGGAATTTAACTCTGAAGGGTATAGTCATGGACCAAGTGGTTCAAGAGCATTCAGTGATTTGAGTGATTTGGAAAACCACCCAGTCCGCCCCGGTAACAAAATGTGCACATGCACGCTCTACAGTGGGGGGAAGTGCAACAGGCCAACAGCATGTGCACCAAGGCCCGCCCCCACTCGATCATGATTGGAGGCATCCTGATTGGATGAAGGCTTTGCCACCCACCAAAACTGAAACTAGGGTTTTTTGACCACAGGGGCTCACTGGGGACAGGGAGGAACTCCTTATATGGTCAGCACACTCTATAGTAGGGAGGATTATCCAGAAAAAAAGAAAAAATAAGTGATATTTAGATTAAGTCAAATCACTGAATATACCTTTACTGAAAAAAAAAAAAAAAAAAAAGTTCCTATCGCACAAAGATTTGGTGCTCCCACCTCACTTGTCCTCACACGTGTGTGCCTGCGTTGCACATCAAGCAGACAAGAAGAGGGCCCCAATGATGATGATGATGATGATGATGATGATGATGGGCTGTTTTGACGAATGCATCCCGACCGTGCATGCCCGGGGTGCTCCGGACGAAAGAGCTTTGAAAATGAGCCCCCCGTCACTCTGTCAGTCAGAACGGCATGCACGTCAGGTGGCGTGTTGAGCGGGATGGGGAAGAGGGATTGTCCATTAGCGTTTAACAGCGCTGAGAGCGCACAACGCTAGTCTCAGCACAATGCACTGACAGGTAGAACCGCTGGCTCCACATCAGTGGCACTGGCACAACAAGACGTACTTTTGCTTTTAAGTAAAAGTCGCAATACCACAGCGTAGAAATACTCTGTTTTACAAGTAAAAGTCCTCTATACAATACTTACAGTATAAGTAGGCCTACCTCAGAAATGTTCAGTTGAGAATAAATCACACTTGTGTGAATTGAGCGGTGCCTTTTATCATGATGATGTATATTGACCCACATGACATCACAGGGGAAGAGCATAGACACACAAACACACTAAAGCCACACGGAGCAGTTAGCACCGCTCAAAAAACAACAAGGCACAGCTAGGCTGGTTCATCTTTGAACAAAAAACAACACTTTCTTTTTTGCTTTTATGGCCTTCTTCAGGGTATATGTAAAGTTTAAAATAAAGTCTGCACAACAGAATAGCTCCTCAGTCATTACATGGCACAGACATGGTACACAATGGTTTGGCCACAGTTAGCCTATAGGAAGACACCACATAAACAAGCCTATATAAGCATGGGTACCATAGCCCAATATCCAGTCCATCATATAAGAAAGATACCACTAGCTCAGATATAAGTATACGACTTAACCACATAAACCCTATATGGTTGACCAGTGAATTTTCTGTTTTCTGTTATTGTGGAGCGGAAAGCTTTCACTGAAAATAGCCAATTGACAATTACGCTGTGTTGTGAGCTTGTCGATCTGCTATTTTCTGCGTGGTTAAGTAAAATTAGCCTACTTAATGACTTTCCACCAGTGTTTAGAGAGTGCACAGCGCTGGCCTCATGCAGGAAATGACTGAGCTCCACATTGGGCCGAGTGTTTTCATTGAGTGTTTGTTCAATAACAGAGGCCTTCTCGTCTATCCACCATAGAAACAGAAAATATATTTTTTACCCAATTTTCTCCCCAATTTAGTCGCTAATTAATTCCTCCCCATGCACACGTGTGTGTGTGTGTGTGTGTGTGTGTGTGTGTGTGTGTGTGTGTGTGTGTGTGTGTGTGTGTGTGTGTGTGTGTGTGCGCGTGTGCGTGTGCGTGTGCGTGTGCGTGTGCGCGTGTGCGTGTGTGTATTGTCACGTCTCATTTGAGACGTCATGCAAGAAAAAACAAGATCATGTTCATCTAGGAGTGTCAAGGATATATATGTAGCAGAGTGGCTCTGAGCCTCTGCCTGATGGCCTCAAAAGTCTAATATCTCCCCTGGTCCATAGGGGAGATCCCTTTGGTCTAGTGGTTAAGATATTGCACTTTCACGCGGGAGACCCAAGTTCAAATCCTGGGCGTTACATATAGACACAAGAAAGTCTTACGACTTATTTTCTCACCTGCCCAGTGAGGAACCCCCACCGGGAGGATGTAGCCTACTGTTGAGCCTTCATCCTACTCCTCCCGCCCAACACTCCCTGCTGACAGGTGCCGCCCCCCCAGCCCGTGCATGGATTACGTGCAGTGACATCTGATATAGGCTAAGAAGCACTTAACAAATATAATGTCTTATAATTACTTCCCCAAAATACATCACTTACAACACACTTACTGTACAGCACATCACTTACAACAATATCAGGCTTTAAGGCCGATATTGACTCTGTCGGGTGGAAACCTCATCATATCCAAATCTAGCTTTCAGGGACAAAAAGTGAAAACATGAAGATAAAGGTTTCTGCCCGACAGCGACGATAATACTATACTATACGACACAGACCGAAAATAGACAATCTACAAGCCCTGCAACGCGCTGGGAGTGTTCAGTTCATGTATGTTCAGAGACTGTCAGACACTACTGCTCTTGTAATTGTCACGTTGATATAAGTGTGGTGAATATGCCCCATATTCTCTCTCTCTCTCTCTCTCTCTCTCTCTCTCTCTCTCTCTCTCTCTCTCTCTCTCTCTCTCTCTCTCTCTCTCTCTCATGCACTTGGTCTATATTTTCTCTTTCAATCAGGGATTTCATGAGCTGATAGCTCAGAGCACCATTCAACTAAAACGCATGGCCCACTTCTCATGCTGAGGGAAATTGTTCTGTTCTGCAAAAATAGAGAGAAAATAAATTCTGCAAAAATAGAGAGAAAAGAAAACATACTAGACCCTTAACATGCGCGCCTCTGTGCACATATTCACACACATGCGAGCGTGCGCGCACACGCACGCGCACACGCACACACACACACACACACACACACACACACCCACACACACACACACACACACACACACACACACACACACACACACACACACACACACACACACACACACACACACACACACACACACACTCATTCATTTGTTTACATAATATGTTACATTTTCAATAAAGATGTCAATTTCATGAGATCACTGACCCCCCAGATCATGATGTCAAAACCCTCTTTAAGTCTGAGCGTGAACAAATGGAACCAAATGTTCCCATCATTTATACAAGTCCATTTTGGTCCTGTGTTAAGTGTCATTTAAAACCAGTGCCTTGTACCAGTGGTTCTCAAACTTTTTCATGCCACCACCCCCAAATGAATATGTATGTGGTAGCAGACCCTCGACCCTGAAGAGAAGATTTGTATAACTGTAAAGTATACAAAAATAGCAGACGTACAAGGCTATAATTGGCGCACTGTGATCTTGTAGATCTGCTATTTTTTGAATAGCCAACATATAAATGGATAAAGTGGTTAACATGATTGTGATGCTATGTCACTTCTGCTGGGGACTCCCATGGAACCCCCAGGACCCCACATTGAGAACCCATGCCCTATAACACCATTCAACCAGAGGTGTGTTTGGATACGTCTCTGTTCTAATAGCCACACTGTCTCTCAGATTTATACATAATGCATCAATGTCACATTATTTACTGTGTGACAGGTCCACTCTGAACACCAATACGACGCACACAGGCTGGTTGGAGCTGTAGTTTATCTTCATTTGATCACTTTGTCGTGGGTACGGTACACATGCTCTGTGGTCTGCCATATAGAGTTGACGTCTTAAGTAATTGACGAAAGCATGACTTATGTTGTCGCTAGTTCAAGCAGAAACCATTTATCGCTATATGTCATCTTTTCATGTTTTTTTTTTACATTAAGGCTGTGGGCTGTGGGTTGTTTATAAATATGTAACCAATCAAATGTATTAACAAGAGCTTCTGACTAATGAACTAACTACATTAGATCCACTGGAACATATTCATGGTGGGGTTTTTTTACATTTCCTGAATGCCACCACCTGAAAAGAAATTTTCACTAATACAGATTGTAGAAAGCAAAGTTGATACATTTGACATGATTATTGTGCATACAATCTCAAAAGATATATTTTATGGAATTTGGGGATTTTCGGGCATGAAGGGGTTAATAAGCATTAAGTAATACTAATAATGCATTAATCATAAATCAAATACGTTGTGCATATCCACTTTCTTTCTTTTGGGTGGATCTTTTGTGTTTAGGGCATTAAGGGGTTAATAACTAAAAATGCCCAAGGGATATCACCGGGCACCCTCCTGAATTATTAAGAGGTGACCCCAAGCTACAAGAATCAGTTGAGAAAATAACTTTTACTGACGAAACCACGTTCAGCCAAAAATCAGCCTTCTGCTCCCGGACTAGAAAGAAAAGAAATGGTTTTGGACATGCAAAGCTTTCCACCCGACAACAGTGAAGCTATGCAATGTGTGTCAAGGAGTTCAAAGAACTTGAGTACATAACAGAAAGTCTGAAAAGAAAAGGACAGCTCACTGATGCTGACACAGTAGGATACTGCAGAGTTTGAAATTATTTGGATTGCTCATGCTATATAATCTGGTTTACAGCAATATTTCCTTTTTGCAGAATGCCCTCTCAGTCGAAAGGCTCAGGAGAAGAGGCCACCATTTTCAACCTTATTGAGGGGCGCTAGCCCATCCTATGTCCAGCTTTGAGGGTTTGTGTAAACACAAACATTGTCCTAACACAAACATTGACTGCCTTTGACAATGAATGGCCACTTTTGAGTGTTTGTGCAAACACTAACATTTGAATACCATTGTGTAAACACAGACATTTAGTAAACACAAACATTGAAGACAAAAGTGAGGACGTAAATTGTGATTGGCCGGAATGAGATGATGTTTGGTGATGTATGATCATAAGAGCGCCCCTCAATTAGTCACTTCACACGGGTGTGGTTTTTATTATCCTTTCTAATGCTCTCATTGCATGACATACAGTATCACTGTGTTGCATTTGGTGGGCTGTGGACAGCTCATAAAGCTGCCTACCCATGACAACGTTGAGGCGATTCCAAGATAATAGAAACCCCACACACATGTGGTATCTGAATTTACAGAGACCTAAACAAAACTGGAGAGCAGAAGAGAATTTGAAGAGAATTTGTCCAAGAACATGAAATATTTAGAATTATCGGTTCCTACTATTCCTCACGCACGCACGCACGCACGCACGCACGCACGCACGCACGCACGCACGCACGCACACACACACACACACACACAATAGATGCCATTGTTCTTGCATTCAAAATAAATAACACAAATAAAAAGCACCAATGATGCCATATTGTTTGTCAAGTCTCTTAGCTGTCGACAGCCCTCATCCCTGCAGTGCAGACACAGCGTGAGTAGACAGAAACGGTGCCATAATGAGCATTCATGACTCCTTTAAAATGAACAAAGTGCAAATAATCTCTTGAATCCTTGACCCTCACGGGAAGTCTGTCTGAGGAAGAAATAGTTCTCCTAATTAGGTGATGTGACTTCAACCGAGTCAAGAGTAGCGAAGTGATAGGACATGTAGTCTTTGATTAAAAGAAATGTATTTTTATATGGGAGCCGCTTTCATTTGCAAAACCGACGGGTGGAACTGGAAATGTCTTGTGACCCTGCGTCGTTGCATTGGCATGAATTAGGCCACGGGCCACCATATCTCGAGAGTGTACAAATGGAACCAAATCAACCTGTAAGAGTCCATTTGGTTCCCTTTGTACTGTACACTCTCAGAGTTACGGATCTGTAAGAGTCTATTTGTTTCCTGCAGTTAATCTGAAAACTCACCTCTTCAGACGCCACCTTTGTTTGTGTCCGGATATCTCAGTTGGTAGAGCCTTTGGAGTGGACCACAGGTCATGGGTTCGATTCCGGGCACCGGCCGCCAACTCAAGCACATGAGTAGCACGGCTTGTGTGGAAAGTTGTGCGATAACTAAGTACTGGGGAGTTGATATGGTACTTAACTCATAAAATAATAATGTGGAAAAAGCGGCACTCCAAAATAAACATGATAAATTGCATCTGAGCCAGTCTTGCATCTTTTATTTTGGAGTGCCGCTTAATTCTTCCACTTAGTTGGTTTATGAGTTAAGTTATTTTCAAAGCTGAGCAAAAGGGCCAGAGGAAGCGCACCTGCTTTTCTTTCTGGAACTGATGGTACTGTAAGTGTGCATGGCACCTCAGCATGCAATCTCCCAGGGGTCTAGCACATTTGTAATGGGGATAGACTTTTTGGCACAGACAGCAAGGTTCTAGGGAGGGATAGGGAGACTAAACTGGTGGTGGCCAACTCTCTTATTTTGTGCCACTTGTGCAGACTGCTCAGGGTCATATTAGGGATGGGGCCCAGAACCCATGTAGGAACCAGTTCAGAGAGCTCAACTGGCACCCATACAGTAGAATCCAGGGTTACCATGGAAATCAAATGATGGCGAGGTCCCAATATTTTTTAAGACATGTTTACTCGGCTAAACGAGGTACACAACCATTGCACAGGAGCCAGTATAGCAGATGTGCGCCCTCCTGCTTTTGGGCAAAGGATCATTTACTTACGGTACATACTGTAGGAGCCACACATGTGGAACGACCTCAAAATCAATGTCAAACTGACAACCAATCTGAGGCATTTGATGTATGTGATTAATTGCTTACTGTAATTTGCTTTGGATAAAGAGCGCCTGCTAAATGCTTTAATTATAAATGGTAACTAAGAATAATTCAGCTGGGGACCCCCCTGTAACGCCCTCAAGGACCCAATGCAGGGTCCCATACCCCACTTTGACAAACACTGCTGTAAGGTGCAATGCGTCGTGGTGGCTGATTAACTCCAATTGAGGAGTCATTAGTATTCCTGTTGGATCATCACACGCACACGCTGTTGATGAAGATCACTACTGACACCTCTATAATTGTGGGATACTTTAGAATTTGGTCTGGCTGACCGACTCCTTCCAAGAAAGAGAGAGAGAGAGAGAGAGAGAGAGAGAGAGAGAGAGAGAGAGAGAGAGAGAGAGAGAGAGAGCCTCTCCCTCAGGGAGGACAGAGATGTCGCAAATCACTGTTCCTGAACCTTTTTCGAGCTCTGGACCGCTAGCATATTTTGAACAATCCTCAAGGACCACGCCACCCGATTCTGTTTAACTTTCAGTGCTATTCTGGGGACCAGGGGTCTTAGCGTTTTTTAGTTTTTGTTTATGTTTTGTTTTGTTTTTGTTTTTTCAGTCCAAGCTGAGAGAGAGATGAAACACGGACTGCCCACTAAATATTGTACAGTATAATACAAAATATGTTGCAGATTAAACCTTTTCATATATTTCATCTTAAACTTGTTTGCCAACACTGTCATTGTGTTGTGTTGGCTACATGGTAAGGTGTATTTTCAGACATGACGCCATTTCGCACCTGGCAAATGTCCCAGTTTCTCCATGAAAAGGTTTGGATTTCCCACTGATTTGCCCATGAAATGCCAATGGCAGGCCCTTATAAATTCTCAAATATATCATCATCATCATCATCATCATCATCAATCATCATCATCATCATCATCATCATCATCATTTCTAGTCACTTATTTATTTATTCTCAATAATGAATATGACTGAAACACACACAATGTGGTCATTTGTGTTTCACGTTCAATGGGCTCTATATGCAATGCACGCTATTTTGGAAAGAACTTGGGCCACTTCCCTCACTGGCTCAAAGGAAAGTGCATGGAAACACTTTGCTACACCTGTGGGGCTCAAAGTGCCCTTGAGTGTGTTCCACTTCCAAATGGCCCTGTACAGGTCTGTAACCCTGACAGTGTACAAATGGAATGAAATGGACCTCATAATTATTTTGTTATTTTTGGTTCTTTTGGTTATGAGTTATTTTGCGTGCATAGAGCCCATTCTGCATACTGAGCCAATCAAACCAAGCTGTGGAACAAAGGACAGGAACTAGTTATGCACAGAGCCAATTTGACAAGTTGACCCGGATCCTCCGGTGATCTATACTTATACTCAGCCCTATAATTATTCGCCTCTAATACACAAATCTCTTTGTCAAAAAAGATAGCCAAAAGCAGATCTACAAGCTCACAATGTGCGCCGCAATGTGATGTGGCGTGAGCTTGTACGTGTATTTTCGCCAAACGTCCGCCCCCAGGAACCGGTACCCTTAAGGTTGTGATTAAATAGCCTATATGAAGTTAAAAACGCTCGTCCAACCCTTAAATATACACTCAGGTTCACAGTGTATCATCGCTGCTTTTTTCCCCGACATTGCTAACACATTTTTATACTGACAGTGACTGAAACATTACGATGGCGGGTCCCCAGTCTTTCTAAAAGGGTCCTTCCATTGCCTCTTTCTCGTCTGTGCTTTAGGCATGGCCCACTTTCACACTGCATGGGTGAGATTCAACACTTTGTAAAATGAGCAGAGCACGCACACACGCGCACACACGCACGCACACACACGCACGCACGCACTCACACACACACATACACAGTGCATATGTGAGATTGAGAGCTGGATTGTCTGCTGTCGGCCGGAAACATTGTATGAAACTGTTATTCCAAAACAACCTGTGATTCCAATGGATTCAATTAAGTTATTATTCAGTTAAATGGTAAATGGTGCATTTATATAGCGCCTTTATCCAAGGCGCTTTACAGAGATTGTGCATTACATTGATACATTCACCCATTCACACACACATTCATACACCGATGGCAGCGGAAACCATGCAAGGCACCAACTAGCACATCGGGAGCAATTAGGGGTTCAGTGTCTTGCTCAAGGACACTTCGACAGTAACTTTGATTGATTGAAAAATGTATTAACAGTTTGCAGAATTACAGTACATTTCAAGCACAAACTCAATACAAAGGCTGTTAACTGTGAGTGGACGACCAAATTAAGCATTACACTTGTTTCCAATAGGGTCCACAATGTTCAATTCATCAAAAACATTGAATACAATGTTTACGTACAAATAGACACTTCTATATAGACAAAGGACAGAACAGGAATTCATCATAAAGGAGGTAAAAAGGGAAAAGAAACATATACAGGGGAGGAAGGGGGGTGGGCGGTGGGGGGGATTCACAAACTCTGGGGGAGCCCGGGTTTGAACTGGCAACCTTGCGGTTACCATCCAGGCACTCTACCCCTGAACCACCCCCGCCCAGTTACAAGCTCATTAATACTTTTCAGAATGCTTCAATACAAAAAAGGTCCTTAAAGTAAAAAAAAAGTAGCAGATCCACAAGCTCGAGAGGCCGACGCCTCTCGAGCTTGTGGATCTGCTATTTTTTTTTCTTTTTTCTTTGCGCCGCGTTTCGCAATGTTGTGGTATGATCAAGTAGGGCGTTGATTTACGAAGAAAAAAACCAACCCACTAAATGTTAAAAATATTGAGATGTGAGGTTTCTGCCCGACAACAGCGACATATATATGCAGGTTATCAGCAGTGTATGTAGGTTTCGTCCTTTGAGGCAAGCAGGCTTGCTAGCGCATACTGTACTCTCTGGACTAGCCCAGTTCTATCTGGGGGGGGGGGGGGGGGGGGTTGTTGCACTGCCCTGCAGTACACACTACTGTAGAAAATCCACAGTGCTCAGTTTAACTCCAAAAAGAGTGAGTGTGTGCGTGCGTGCGAGAGAGAAAGAGGAAAGAGAGAGAGAGAGAGAGAGAAAGAGGAAGAGAGAGAGAGAGAGAGAGAGAGAGAGAGAGAGAGAGATAGAGAGAGAGAGAGAGAGAGAGAGAGAGAGAGAGAGAGAGAGAGAAAGAGGAAGAGAGAGAGAGAGAGAGAGAGAGAGAGAGAGAGAGAGAGAGAGAGAGAGATAAAGAGGAAAGAGAGAGAGTGAGAGAAAGAGGAAAGAGAGAGAGAGAGAGAGAGAGAGAGAGAGAGAGAGAGAGCAAATGTGAACATGAAGATGTGTAATGAACTCAAGCCCAAGACATATCTGTACCAGTTAATAAACTATCCTAGTGTTGTTAGATGATTGTGAAAGAGACAGTACACCCACAACTAGGCGATAAGGCGCGAAAAAAAATCGCTCACGGCAGGAGTCTCTTCCTGGTTTTAGACAGCTGCGGTGGATGGAAATGAAGCTCCATGCGCACCGTCGGCAAAGCGTTTCCGGTTTTCTGGCCGACGCGGAATTTTGCCATGTGGGTGGAGCTTCATTTTCATCCACCAGCTGTCTAAAAACCAGGAAGAGACTCCTGCCACGAGCGATTTTTCGTCGCACCTTGACGCCTACAATAAATGTGGGTGTAGGCCTACTGAGAGAGTGCGTTTATGTCAAAACGTGCCAGGCGACAACGTCTCTTCTTGCATCACTGTGACAGCACAGGGGTTGGTAGCAGCAGCCAGTCAGTATAGAGACTTATATGTATAGGAGACGTGAGGTTGTTGCTTTGGATCGCCTCGGCGAACAGATGTGCACGGACCGCCTCCCTGGTGCGATTGGACAGATGCCCTGGACCTCCACGCCACCCTGGACACCGTGACCTGTGACACGTGCAGTGCCACCTGTGGGGGCGCTCGACATTAATTGATCAGCTACAGCTAATTGACACTGTCGGTGTCAGCCTGCTTCTGTACAGTACGCCTCTTGAATTATAATGCGGTAGTTCTCAAACATGTTCAGGTCCTTGACATGCATCGCATTTCAGACAAAAAGTTAAAAGAACACCTTATGCAAACAAGCATCGACTAATCCCCAGAGGTAGGCCTACAATGCTTTATGTGTTGTGCAGGATGTTTTAATATTGCGTCTTCTTATTTAGATAATAGTTATTGTAAAGTTGATGTAATTAATGTTTTTGTTCAAATGTTTCTCTGCTTTTCTCATGAGCTAATGGGGATCCTAATACCAATTAAACTATTTGAGAGTTAAACACCCTTAAGGGGTCATTTGGAACCGGAACCCTCTCAGGGGACCATGAGGGTACCTGAACCACACTTTGAGACCCACTGGTGTAGCGGAGTTTTTGATTGATTGATTGAAATATTTATTAACAGTTTGCAGAATTACAGTACATTTCAAGCACAAACTCAATACAAAGGCTGTTAACTGTGAGTGGACGACCCAATTAAGCATTACACTTGGTGTTTCCAGTGTTTCCAGTGAGCCAACAACTGTCATGGTTTGAGTATTTGGTGCTCCTCTGGTGGCCATTTTGGACATTGTTTTTGCCCTGCTTTTGTGTTTGGTTTTCCCCATAGATATATATAAACTCTAGTTCAGTCAGACAACTCACGAATAGTTAAACCAATATTTATTACAGAATGAGTAATGAGTGTGCATATGATATTAGACTTGGCGTTCGGCTCTGCTGGATTTCTCCCTGCTCGGCATGGTTAAGCAATAACACAGAATATAAAGAGCAGGGAGATAGATATACAATAACCCCCCATGGGGAACATAAATAGCAGAGCCCACCGGTGGTGCTGGGGAGGTGGTGGGAAAAAACATCACATACAACCAGGGACCATATGCAGAGGAAGGCAGGAAGAGCATGCAGACTGGTGAGCTTAAGTAGCCCGCCCAATTGGTCAGCTGACTGCCGCATCGGCGAATGACGTGAGGGACTTGCACACACTTGTACACCCACATAGTAATGCAGCATGTTAACCCCTTGAGTATAGTATGCGCCTTGAGCATGGCATGAACCCCCTTGAGGTTGTCTGAATGAACTAACTCCGCAAGCTACGTCTCATATAGCTCACCCGCGCTGTTGGCCAATGGAGAGCGACGTCGTTACGTGGCGGCCATCTTACCTCGGGCCACATAACATTGTGTCTATGGGGCATGTACTCTTAAATGACCATAACTTGCTAAATTTTCAACCGATTTTCAAACGGTTTGGTTTGTTATAAACGTCAGAGACGTCCGCATACTTATATGCTTTTATACGACATTCATATAAAAAAGAATTAAGCAGATAAGCCACGTTGACAACGTTTGTAATAATAAACGTTTGTAATAAACCAACCCGTTTGTAAATCCGTCAAGATTTGAGCGAGTTATGACTGTTTCTGTTTGAGCTGCCATTGAACATACTGTACTGTAGCCCCGAAGTAAGATGGCTGCCGGGTGAACGACGTCAGAAACTCCGCCTTGAGCCATCTAGAGTTTATATATATCTATGGTTTTCCCCACCTCATGCTAACCACTACACCTGAATTTGTTTGAGTGATTGCCTTGATTTGTTTCTATTTTAACCCTTTTTTCAAGGTACTTTACTGGAATTAAGCCTGACTATTTACTGCTGTGGTTTATGTTTATATATCTTCTGCGCTTTTCGACTTTGACACATGACGAATTGTTCTTTGGCGAAGACACTGAACCCTTGCCTCCAGTGGTTGCCACCATTCACCTCCCAATGTATGAATGAATGGACCATTGTAAAGCGCTTGAGTAAGCACGTAGTGCATAGAAAAGTGCTATAAAAATGCAATCTATTATTATTATTATTATTATTATTATTATTATTATTATTATTATTATTATTATTATTATTATTATTATTATTATTATTAATGGGTTAAGATTTCAAATAATAATCATAATAATAATAAAAGCTCTGTCAAATATCACATGTTGCCATTCATCCGTTTCTTAATAGCCGCATATGGAGAAATTGAACAGGCTGTTTGGAATCTCATCTGGCCCCATGATGTGTGACTGGGGTGATGGAGATCAGAGCTTACATGTGGAGACGTAAATCCTGTTAGAGACATTCTAATGTCTGGATGGAAAGAGGACCACCTCGGGTGTCCTCCACCACCAATGGCGGAAAGTAACTAATTACGTGTACTCAAGTACTGTTTAGGTACACTTTTCAGGTATACTTTCACTCTACTTGATTTGTATTTTATTTCCAGTTTTCAATACTCTAAACTTCTACTCCACTACTACAGAGGCAAATGTTGTACTTTTACTCCACTACATTTATTTGGCATCTTTACTCAGAAGTTCCTTTGCAGATTTAGATTATGATTAGGGTTGTCCCGATCGGATCGGGTGATCGGTGACCGATCACGTCATTTTCAAATGATCGGAATTGGATCGAGAGCCAAAAAACGTGATCGGGACATCCGTATTATATCCATATCATGATATTAGACTGGAAATTGTCTGTGATTTGGGATATTGTACTATTGTGATATGGCATAAACGTGTTCTAAAAAATATAAATATCGGATCGGGAAAAATCGGTATCGGCAGATGCTCAAAAATCAAATGATCGGAATCGGATCGGGAGCACAAAAACGTGATCGGGGCATCCCTAATTACAAACATATACATTGATTAACCAATTAAGTCCTATATTTTTGCAGTTCGGCATTTTGAAAACAAGCTTTTGTGTTTGGTTTTCCCCATAGATATATATAAACTCTAGTTCAGTCAGACAACTCACGAATAGTTAAACCAATATTTATTACAGAATGAGTAATGAGTGTGCATATGATATTAGACTTGGCGTTCGGCTCTGCTGGATTTCTCCCTGCTCGGCATGGTTAAGCAATAACACAGAATATAAAGAGCAGGGAGATAGATATACAATAACCCCCCATGGGGAACATAAATAGCAGAGCCCACCGGTGGTGCTGGGGAGGTGGTGGGAAAAAACATCACATACAACCAGGGACCATATGCAGAGGAAGGCAGGAAGAGCATGCAGACTGGTGAGCTTAAGTAGCCCGCCCAATTGGTCAGCTGACTGCCGCATCGGCGAATGACGTGAGGGACTTGCACACACTTGTACACCCACATAGTAATGCAGCATGTTAACCCCTTGAGTATAGTATGCGCCTTGAGCATGGCATGAACCCCCTTGAGGTTGTCTGAATGAACTAACTCCGCAAGCTACGTCTCATATAGCTCACCCGCGCTGTTGGCCAATGGAGAGCGACGTCGTTACGTGGCGGCCATCTTACCTCGGGCCACATAACATTGTGTCTATGGGGCATGTACTCTTAAATGACCATAACTTGCTAAATTTTCAACCGATTTTCAAACGGTTTGGTTTGTTATAAACGTCAGAGACGTCCGCATACTTATATGCTTTTATACGACATTCATATAAAAAAGAATTAAGCAGATAAGCCACGTTGACAACGTTTGTAATAATAAACGTTTGTAATAAACCAACCCGTTTGTAAATCCGTCAAGATTTGAGCGAGTTATGACTGTTTCTGTTTGAGCTGCCATTGAACATACTGTACTGTAGCCCCGAAGTAAGATGGCTGCCGGGTGAACGACGTCAGAAACTCCGCCTTGAGCCATCTAGAGTTTATATATATCTATGGTTTTCCCCACCTCATGCTAACCACTACACCTGAATTTGTTTGAGTGATTGCCTTGATTTGTTTCTATTTTAACCCTTTTTTCAAGGTACTTTACTGGAATTAAGCCTGACTATTTACTGCTGTGGTTTATGTTTATATATCTTCTGCGCTTTTCGACTTTGACACAGTGCATAGAAAAGTGCTATAAAAATGCAATCTATTATTATTATTATTATTATTATTATTATTATTATTATTATTATTATTATTATTATTATTATTATTATTATTATTATTATTATTATTATTATTATTATTATTAATGGGTTAAGATTTCAAATAATAATCATAATAATAATAAAAGCTCTGTCAAATATCACATGTTGCCATTCATCCGTTTCTTAATAGCCGCATATGGAGAAATTGAACAGGCTGTTTGGAATCTCATCTGGCCCCATGATGTGTGACTGGGGTGATGGAGATCAGAGCTTACATGTGGAGACGTAAATCCTGTTAGAGACATTCTAATGTCTGGATGGAAAGAGGACCACCTCGGGTGTCCTCCACCACCAATGGCGGAAAGTAACTAATTACGTGTACTCAAGTACTGTTTAGGTACACTTTTCAGGTATACTTTCACTCTACTTGATTTGTATTTTATTTCCAGTTTTCAATACTCTAAACTTCTACTCCACTACTACAGAGGCAAATGTTGTACTTTTACTCCACTACATTTATTTGGCATCTTTACTCAGAAGTTCCTTTGCAGATTTAGATTATGATTAGGGTTGTCCCGATCGGATCGGGTGATCGGTGACCGATCACGTCATTTTCAAATGATCGGAATTGGATCGAGAGCCAAAAAACGTGATCGGGACATCCGTATTATATCCATATCATGATATTAGACTGGAAATTGTCTGTGATTTGGGATATTGTACTATTGTGATATGGCATAAACGTGTTCTAAAAAATATAAATATCGGATCGGGAAAAATCGGTATCGGCAGATGCTCAAAAATCAAATGATCGGAATCGGATCGGGAGCACAAAAACGTGATCGGGGCATCCCTAATTACAAACATATACATTGATTAACCAATTAAGTCCTATATTTTTGCAGTTCGGCAGTTTGAAAACAGCTTGATCTTCAAGCTCTCAGCGTGTAGCATGGACTTTTAATTACTTGTAACAGAGTATCTCTATACATTGTACTACTTTTACTTGGAGTATTTTAATTTATTTTAATTAAATAAAATAGGAGTACTACTTCCACCACCGCCAGGGGGGGGGGCATCCTCCCCTCCCTTCCACGCAGATGTGCAATCGTGCACAGAGGTGGCAGGGCAGAAATATGGGATGTGGTCGGCGGTTGTGCAGCTGCGTATCACATTAATAAGCCACCTTAATGCATCACTCTCTTCGGCCTCCGAGCCTGGAGCCATGCCCAGAACAAAGAGATTGAAAGTGATTTGGACCGAGGGGAGGGAGCTCCGAGCACAACTTACATGAAATGAATGTGAGCGACGCAACACGCTGGCTGAATACTAATCAGGAAACGTACCGTTCTTCACAGACCTGTGTTGGAAGAAGCTATCGATGAGAACAGTCGTGCTTATATTGTTCTCACAAAACGGTAGTTCTTAAACATTTCCACGTCAAATTGATTATGTAGGCCCTGTATTTGGACACCCATCTGACATTATTAGGCCTATTATTATGTTTTTGTTTGTTTCAGGGATTCCCATATCAGAAGTTTTGTGCATGTGAAACATTATTCCAACTCTTTAAAAACATATTGCTACAAGCAATAATATAAATCAAATAAATGACAATAACAGGTATTGCAAGGCACAGTGCGACGCGTTGTGAGCTTATAGATCTGCTATTTTCATATATCCGATGCATCATGTGCCAATATTCGCTAGTCGCTTTCATAGACCTGGTTGCAACACTGGTCCTGCATGGGAGCTTGACTGTGCCGCTCACATTGACGTCTCATGGAGCAGTTACAGCTGGGTCAGATGATTCTCTGGGCTGCTATAGCTAGATGATAGATAATTGCCTCCATCAAGTCTCCGGCCCTCTGATAATTTGTTATTGATCAACTGACTGTCTTCAGTTTCGGGTTCAAATACATGATTCTACAAAGAGTGTTGGAAAGTAAAGTAACTAATGTAACTTATTACTTAAAGTAATATTATTTCCTTTTTCCAGTAACTAGTAATATAACATTACTTTGACATTTTGAGTAATATTACATTTACTATTTTCCAAAAGTAACTATAGTGTTTATTATGTATAATGGTAGGCTGTGTTGGGATCGACTCGCTTTGCAGGCTGCTGATCCAGTCTATAGATCTAGACTATAGAGCGGATACGGAAACGATGCGCACTGGTCTGTACGTGTGAATTGTCGAATGCGGAATGGCAGACCTTAAACCGTCCGGAACAAACTGCGCAATGTGAGACTTTTGGGGACAAGATGCAATTACTGCATGGGGGGCGAGAAAAGAAAAGTAAAACGCGTTTTACAAGCGCACAATGCGTCGCTTCACGAATTACGCCACTTTGCAAGCTTGCAGATCCACTATTTTCACTACTTCTTAATTGTTATTATTTTTATTTATGGAATTTCTAATCTGTGTTTGTTTGTTTTAAAATGTATACAATTCTTTAAATATATATTTCATTATAAAAATGTAGGCTACTTGAGTCGTGACCCACAAAACTTGGTCCATGGCCCACAAAATGTCCCGCCCCACTGTTTGGGTGCATTAGAGGAGCGCTCGTTTTGAAATGCCACAGAGTCGGGCCCACATTCTGCGTCCGACTTGTTGTCGTCTTGGAAAAACGTTCCCGAAAACGCAATTTACGAGTATCTCTTCCGAACTCTCGCTTTTTTTCTCCAAAATGACAGACGTACATGTGTATTAGAGCTAATTGAATCCTGCCCTCTCGACAGCTGTCTGAAATAATGAACCCCTCTGTTCTCTGGCAGTACTTTCTGCCGCCGAGGTGGTCCCGCACCGCAGTGCACATCAAGCAGCCTTATGAGAGCGCTATCTGAGGCTCCGGCAATTATTGATCAGAGTGAGTGCCCGAGCCTGCATGTTTAGGTCACTCTCATAGATGTGGCATTACGCAGACAAAAGACATGCTTTCAGGTTCTGGTGACCACAGCCCAGGTAGTGCTTTTAGATCATTCTGTGCCAAACATCTAGGGTGCATATTAGATTTAGTTTTTCCCGTCTCAATGTAATCCATTACAGATTACTGACAAAATCAGTAATGTAATATAAAAAAAATCATATGAGTTGATTCTGTTTCAGACTGCTGCATTTTCGGACCCAAATATTGGAGCGAATTTCGGAGCCACCTCTTTTTTTCCCACCGTTTTCCCCCAAAAAAAAACACATCAATCTGCAAGGGCTGCAGAGAAAAAAATGCACCAGTGTGCAAACACCTTTAGGCACCAATTTAAAATACAAATAGACTTTCCCCCTACACATATAGGGTTAACTTTACTTGTCCCAGCAGGGAAATGCCCATTTAAGGATTCAGTCACATATACCGTACAGTATGCAAATTAAAAATCACATTTGTGTGAAGTGAGGGGCGCTCTTAATTGTCATAGTACAAATTTATGTCATATTTGGCGGACATTTGACCTAATTTCTCCTTTCATTGTCAATGGCAAATATTGAGACGTGTGGGGACAAGATTTACGTCATATTTGGCAGACATTTGACCTAATTTCTCCTTTCATTGTCAATGGCAAATATTGAGACGTGTGGGGACAAAAGTTGTATAGATGGGGCACACCTGTGTGAAGTGAGGGGCAAACTTATCATCATACATCATCTCATTCCAGCCAATCACAATTTGCGGCTTCACTTTTGTCTTCAATGTTTGTGTTTATGTAATATTTGTAACACTCAAAGATGGCCAATAATTTGTAATGGCATTTATTTTGTGTTGGGACAAACACTCAAAACTGTATAACTCAAAAGTTATTCCCATCCTAGAATTTAAAATGTATTAATTTATAAATCTTTGGTCAGGCTTTTGAAATGACATCATATTGTTTAGGGCACTAAACATGACGTCATGTGGCAGCCATTTGGACTTTAATTAAACAAACATTAGGCACTTTAAACATTATGAGGCCCCTTTTGTATCTCTGGGACCCTAATGTACCCCAATCTAATCAGTCTGAAGACACTGTTGAAGATGTGCACCGCAACCAGATCCATGTTATACATGTAGTAGTCATCCTCGTTTGATCCAAAGCAGTACAACTTTCCCACTATTCCACTGTAACAGCAGTAGAATAAGTTCCCTTACCCCCTTTCTGACGCACCGACCAGTGAAACAGTACATGTCAGACACAAAATAAAATAAAATGCTTCTTGTTAAAGAATGGAATATTGTTGTACCCTCTACAACTTATTACACAGCGGCACGACTGTTGCTCAAAGCTTGGTCAATCTGTGAAGATGATGGGTTGGGATCGGCCAATCAGGGAAGCTGATGTCTGTTTATTTCCTAAATGTGCAAGTGAAATGTTTTCCTCCCCCTCACTTCCATTCTATGTGAGTGAAGAGGCAGAGTTTCTGGTTGCAAAGCAAACTTTCATCACAAACCACAAAGTGACGGTGCTGACTCTCTCCCTCAATGGAATTTTTTGGCTAGCCTTAGCCGTCAGGCCTATACTCGACACACCTATGTTGAGGTGATTTCATATTCAATTTACAATTCACAATTTAGGCATTTAGAATCTAGCATCAGGCTAACAAAAAGGTCTGCATTAAAAATAAAATATTTGAACCTAGCATCTGTTCACTAGTCAGAAGAAACACACCATTGAGAAAGTTTAAGGTATTTATTAACAGTAAATTAATTAATTAATGAATGAATTAAATCGGGTGTGTAGGTTCCAGGGGAGGTCGCCGACCCTGAAGTCTTTGGGGAGGAGGTCGTATGGCGTTCGTCTTACGGCGTGCAGACGGTCACCCCCAGCAGGAACCTGAGAAATGGGAGAGGGGGAGAAAGTATAGGAGAGAAGAGAGTTTTGTTTTAATCATTTGTTCCACTTAAGCGATATGAATGTAGTATTTCTAGTGCTGATAAAGCTCCTTTGAGGGGAGCAGGGAAAGGAGCTACTAAGGAAGTGAATGGGGTGGGGGTGGGATGCGAGAAGCCTGTAGGAAAGTGGCTATTGTGCGACGCAGCGAGGCCGGCGAAACATGGAGGATTCTGGGTGGTACTGGGCAGGTATAAATAGGGATTGGCGAGGAGGGCAGGGTCAATGTGTGTTTCTCCACCTCCTGAACATCTGTTGTTCCAACTCCATTTCAACAAGAAATATTACATGGGGGTCCCATATTTGTCAGGTGAAAGAAACGCTGTCTCCGTTGTGCAGCTTTCCTACTCTCCAGTTTGCTCATAACATTAGCCGGTGTTATCAGGCGCTCCGCTACGTGTTTATTGTGTGACTGTTTATAGTTGAGAGTGTGTTCTGGGCATTGCAGACTTCCGCCGTGCCCGTGTAATAGCTTAGGAGGTAGCCAATCATGACTAAGTCGCTACTACGCGATTGGCTGGCGGCGTTTAGGTGGCTCCCATTGGCTTAGACGGTGTTTTTTGGTGGCTCCCATTGGCTTAGGCGGTATGGGGTCGACTCCCATTGATGACTAGGTCGCTTACGTTTCATGAGCTTTCATTAGTAAGGTTTCACCTGACAAAAACCCCCCAAAAAAAAAGTTTTTTACATTTTAACCTTTGCATAAGACATGGTCATCAGGCTAGATCAAGTTGCTAAGGGCTAAAATGGAGTCTGAAGAGGTGAGTATAGATTATGGCACAAAATTGGTTGAGAATCTGCAGTTCTAACTGTAGTGTGGACTCTCTATTCTTTATAACTCTATGGTCCCCCCCACCCCCCTTTTAATTTATTTTTTATTTTACATTTTTTTCACGCTGAGACTGTGATTGGTTGAGGCAAAACACGCCTCCTTTTCTGAGCTAATTAAGCTTAGCAAAAAGTTAGCAGGAAAGCCATTTCACATCTTTAAGTGGTTAAGTATTTAAAAAGCAAGTACTCAGTACTTTAACTCAAGTGACTCCAGGAGTATCTATAGTTTGAGTTCTAGCAGAGCTAGAAACACTGCAGAGCAGTTTGTAACAAAATTAGAAAGCTCACACAAACAAATAACGTTTAATTGGGTGCCCTACAAATATTAAATTAAAATAATTACACATAATGTAAGTAGTCAATGACAACAAATGGCTTACACGGGTGTTAAGTGACTCATTTACCACTCTATAATCCATGTCACACACTCCTACTCAGCAACTCTTTATCTTAGAAGCACTTTTTAAGAGACAGGAGGAGTAGTACAGCGGCTTATACCCCAATACAAGAGGTATTGTGCACTTTTTCAAAAAAGCATGAAACTTCTACCATAGTTAGATGATATCATGAGGTGTATTTTCAGATGTGGAGTCAAGTCAGATTTGACCCCTGAGGCCCGGTAGAGCATAATATGTGACCAATACCCATAACATCCTATATAAGGCAAAAAAGTCCAAATTTCATCATTCTTTAAGTAGCATGTGACATATGAAACTAGGGTGTTTGCATGATTCTGAATCCATTCCAAGCATTAGTTTTGCAAAAAAACACTCATTGGGCTTAAAACGGCCATGCCCACTTGCCCAAATGTGCTGGCATCATCAATTTGTGATGACGGCATTGGCCGTTTTTAGCCCAATGAGTGTTTTTTTGCAAAACTAATGCTTGGAATGGATTCAGCATCATGAAATCACCCTAGTTTCATATGTCACATGCTACTTAAAGAATGATGAAATTTGGACTGTTTTGCCTTATATAGGATGTTATGGGTATTGGTCACATATTATGCTCTACCGGGCCTCAGGGGTCAAATCTGACTTGACTCCACATCTGAAAATACACCTCATGGTATCATCTAACTATGGTAAAAGTTTCATGCTTTTTTGAAAAAGTGCACAATTTTTTGGTAATCCGCTGTACTAGAGTAAACACTGTAAAGCAAGTGATTATGAGCACCACATATGTGACCAGATTTGACTGAGGGACTGCCATCCCTGCCTCCAGCTTTTCACCAGAGGAGAAAAACTGAAATTATGTATTTTTTATCCAAAATGAGTTAATAGCACAGGCAGACACATACTAGAGCATGTCTCAATATAAATGTCAGAGCTGAAATTGACATGTAAATATGAAATAAATGCTTAAACATGTAACTAGGTGTAATGTTAGAGACCACAGAAGTTTGAAAGCCTGTTTTCTCAACTCGCTATTTTCTGTAAGACATACTCTATAAGCCATATCTCCAAAACTGATGGGTCAAACTGAACCACCAATATGTAAATTTGAAGCTATGATTCCCTGAAAAAACGAAAATAAAAAAAGATCCAATGGCAGTCCCTCAGTCAAATCTGGTCACATATAGCAGGTAATTTTAAAGAGACACCACACATACTGCCCAACCCAAATAACTTAAAAATAAGATGCAGATAAAGTACAAACTGTAAGCCCAGTGTATCATGCAATGTAGGTACCATATGCGTACCATACGTCTTTTACCATTCGTTATTTTCTTATAGTGATACTCACAGCAACTCCTTGAGTTTTTGAGTGGTGCAACCACTCCCTTACGGAGCTATGTGTGTGGGTAGCTGGCTGGCTGGCTGGCTGGCTGGCTGGCTGGGTGGGTGGGTGCCTGGCTGGGTATGAGCACGAAAACAGCATGGTTGTTTTTCACCACCTGTGCGCAACCTAACGCACACACAAACACACATGCATGTATTAACTGTATATATGATGCTTTCGGGTTTGCCAGTACAGTATACTGACAGTACAGTACTGTACAGTAGAGGGTACAGTAGAGGGACCGCCACGCGGTAACTCTGTCATTTCTCAACCGTTACACGGCCCGGCCCCCTGGGTGCGTTTCTGTGGGTCTGGAACTCCCCCCCCCCCCTCCACCCACCCCTGGGGACCCCCACATGGTAACTCTGTCATTTCTCTACCGTTTCGGATGCGGGGCGGCTTGCCGGAACCGGGCTGGCACCCTGGGTGTGTTCCTGTAGGTCTGTAGGTTCCTGTAGGTCTCCGTGTGGGAACCCCCACACGGAGTTGGGGGTCCCGATTTACTAGTTTTTATGCCATGCAGTTAAGCCTGTCCACACATGTTAACCTTGTAGCCTAAATGGTAAATGGTGCATTTATAATATAGCGCCTTTATCCAAGGCGCTTTACAGAGATTGTGCATTACATTCACCCATTCACACACACATTCATACACCGATGGCAGCAGAAACCATGCAAGGCACCAACTAGCACATCGAGAGCAATTAGGGGTTCAGTGTCTTGCTCAAGGACACTTCGACAGTAACTCTGGGGGAGCCCGGGTTTGAACTGGCAACCTTGCGGTTACCATCCAGGCACTCTACCCCTGAGCCGGCGGCCGCCTACTTGACACAGCGCCTTGGTCCCAATCCTTGCATGGTTTGCTGCTGCTTTTTTGTCATTGCAGGTAGACATTTCTAGAAAGGGGAAAGCGGGACAGGATGAAGCAATCATCAAGTACATGTCTGCAAACATGGCACTGAACTTCTAAAAAGTAATTTATTCAGCAGACAGGGAGCCGAACAAGATTGATGTTCATATTTCATCCATCAATGGTTTTCATAATTCAGTATAGTACACTGGCGCGCCGGCGCTAGTCAGAGCTTGTCAAGCTGTAGCGAGCCGATTCGGAATAGCTGGCTTACTGATAATCAAAGTCTTACTATCAGAGTGACGCCTGGCACCGACCGGCAAGACAGGCTGCCTGCAGCTTGTGACTCTGACCCCTACAGTCGTTGACTTTACCATTACTGAAGTCTATTTTCTGAAACGATGGCATATGAGGGCTGAGAGAGCATGGATTAAAGCAAAAATAAAGTCCTAAAGGGCGATTTGTGAAACAGTGTTAAAGGCTCCTTTACCTATACACAATATTATTTTTTCAAAAAAGTGTACAGTATTTGTTAAAATGTCGTTTTTATGTGGGTAACCCCACCAGTTCATTAAGTATGCCTGGTTTGCCTGGTGGGTGGTGATGGGTTCACCTGAATTTAAGCCGCACCCACAGCTGTAGTTGTATGATAAAGGGGGAGGGGTTAGGGGAGGGGCTGATAATGTGATCACTATATTACTGTTTTTTTCATTGGCACGTTTGACTGTCAAGGGTTCAGCTTCCAGGAAGAAACCCTAAATACAAAGGGAATACATCATTGCACATAAAAACGACTGTGTCTAATGAAGTACTGTCACCTCATAGACATCTTTAAATATCAAATTGGCATGGTACGCTGTAGAGCAGACAGCACAACTGTATAACTTATGCGTGTCGGCATCAAGCCTTCAATATCTTCATTTAGATTAACTTTACCCAGACTATTAAGATTTGATGGAAGATGCTTGAACATAATTCCTAGTTTGACCACTTCAAATGCTCTAACCTGAAAATAGGCTATCTACAAGCTATCAATGCATAACAGATGCACTGAGAGCTACTGTAGGCTAGCTGCATAACATGCTTCATAGAAGACATGACTCTCTCTCTCTCTCTCTCTCTCTCTCTCTCTTTCTTTTTAAGTGGTGCAACCACTTCATTAAGGAGCTTTGTGTGTGCCTGCCTGGCTGCCTGGCTTCCTGGATCTGAGCACGAAAATAGCATTTGGTTGGTTTTCAAAATCAAGTGTCACTGTTGTGCACTTGTGCAGCCTAACACACACATACAGTACATATTAATTAACTGTATGATGATTTCAGCTGTATCAGTACAGTACAGTAGAGGGACCTCCTGGGTACCCCCACACGGTAACTGTCATTTCTCAACCGTTTCGGACACGGGGCGGCTCGCCAGGAACCGGCCCTGGCCCCCTGGGCGTGTTCCTGGGGGTCTGGATGTTCCGGGGACCCCCCGGGGACCCCCACACGGAGTTGTACCACTTACCACACGGGTGATTTTTTTTCTTTTTCATTTTTGAGGGGCATTAACCCCTCCTATGCACAGCTTATGTGTGTGTCACAGAATGTGATAATTTGATTGTCTGAGCATGGAATGTGATGTATGATGAATGATGTATGATAACAAGAGCACCCCTCACTTCACACAAGTGACTTTTCAATTTTCACTTTTTTTTAATTCAACATTTTTGAGGGCCCTCCTATGGCCAGTTTTGTGTGTCTGTGTGTACCCCATAGTGATGATTTGATTTGCTGAGCACGAAATGTAATGTATGATAAGAGCGCCCCTCAGTTCACACAAGTGTGAATTTGTTATCTTCAAATGCTCCTCAGATTGCATTAGCTGAGATTCTGTTATTGGCATATTCAGTGGCGCATGTCTGTTGAATATGCCAATAACAGAATCTCAGCTAATGCAATCTGAGGAGCATAAACTCTCAACTCATCCTGCAGTAAATAAAAGTATACGCATTAATAATCAAAATGCAAAGCAAGCTCATGACCGTCGGTTAATATTTAATGAGAAATGTTGTGTGGTTTAGCGTTGAGGAAGATGGAATTACTGATGGAATTCTTTTCTCTCACCTAATTGCATGAATGGCAAAGAAAACAGGCGTGGGAGTAGGCCCCATAAGCAGCCAACATAAAGGAAAATTATCTGTGTTTATTTAGCCCTGAAAGTGTACAAATGGAACCAAGTGGAATTTCAATGGACTGTAACTCTGAGAGTGTAACTGGATGGTGTGTATAGGTTCTCTCTCCCTTGGCCTACTGGGAGTGTGCCTACAGCCCTACAACGTTTCACGTTGATCGGTCTGGTGGTGTCGGAGATTTGTCTGTAGAATGATTTGTACACAGACAGAGCGTGTCCGTATAGGGAGGTCCTTGGTGCACATCCCACCAGATGGGGGGACTATAGAGCGTCGCAGTCCCTCCCCCTACCATGGACCAGGAAATGAATCCCAATGCATTTTTCCCATAGACATTTCGAAAAGTATTTATTTAAAGACGGTTACGCCACGGACAAAGCCAACTCGAGTCGTGACAACTCATGACAACACAAACAATATTTTGGACCAAACAAATAATTACAAAGAAGAAAAACAACAAAAAAAGTGTGTTTGTTGTCATGATTTGTCACGACTCCAGTTGGCTTTGTCCGCGGCGTAAACGTCTTTAAATAAATACTTTCTGAAATGTCTATGAGAAAAATGAACGGAGAATCATTTCCTGGTCCATGGTAAGGGGCGGGACTGCGACGCTCTATATCCCCCTCTAGCCTTCGGAATGCCTTGGGATTCCCCCAGGATGGAGTGGCTAAAGGGAAGTCTGGAGCTCTCCACTGGAACTGTTGTCCCTGTGACCTGTGACCTGTGACCTGACTCAGTTGAACTGTTGTCCCTGTGACCTGACTCAGTTGAACTGTTGTCCCTGTGACCTGACTCAGTTGAACTGTTGTCCCTGTGACCTGTGACCTGTGACCTGACTCAGTTGAACTGTTGTCCCTGTGACCTGACTCAGTTGAACTGTTGTCCCTGTGACCTGACTCAGTTGAACTGTTGTCCCTGTGACCTGACTCAGTTGAAGAAGAACTGTTGTCCCTGTGACCTGACTCAGTTGAAGAAGAACTGTTGTCCCTGTGACCTGATTCAGTTGAAGAAGAACATCCAAAGTTTATTATGGAAATAAGAGGTTTCTCCCCAACAGCGACAATATCTGCATGCCTGTCTGACAGCTTTTTATTATTTTATTTGTTTTTTGGGGACCACAGTGCGCATATTTATTTCTCAAAATGTGGAGT
Organism: Electrona antarctica; assembly: GCF_951216825.1. Taxonomy (NCBI): domain Eukaryota; kingdom Metazoa; phylum Chordata; class Actinopteri; order Myctophiformes; family Myctophidae; genus Electrona; species Electrona antarctica. Next base: position 21,480,142 of record NC_136795.1, on the reverse strand, counting down.
TCTGCCTAAATGCTTGTTATGGTCCCTGCACACTGCTGTGTTTTTCAGATTTTTAGCAGCGCTTTTGCACCAGTTTTCAGAAAAACGCGTCCAGTCTGCAAGGAACTTTAGAGTTTGACAGAAGCCTGCTAATCTATTTCCTACTGTATTAAAACTGCAGAGCAGTGGTTCTCAACATGGGGTCTGGGTCCCCCCAGGGGACCTTGATGGGGATGGATGGATGTATGGAAACGTCTTTAGCACCATACAGGTGGGACATTTGTCTTTTGCTGGTGCACATTCCCTTTACAAGATTTTCTCGTTTTGTATTCACAGTGTTGGCGAGTGGAATGTTAACATTTTGATTGACTGTGCGCACACGTCATTATCGCTTCATAATTAAAGTGTAATGCGGTACTCTCCCTTTGCCTTTTAAACCATAGTTAATTTATGTATGGTTAGCACACATTGTGTCAAAAAGCCATTCTATCAGCCCTGCATATTACGCCCACACATTACCTAGCCATAATTAAACGGCATATCTTAATAGCTGCAGTTTCCACTGTCTTCTCGGTGTGTGTGTGTGTGTGTGTGTGTGTGTGTGTGTGTGTGTGTGTGTGTGTGTGTGTGTGTGTGTGTGTGTGTGTGTGTGTGTGTGTGTGTGTGTGTGCGCGCGTGTGTCTGTGTGTGTGTGTGTGGTGGTGGTGGGAGGGGGGGGGGGGGGGGGGGGTTGCCATTGTTTCAAATAGTGAAAGTCGCTCTGCCAGCTCTCTTTTACAATTACAATTCTAAATATGTAAAAAAAAAAACATCTTGTCGATCTTCTATTTTCACTCTAGATTCACTATAAATTTAACTATACTTATACTATACTGTTTTATGGCCATTTTTACTGCTGGAGTGTGTGGTTGTGAGAAGTTTGGGGCGGATTGGAGCACAGTGCACCTGTGGACCTCCCCTATAATTTCACAGTTGAAGTAAACGAGGCTCTGATCATGCTGAACCCTCGCCCAAATTTGGAGTCATACATACACCATAGACACAAGACACTGACGTCACATGGAAGACATATAATAGCAACACATTTCAACAAAGGCAAATCAAATCCAGGGGCAAATCAAATCCAGCCCTCCCTGTCTGTGTGAGGCCATGCAGTGTGAAATAGATGACTCCGGTCCCTCACACAAACAATACAGACTGACCAAAACCACCGAAGGGGAATACCCGGATCTGCGGCAGGATGCCGACTCCGCCGCCTTCTCCTCCACCTCCTCAGAGCTTTCCTCCTACAGGTGTAAGAAGTGCAGCAGAACTCTGTTCCGTCACGCCAGTATCCTCAGCCATCCCGCAGGGGATGGTGGAGCCTCGGCCTTCGGCCACAAGAAGGCCAGTAACCTCTCTGGTGGCAACATGCGATGCACGTCGTACTTCATAGAGCCGGTCCAGTGGATGGAGCACGCCTTGTTGGGGGTGACGGCCGGCCAGCTGCTGTGTCCGAAGTGTAGTTCCAAGCTGGGCTCGTTCAGCTGGTGCGGAGACCAGTGCTCCTGCGGCCGATGGGTCACTCCGGCCTTCCAGCTCCACCGGAACAGAGTCGACCAGATGAGTCAACGATGAGGACAAAGTACAGAGAAATGAGCTGATGAATGGTTATACTCTCTCCTGATTGGCTGAATTTTTGCAACCCAACTGAAAATGTATACTTTTTACTATTGCAATGATTACTATCAGAATATAGAGCTTTAACCTTTTTACAAAACACTTTTAGTTTTTAACCCAAAAATATCACTTCACTCGATGCCTTTAAATGTTCAAAGGTATGTGCGTTCACAAATTGCATGCGTTCACAAACACTTAAGAATTCAAAAGTACTATTTGTTTTTGATATCAATGCATTTCTGTATTGAAATAACGAATACTTTCCTCAAGGCTAGTACTTTGTTAACCCATTAAAACCCAGGAAGGCATTTGTCATTTTATATTTTAGCGTAAAAATAATTATAAAAATAAAATAAAAATGCAGATCTACAAGCCCACAGCTTTTGAACTTTTGAAAAATCTAAGTGACAAAACATTTCCAGATGGAGGTCCATATCAATTTGGGGTTCCTTGACATGAAAATGTTTGAGAACTATAGAAGGCATTTGTAGAATCGGCCTCAGGTCTTTAATGGACACACGAAGAGAGAATAATATGCGAGGATACAGAGGATATGTGTGGTTTTCTCTCTTACAATATGTCAATGTGCCAAAATGCACATTGACTCTGACTCGCACTGTTACATGTTCCTCTATGTAGCAGCAGTGCTTTGTTTAATGAAAGAGTTCAAATGTTAAGTGCAGGCATTGGCGCCCTTATAGTATATGTTCCAGAGAGTATACCATGGAATGGAAAATCGATCATTTTAGTCACTGTTAGACAGAAACCTTGCATCTCCAAACATTTTCACCTTTTTATTGTCTCCACCAGGCCGAAGGCTTGGGGAGAGAGTATGTTTTGCACTCCGTCCGTGTGTGTGTGTGTGTCCTTCCTTCCTTCCGTCCTTCCGTCCGTCCGTTATCAGCTAATCTCTGGTACCGTTGGCCCGATCCATGCCAAACTTTGCACACACTCCATGGATGCCAACGATGAACCTCTGCCCCAAATATTCCTCAACGGCCCGTTATAGCGCCACCATGAGGCCGATTTAGGCAAAACACATTTCTGTAGATTACTCGTACACATTTTATCCATACATCACACAATTCGGTATACACTATCTCCATAGTCATGTGATCAACACAGATCTGCACAATTTCCCATCCTGATTGGCTAATATTGGCTTCCAAAGCTCACATGATTGGTCCGTTTCGAACAAAATGCCACAAATCACAGACACAGTGTGCAATTTCCGTGAAATTATACACGCACATTTCCACTAGGCCGAGGACGACATGCCACTCATTCATTTCCGAATCAGCCTCATGGTGGCGCTATAACAGGCCAATTCCTGTTTTTAGCTATAACTTCATCAATCTGTATACAACTTATGTATGCGCACTCCCTAGAGGCCATGAAAAAACATTGTCTCTGCATCCCTCCACATCTGCCGGTTATAGCGCCACCATGAGGCCGATTTCTGCTAAACACATTGCTTATGTTAGTCGCACAGATTTCATCCAAATCTCACGCAAATCGGTACACATGATCTCTGTAGTCATGTGATCAAGACGAGTCTGTTGGATTTATCAGATTCTGATTGGCTAACATTGCCTTCTAAAGTTTTCAGGAGTGGCCCGTTTCGTTCAAAATGCTGCACATGTCCTGCTCATCCACAATTCTATCCTCAGAGATTCTATGAGTGATCTGGCTCTGCATTTCCTCAACAAAATGAAGAAAATTGTTGCAAAAAACAAACAAACAAAAAAACATGTTTATATTACTCCTAAACATTTTGCCAAACATCACACACACTCCTATCCTCCTGGTGAGGACAGGAGACCTGTGCCCAGAAGGGCACTTTTTCTAGTTTATTTTTCTTTAATTTTTTGAGTGGTGTAAACCACTCCTACAACTGGCTTTGTTAGTTTACGTGTCTGTCTGTGCTAAAAAAATGAGCACGGTTGCTATGGTCACCCAGTTCACACGGGTGTGATTTCATTACGTCAGACATTACGTCAGACCACAGCTGATCAGTCTATATAAGACCTTACACCACTCAGTTCACACGGGTGTGATTATTTCTTTGTCATCTGACATTGTCACACTAATTAAAGTATGGGAGATTCATTCAAACGTTATTCAGTCTTCCTCCTATTCAAAAACAGCAGATATACAAGCTTATAGCGCGTCACTTAATCCTGTGCTATGAGCTTGTGCATCTGCTATTCAACACAAGTGCCAATGACGTAAATTTACATCAAATGGTCTTTATAGTGGTTTATGATACATTGCGGTCGTGTAGGCCTATAAGCTACTTACATTAGCTCTGGGTTGCTAGTCAATTGAGTAAACTGAAAATGAACCAGAAACAGTAGTAGTTGTTTACATTATTTCAAATGCCTTTATCTCGGATTCCTTTCCCAGATTGTGCCCCTGCTCAAAACAAGCTTTATTCAACGGCCCACAACCAAAGAACAGACAATTGCGGACAATTGTCTGTCACAAGTCACAACACTATGATACTGACCAGGATACTAACCAACTGACATGATACTAACCAACTGACATGATACTAACCATCATACTGACACCATACTAACCATGGTAACGACCATGATACTGACCATCCAAAGTGTGTCAATATGGCAGCATAATGAAACATTTTAACAACACAAATGTTGCACAAAACATTTCCCGATCGGGGTCCATGGCCAAATATTATACATATTAATGGAGGGGTTCTTCACATGAAAAGGTCTATAAGAACCACTGTCTTGTCCTTTCCTATGAGCATCTGTCCTAACCTTGGATTAGATCTGAATGATAACGGTGCTTTCCCAGACCCCAATCCCCACACCAATCTTTATGAGCAGCTGTTCCACGCAGGCCTTTTGTTTACCCTTCATTCTGTTGTTAGCGTTGCCCTGCCGTCTCGGGGCATTGTTGCTCATCGCTCCCTGCACACAATGCAGCCGCTAGCCTCCATTGTGCCACTGTGGAGAATGAGGAAATGAATTAGACTCCAGTTGCTTGAAAAAGGCCAGTGAGACATAATAAGGGAATAACAGCATGAAGAAAATGTAATTCACTATATGTACGCATACCTTTATGCTCTGATGAGGAACTATATGTACGCATACCTTTATGCTCTGATGAGGAACTATATGTACGCATACCTTTATGCTCTGATGAGGAACTATATGTACGCATACCTTTATGCTCTGATGAGGAACTATATGTACGCATACCTTTATGCTCTGATGAGGAACTATATGTACGCATACCTTTATGCTCTGATGAGGAACTATATGTACGCATACCTTTATGCTCTGATGAGGAACTATATGTACGCATACCTTTATGCTCTGATGAGGAACTATATGTACGCATACCTTTATGCTCTGATGAGGAACCATGAGATGACTGTATAGATTAGAGTGTAGAAGGAGTTGGAGTTAGTATGACTGATTGATTGATTGATTGATTGATTGATTGATTGATTGATTGATTGATTGATTGATTGATTTATTAGATTAACATGTGTGTTACCAGTACTTTACAGTGGAAGGTTATGCTAAAAGACCAAGCTAGGGGTCTTGTTTCCATTGTGGCCCATTGTGCTCAATGAATCAGCAATCAATACAATACAATACAATACAATACAATACAATACAATACAATACAATACAATACAATACAATACAATACAATACAATACAATACAATACAATTCATATTGGTAAAAAACTCAGTAGATAAATTGAAATTGTCGTGGAGTATACTAGAATTTAAATCTGAGCCTTTTGAGACCCAAAAGACCCATCTTTATCTAAAAAAAATTATTTAGAAACAAAGGTCAGGTTGCTTTCCCTGAATGTCAAAGGGGGACATTAACGCGTGAACCATAAAAATGGGTCCTGAGCCATTATTTGGGAAACGGTGCGGTGTGGAGCAGAGCAGGATGTTCCTGGCCTGGTTCTAGTGGCTGCCAGGGACAAGGAGACACATTAATCAAGCGGGTCTACTAGACGAGAGGGGCAAGTTCAAAATTAACACGTCACCAAGTTTAGTCCCCTGTGTTGACAGGAGAGGTTACATCCCCCCCCCCCCCCCCCCAACAGGAATATCCTGGCCTGAATACACCCCACCCCTCCCTCACTTCATCTCTCCCTCCCTCCTTTCACTCTGTCTTCATCCTGTGACCCCTTTATTGAAGACACTTACTTACTTATAGAGATACAGTAGATAGAGAGAGAGAGAGAGAGAGAGAGAGAGAGAGAGAGAGAGGCCCACTGATCTATACACTTTGGATGATAATCTAAAAATAGAATATCCACCAAGGTTGAAGCCACTCGGCGTCTGAAACTAAATGAGAGCAGGTTTCATAAAACATCTGTACATCTGACTGTGTTAACCTGACAGATAAGCAATCCATGTTAGAGGGAATTACATTATGTTCAATTTCAGTAACAAACTTTCACGCTATCTAAATTTACCACATTGACTGCCAGCATTGTTTCAGTCTGTGTCCCTCTCCTCCATGCCAGAGCCTTGAGCTGGATGATTTACTCTGAAGACCCCAACATTCACCCCAAAATCAACCAAAATTGCCTAAAGCTAATTTGGCTACCTTCTTTTTACAGTCTGAAGCAATTAATATACTAACCGCGAGGTAGCGACGATTTAGTAATGAGCTGCTAACATCCAGGTTTTGCTCAAACACCTCAATCCGAGAAAGGATTGGCAATTGGCAGTGGATGTGGGGAATCATTTCATTGACGGACCAGAGCCTATAGCGGAGCCCAGAGTAATCTAGTAAGAGAGTGGTGACACGCTTTGATCTCGCCGCAAAGCGGGTACCTATGGGTGATAGTTCCAAACATTGCTCCTATGGCTGGAACTATTCCATTGAGATAGAATGAGCACTTCCGCATTCCATTGTTACAATGAGAGTCAACGTCATTACTCTCTTTTTATACTACTCTGACGGAGCCTTATACCTATAGCGACGGAGACGCTGCTAGACGGTGGCTATCAGCGATCTCTTTCTGAATCAATAGATATCAATAACTGACCTCGTCATACCCACAATGAACCCCACAATAACAGAAAACAGAAAATACACTAGTATAGAGCCCTGAGGGACTCTGCTCAACCATATGAGGTTTCAGTGGTTAAACTAGTCTTAGTGAAACAGACTTGAGTTACAACTGCACTGCGATCTCTTTCTGAATCAATAGATATCAATAACTGACCTCGTCATACCCATTAACCCCACAATAACAGAAAACAGAAAATACACTAGTATAGAGCCCTGAGGGACAACCATATGAGGTTTCAGTGGTTAAACTAGTCTTAGTGAAACAGACTTGAGTTACAACTGCACTCGGACTGGTTTGTTTGTTTGTTTGTGTTTGTTTGTTTGTTTTCAGCATGCCAGCTTTGCAGGAGGAAAAAGGCCATATAGTTTCTATTAGCCTTGGAATCCCCATATGATGTCATTGCTAGGCATGGGTTTCTGAACTGTCCACAGCCGACAGATAAGACCAAAACACATTTGGGCTGATGACGGGCCCTATTCACACAAAAGAGAAAATGAAGCTCCCGGTATTGATCCAGTTTCGATCTGTGGGGCCCTGGACTTTAGCAGATCTCCGCCCTTGCTTCCTCCAACACTCTTCCTGGGAGAGTGTCATGGAAAGGCAGATAATATCGTTACAGACAGTGAGACTGAGAGATAACGCGGTTAGTAAGCAGTAGGGAGGGACTCCGTGCCGGGTCGGTGCTGCGATTTGGCTCTCGTCCTCCGGCCCGTTCTCTCCGTCCCACACCGGCCCATATGAGAGGTAATTTTGTCACGGCAGATTGAGCACCACTCCCCGTCAGCCCTGTGGGTGGCCGACACTCTGTTAGCTATATGGTGAGAGACGGTGCGGCCATCCATCAAGGTTGCGCTGTGTCTTAAATGAGGACACATTGGCAGGTGCACTGAGCAGCACGGCGGCAGATTAGGATTCTAAATCGGCCACACGGCCCAGAGAAATGAGGTGACAGCAGGTATCTCCTCTCAGTCCCCTGGATCCCTGGTTTATGCTTAGTTGCACACCGGTGTCGTGCACCGAAACTATAGCTACAAGCTTGACCAAGGGTTCCCAAGGGGTTCAGGCCGCGATCCCCATAATCATATTTTAACTGGGGACCCCCCCAAACGGACTCTCCCACATAATATTATTTGAACTGGGGACCCCCCCAAACGGACTCTCCCAAATAATATTATTTGAACTGGGGACCCCCCCAAACGGACTCTCCCAAATAATATTATTTGAACTGGGGACCCCCCCAAACGGACTCTCCCAAATAATAGTATTTGAACTGGGGACCCCCCACCGTGACAAACACTTTGTCAGAGACAATAGGTATAGACATTTAGTTTGACTCGGTTCCACAGATAAATATTGTGGAAATAGTTGAACTACAAGCTCTTAAGCTCACAACCCTTCGAACTGTGATGTGTTGTGTTGTGAGCTTGTAGATCGGCTATTTTCACAATGTTTGCCTCTTTCTTATGTAATATTTGATAATTTGGCCAATTTGGTATTAGAAATGTCTTAAAGGTCATTCAATTGTAACTTCAGGAATGAGCAGATACCCTGTAGCCTATACACTTTTGTATATTGGTTTGTTTACTGTTGAGTGAGAAAGCAATCTTGCAGATAAACTAATCATCTGGGGACCCCTCAAAATAATTGGGGACCCCCAGTTTGAGAACCACTGAGCTTGACAACGCATTGTGAGGTTGTAGATCAAACAGTTACCGGTGGGCGACACCATGCACAAACAACACCATGGGGCTGGACGAAATTAAAGTCAACACCACTGGACATGTCTACTGTAGGTCTGATGTTAATCGGAGCATAATCTTCCATTTAATTCTCTCTTACAGCACTGTCAACGCATCTATGTAATGCTTTTTTAATGCTTTTCAAAGGAATTATGCAAAGGAAGCCCCTCCCCCCCCCCCCCCCCCCCCCAAGTAAGTTGTGAAATAGCCTCCAAATGACAAGCAAGCAAAGCGTGCAGTGGCAGATATTTCACGGCCTCGACACCGCATCGTTGCGATGACAAGACACTTTTTGCGGTGCATCAATAAAGCTGGCCCGTATGATGACTAGATGTAATTTATTTAGCTAAGGACGGGCCATCACTCCAGTCAACACAGGATGCCTGGGCCATATAATAAAGAGACGTGACGTGAGGGCTGATTAATTTATCACAAAAGAGTCGACCAAGGCAAGTGCATTATATATTACCTTGTAGGGACAAGATAAGTAAGGGGTTCTAAATTATGTTTGTTGAGATGCAAACGTAGATGGATTGCCCCTCTTCACAAACGGTACATTAAAATGCAATATACTCACCCATACAAGTGCCTCCTCTGCAAAAGGTTTGTATTTTTTGCATGATTTGTTTAAATTGAGCATTGTGCAAGATAGAATAATAAATAGTGGTCTTTGGTAGTTGGTTAAGACGCATTAAGGATTTCCGCATGTGCTTCACCCCACTGAGGGTGTTTAGATAGCCTGCGAAATAAATATTGTGCCAGATTATTATTATGATTTTCCCCTGGGGGATTTACATTAATAAAGTGAACTGTTACATCAGTGTGAATGTGTCCATGTGTTACTCTAGAAGAGTACACATAATAATAATGAATGTGTTATAATGTGTTATAAAACCACTGCTAAAACACCTTTAGCACATTACCCTGAGAGTGAACATAATGTAGCCAAATGGACCCGTTGGTGTCCACTTCAGAGTTAAATTATAGTGTACGTGTACGATTTCAGAATTCAATAATAATAATAATAATAATAATAATAATAATAATAATAATAATAATAACACTGAAACACTATACAATTGAAGCTGAAACTTTCTCCTGATTGGCTGAAGGTTTGCCACCTACCTGAAAATGTATGTTCTGTTGTATGAGGGTATAGTTAAATAAACTGTTTCACCTAATGGCAAGCAGCTACAGAGGTGTAGATTAGAATAGCCAGTCATGTCCAGGCAACAGCTGTTGTAGTCGCCGTTTTGTTGTTTCTGCTGCTGGTTTTCTTACTAGCAGATCAGCAGTTTTGTTTTTGTTTTCTTGTTTCTCTTTTTTTTTCTCTTAATGAGCAGGTACAAACAACGGAGTAATTTCTGTGTTAGGAAAAACGGTCCCCTATAAGTCACACTAAACAATGTCATTTCTCATTACATACAACACACTGCAGGCCTAGAGAGCACAATGGAAGCAGTGTAGGCTTGTATCAATTATTTTGGTGGAAAGTAGCTAAGAAGAACATTTGCTCAAGTATTGTACTTGAGTACAAATTTGAGGTACTACATTTATGTATCACGCTTTATTATTTCTACTCCACTACATCTCAGAGGCAATATGATACCTTTTTACTCCACTCCAATTATTTGAAAACATAGGTTTCTTTGTAGATTTAGAATATTAAACATGCATATGAATCAAGTAAGCATGCTGCAGCTACAAAAAAATATGATCTACAAATGCAAAAATGCTTGTGATTTGATGCGTTGTAATGCGTTGTAATGCCCAGCTACTTTCAAAAGATGTTGACACATTTTGAAAACCTTTGTACTTTTATTCAAGTACATTTTAGAATACAGGACATTTAATGGAGTATTTCCGCACTGGTATTGTTACTTTTACTTAAGTAAGAACATCTAAGTAGCACCAAAGTCTGTACTCTGTTCCGCAGTGTTATACCAACTCAGCCTTGTCTTACATCAAGCTCTCAGAATTCACCCAAGCCACAGCAGAAATGTCAAATGTCAAAATGTAAAATCGAGATCAATCTTTGACAAAATGTGCACCATGCTGACCATGTGGCCTCATGTGTGCTGTGATGTCTGGATTGAAGCTGGCAGTTTTAACTTTAAAACTCACCCCTTAAAGATAGAGTGCTGTGATTTTTCTTTTCCTGTAATTTTTGTTTTCCCTGTGTATTTTTGGTTTCTTCCTGAAAGCCTTTGAGTCAAAAGGCCCAATCTACACATTTATACATCTAATACACATTTGTTGTGACATTCGTTTTCCGATCCGATTCCGATTTCTGTGTTAGCCGATACAGATACCGAATACCGATACCAGATAATTATATTTATAATAATACAAAAATAAAAAATACCTTATTTTGAAGTCCACCCTCCGGGAATAGTGTTTTATATCTCGTTGTGTTTATAGCAGACTCCTCACTCAAATGTGCACTTGCAGTTTGGACAACTCGAAAGCAAACTCCACATGCCCCAACATTGTATTTACCTGTCATAGTGTCAACTGCTTACCCTTGTGTCGGATCGGTGGTTGGACTGACATATTCGCCGATACGATATGACCGATTTGCACTTATGTTATATGCGTCACTGTGGTGTGACAATTATAGCTGCTCTAAAGCTCAAGTAAGCAGATGGGCTGTTTGCAGTGTGAGACAACCGCCACGCACAACACACTGTAAACAGAGGCTTAAGTGCCATTCACACTGAGCAATATACAACTATAAGATAACTAACTATATCGTTCACCGTAGTTCGGTCTGAACTCTGCCATCCAGTTCACTTTGAACGTTATATATCCTGCAAGAGTGATCTGAACTGTCTTTCACTTTCACAAATTCATGCGAGCATTTGGAAGTGGCAAAACTGTCACATCTTCAAGTAAAATAAAGCCAAAACCAAAGGTGTGTGTGTGTGTGTGTGTGTGTGTGTGTGTGTGTGTGTGTGTGTGTGTGTGTGTGTGTGTGTGTGTGTGTGTGTGTGTGTGTGTGTGTGTGTGTGTGCGCGCGCGCGCATATGTGTGTGTGTGTGTGTGTGTGTGTGTGTGTGTGTGTTTGTGTGCGCGTGTGCGTGTGCACGCGTGTGCGTGTGCGTGTGCGTGTCCACAACTGAATGTCTCCTTGATCTGAAGACATTCAGTTGTGGAAGTAACAGTATCTAAGTATTGGCGTCAAGATATACTGGACGGTCCATTTCACAATTTTGTTATTGGATTATAATTTGTAATGCATTACTTTGAATGACTTTTATTATATTAGTTTTTATTAGGTTTTTTATAGACATGACATACAGGACATACATAACAATGACACATACACCAGACTAGACAATGTATAAAACAAGTGGCAAACCTATCGTGGTGAGATAACGGGCTATGAACACAACAATCATAAGACATCAACAAGAGTACAGCAGCAGGGCATACAGAACATAATCAGCAAGAGAGCACAGCAGCAGGGCAAACAGGCCAGCGGTTACACAGCAGAGTCAAGGTGAGTTGTAATAGGGCCCCATATATATTCAAATGTTGCGATGCTATCTTGGCCGTTGCATCGCAACCTCTCCAAATGTATCAATGATATAAATTCATTGAGCCATTTAGAGAAACAGGGCACAATGGGTGTCTTCCATTCAGTTAATATAATCCGTTTAGCTACTAAAGTACCGAGCATCAGCGTCTGCTGTGTAGTGTATGGCAGCGCGAGGGAGGCATCAGAGCAGCCGAAGAGGGCAGCTAGAACATCAGGAACAATGTTAATACGGTATACTCTTGAGTACCATGCAAAAATATTTTTCCAAAAAAAGATAATCTTTGGACAGGACCAGAATGTGTGGCCCAGAGTGCCCTTGGAGATGTTGCATCTACCACATATGTCAGAAACAGCTGAGTACATTTTGTTCATTTTTACTTTTGAGTAATGTAGTCTATGGATGACTTTAAACTGGATGAGTTGTAATCTAGAATTGACTGAACCAGAATGGATCCTCCTTAACCCCTCGCTCCATATCTCATCTGACAGCTCCAGGCCAATATCCTCCTCCCAGGCAGCCTTTATATTTTGAATGACTTGATGTGCTTCTAGGTAGCTTAACCTAATATCATCATGTATCACTTTAGGGTAGTGATGCACAATATAATCGGGTAGCATATCGAAATCGGCCATATAGCCTACTGTAGGCCTATTAGGCCATAAAAATCGGTATCGGATCGGTCTCAAAATAATCCAGATTATTTTCACAGATATTGATGACGCAATAATAATGTGACCGTCAATGGCTCTGTCCCTTTTGTTTTGTGTATTTCTAATGTTTGAAGGCAGCATAATCCGTATAATATCGGAATCGGTCAGAATCGGTATCGGCAGATATGACCCTGAAAATAATTTCATAATCATGCACCCCTACTTTAGGGTAATGTATTGTATTAACCCGTGTGAACTGAGTGGTGTAATATAGCCTGTCTGACGTAATGAAATCATGTCTGACGTAATGAAATCACACCCGGGTGAACAGGGTGAACATAGCAACCATGCTCATTTCTTCTGCACTAACAAGCGACGTAATGAAATCACACCCGGGTGAACAGGGTGAACATAGCAACCATGCTCATTTTTTCTGCACAACAAAGCCAGTTGTAGGAGTGGTTTACACCACTCAAAAATCTACTGTATTAAATCAATATTGTCTATAGAGTGAGTATACTCAAGTAAAAAGTATCATCTGTCCATGCTTTCACAAAGAAAGACCCTTCCCAGGTAGGCTGCTGCGCAGTATGATTTTTTTGTTAATATAATGCATACTTGAGGGTATTACACAGGCTTATAACTTTCAACTTTGGCATCTGTGTCATTATGCTTGTGATTTGATTTAATATAATTCCCTGTGGTAATTGAGGCCAGGGCAAAGTCATTTTATTTTGACCTCCAATTCACAGGAGTGGCGGTTGGGAGGGGAAAAAGACAGTATTTTTTATGGCTTAAATAAGCAATTTTTTCTTAAAACCACATTGGTATTCCTATGTTTATATCTCAATCAAGCTTTGTCTCAAAAGTATGCACTCCAGGATTTACGCATAGCTTTTATAAGTGGTTCTCAAACTTGTTTTAATTTAATTTCTTAATTTTATTTTAGCTCTACAAGTTTTGGACCTAGGCCTTCCGGACTAGTCAGTTCATCTGGAGGTGCAGTAGCAGTGGCACCCAAAACAAATTAGAAGATCTGGATGGTGTATGTTAGAATATTATTTCTCCCTTTCCAAAAAACAAAAATAATCAATGTTTGGACATCGGAAGGAGCATGTGTTCTCAGGGTTACAGACCTGTAAGAGTGCATTTGCTATTGCTGGCTGTACTATAGTCATTTAGATAGGGACCCCATGCCATGGAACCACCTCAGGGATCCCTGGTGGTCCCTGGACCACACTTTGAGAACCACTGGCGGGGAACATGCCCGCTATACACTCCAGTCCGTGGATGTATCTATTAACTGAATGCTAATTTAACTCTCAAGGTCAAAGTAACTTTGAGGCACTTCACTTCCTTTCCAGGGTTATGGGTGTCATGCTATACTTCGCTATACCTTAAACGCAAGGCAAGTTCATTTTTTATAACACACTTCCAACAAGACATTTCAAAGTTATTTTCGTAAAATAAAATGACATTCGAAAATGACCTTTGAATAAACAAAGGGCTCAACAATCAATTCATATGCTTTCAATGTGCTTTCAACAAGCAAAACTTGAAATTAATTCCCACCGATAGCCATCTTAATCCGTCAGTATCATTAGAAGTGAATCAATTAGCTTCTAAATGAACCTCCCACCTCTTTATCTTTTGAGAGCGGCAGGAGCAATTTACTGCAGGGACATGTCAGATTGTTTGTCAGTCCAGACATACAGATGGCTCTTTCATCCTGTGGTTCATAGTCAACACTATTAGAGCCTTTCAAACAGCTTGCTACAAGGCCCGTTCTTGCAGCTTTATTTATTCACAGCCTAATCTTTATCCACATCACAGCGCTGCTATCTCTTCAACCTGGGCAATGGCATCCGCTCATGCCATGGTGAATAGCTATGCAGCCATAGCTCATTTTCTGTTCCACACAGTATAAATTATGCACACTTGCGATAGCTTTCCTTTCCTTTAATTCTCATTATGTCTATTAACCGATGAAGCCCACCACCGTTGTGAGCTTGTAGATTGGCTATTTTTGGCAATGAGATGGAGATGGAACAAAAGTGGTCCAACTTCCAAGTATAGAGACAATTAAGTGACAACTTAGGTCCAGTTTAAGTCTAGAGGGTTTAAAGAGTTGTTGGATATAATAATAAATAAACACATCCCCCCTTTCTGTTTAGCCTAGAACTGGAGGTCTAGAACTTGACATCACAAAGGTGTACTCTGCAGGCCAAAGAGTACACATTTGTTACAAAAGGTTTCAGATCTCCAGGTCTAGGTGTTTAGCCTAGACCGGTCGAAGGGGGGGACTTTTTAAATTATTTAGACACAACTCTAAGGCATGTTAATGACATAATTAAATGTTGAAAATGAGTGCTGTTCCCCTTTACGTGGTTAGCATTGATTGATTGATTGAATAAGGAACAAAGTATGTCCCTTATCGGTCAAAAAAGGGAAACACACATCTTTTAGTTTCCAAGTGAGAGAGGATTCCGTACTTCGAGGCATGGTTGGCAACCGGAGTGGAGTGTGTTTGTTGTGCTCGTGCACAGTGAAGGGACGGTAGGGACCTGTTGACGTGTCTGTCAGGCCAGATCCCCTGCGGAAGCGATGCGCACAGTGTGAGAGGATGACCTGTTTTAAGATTCATGTTCAATCACCGCTCTCGGCTGTTGGTCTTTGTTGCCTCAGGGGTGGCTTTTGATTGAATGTTTTCCGTTCACACCCTCCACTCTCCGAGATAGGGCCTCTTTTATGTGACAATGATCTATATGCAGGTAATTACAATTGGCAATGATGGATAACACTCCGATTTGCCATGATTATGTTGAGATTAAACATGTTCCAGAACCCTCTCCCCAATGTCAAGAAGTGTTACATGCCTGCACTGAGAAGAAGCAGTTCCTCCGGGCTCCTTGTACAGTCATTTATTGGGAAGTGAATGATGTTTATACTCTTCGCCGTATTGCGTCAAAATTCTCCATGATTGGGTGTTTGGGATGGTTGGTGAGTGCCTGTGGTTTTCATGTGACATGTCCAGCCTGCTGCATCACATTTATGACTATTGTCTTTTCAGCTTCATTCTGCGAGCGCTGTGAGCTTCTAAATGTGCTGAGATTTGCTGTGTAGAGGCGAAAAGGTATAATGGGGGGGGCCTAGTATTATAGATAGACCCTGCCCTGGGGGACACCGGTCAATGAAGCAATAGGGTTTAAGTGACCTGGCTTGTTAAATTACAATTAATGAAAGGAATGAAAGGATGCTCGTTAACATTCTGAGCTGGGCTTTAGACCGTCAGGGAAGCCTATAGGGCACTGTTCCCAAACATAGACCGTCAGGGAAGCCTATAAGGCACTGTTTCCCAAACATAGACCGTCAGGGAAGCCTATAGGGCACTGTTTCCCAAACATAGACCGTCAGGGAAGCCTATAGGGCACTGTTTCCCAAACATAGACCGTCAGTGAAGCCTATAGGGCACTGTTCCCAAACATAGACCGTCAGGGAAGCCTATAGGGCACTGTTTCCCAAACATAGACCGCCAGGGAAGCCTATAGGGCACTGTTCCCAAACATAGACCGTCAGGGAAGCCTATAGGGCACTGTTTCCCAAACATAGACCGCCAGGGAAGCCTATAGGGCACTGTTTCCCAAACATAGAGCTGCCACACATTTTTGTGTTTTATGGGCGGCGGCGGCGGTGGCTCAGGGGTAGAGTGGCCGGATGGTAACCGCAAGCAGTGGCAGCCTTATACATGTATATGTTTCAATCGTTTGTTTTTTTGTTTAGTAGTAGTAGTAGTAGTAGTAGTGATATTGCATTGCATCGCAGCCTTCCAATCAGCCTTGTCAATTATCCGGCCTCATCCTGTACGTCCACTTACGACTAGTTGGCAGCAGCTAATAATCACTGCAGGTACTTGACCTGTCATGTCACGTTGACCTGTGTTGTTTGGTTTATTGTAATTGTTCCCACTTCCCAGTGTGTGCACTCACTGCACTAGCAGCGCTGAGAGTTGCGATTGCATCATTGTATAGCCTATGCTGCCTCCCAGTTATACCTTACAGTAATTTCAAGACAACGTAAAATAATTGTTTAATCAAGCTGCTTTTGTGTATTTTTCTACTTGGCTGTGCTGTATGCTGTTCATGCTTTGAAGTCCGATAATAGACACTGACACACCAAAAAAACATTTATTTAATGGAGTTGGAACAACTGATGTTCGGGAGGTTTGACCAAGCAAAAGACAACCAAGCACCACCCACCTGCCACCGTCAACTCCACCCTGTGCCACCCGTGCCAACCACTCACCCACCTCCAACCAGGCCGACCACTCCTACCTCACCAATCACCCTGGGTACTTTAACACAAGTTTGAAAAACGGCGGCATGCATAGTTTCCAGTAAACACAGCACAACGTCAATGAGAATTAATATTAACTCATTACTTCTTCGGTATAGCTCTCAGTCTCAGCAGTGTGAATCCCATCAGCATCAGGATGGCCGCCCTGCTTAACGTCCATGCCTCAGACGACGAGGCTCTATTCATCGGTGCCGCCGCCGAACCCGTGGCCGCCGAACCCGTGGCCATGCCGAGCTCGGTAACCGTACTCACCGCGCTGTCGTTGCCGCCGATCCTGTCGTCGTGCCCGAAACTCCAGAACATCTGCGCGCAGTGCGCGATAGACCCAGGTCCGTCATCAACTTACCTCCCGGTTCCGCCGCGTCCAATCTCAACCGGACACCCCGGGAGTTCCGCGAAGGTCCACGTCCTTCCCCACGAGCCTCCCCTAGCCACGTCCACCAGCAGAACCAGGTACCAGCCCAGCAGCACCACTCCTCTCGCACTTCTTCCCGTCGCTCCAGTCACCAAGCCCAAGAAGCAGCTTCCCCAACCCGTCATTCCGTTTCTTCTCCACGCGGTTCCCATCCACCAGTTCCAACCCGCATCTCCGATTGGACCGTGGTCGGCCTACAAAGAGCCCTCACTTCTAAAGGTATTCCATTCACCAGTACAGCCACGGTGACGTCACAAAGTCGGCGGCTCCGTCCCGCTCCGAAGACGTCACGCTTCTTACCAGACAGCTCTCTCCACTCCCACCACTCATCCAAAGGAGTTCCAGCCTCCACTTCAATCCCATCCATCCAGCAAACGGCCAGTATCCCTCCTCCACCACACACTGCACCACCAATTCAATTTCCACCTGGTTCTCTCCCTTCTGCCTCATTTGTTCTTCCCTCCCACTTCCAGCAGGCCGCAGCATCCCCCCCCCCCCCCCCCCCACCCCCTCCTCCTCCTCCTTCTATCAGTATAACCAAACCCTTCCCTTCCAGGCTCCACCCTCCACCCTCCCCCAGAAGCGCTCAGTGCCCCACTGTTTAACCCGTCTTCTCTCCCTCCCCACCCAGTGTTCTCCAACCCCCACCCCCTCCCTCCCTTCTCACTCGCTACAGCCACGCCAGCACCCATGCCGCCATCAGCCATTGCCCCCAATGCCCCCGTGGTCTCCCCATCCCTCCGATCACAAATCCTGCAAGGCATGGACACCGACCTCTCCTACCTCATCCGCCCTCCGCCAGCAGCTTCCAACACCGGTCAGTAGACGTAGGAGGAGTCTCCATCACCCTCCGGGACCTCTCACCATCCTCCGTCCTCACACCCACTGAATTCGCCATCGCTTTCTCCACCTTCCGCGACGTCCTCTGCACCGTCTACCCTTCCCGCCACCAAGAGTTAGACGACCATCTCTATATTTGCATGGACCTCTCCGCCCGTTTCGGAGGAAGCCTCTTCTACGACTACCACCGCCAGTTCTCTGCCAGAACTGCCACCAAAGCCAGAGACAGGCGCGGCCGTCCCCTCGACTTCGTCGGAAACAACATGCTCTGCAATAAGTACAACGACGGAGGCTGCGACCTGTCCTCATGCCGCATGCTCCATATCTGCACCCACTGCGGCGGCTCCCACTCCCTCTCAACGGCCCTGAAAAGAAGTCAAGCCCCTCCTCAACACCAACCCCTCACAGCTAAATCCTAGTCAGCCACATCTGCTACTCCCGCACTGACTACTCGGACCCCCACACCATGCCACGCTCGAAGCCGTATTTCTCCCGGTCTCTTTGGGGAGGCTTTCCTTAATCCGTCCACAGCTCAACACCTTCCTCAGCCCCTACGAGCCCCCACTCTCCCGACACGCCCAGCACGCACGCCATCGGGTCCCCCCTTCGCAACAACAGCGGTTCAGTCGCCACCCGCACCCGGCTCCATTCTCACTGTCGTATCTTATGACACGAGACCATACAAACTTAACCCAAACGGGAGAGCATTGAGATAATTGTGAGACGGCAGCAGACAGAGTAAGATGTTCCTTGATGTTTATTTCGAAGTACACAGCATAGCATAGCATAGCATAGGCCTGGCTGGCCTTGACCAGCCACCAGGTAGTGACTGGCCAAACTGACTGAACTGGTTACATTCAATTGCATGACATTAAGTACAATTTTCACAGACAAGAGGTGAGAATAGAGGCGTGTTCACTGTTCCCCTGAAGTCAACCCCAGCTTACGCATTGATCAGCCATTTGTTGAGTGGCCACTTTGAACCCATGTTTAGCATTTGATGGCCCTAGGTGTGAACCAGGATCTCAGACTATAGTATAAACAGGCCATCGACACCTCTGATCTTGAATATCAAAGACAGCTGCCTGCAGACGAAATGACTAGGCCAATTAACTATACCTACTGAATAAACAGGATCACCCATATGCTATGAGCACAGTAGCACACATTATGGATAGAATTATGATTTCCAGATTCCACATAACCCCCCTTATGACATATATGTCATATAAAAAATATGGAACCATAATTCTTACCAGTTACCACCCCCCTTGATCCTCAGCTTAACAATACATTTAAGACACCAGAATAACAGCCCCTCAGTACAGAATCTCCCCCAACATGGTTTTCAAACAGACATTTAAGGTTACACAACTCGACATAAATGATTTCATTTACAGTAAGTACAAATACAATTTCGTATCAGTGGATAATTCATAAATGGTTTCCATTACAGTAAGTTCAAATACAATTTCGTATCAGTGGATGGATCGGATCAGAATTCTCTTTGCGTTATTTCAAACTCTTATGGCTAAAAATGTTACAGAACAATGAACATGAAAACTGCCGTCACCTCGTCAACTTCGACAAAAGCAAAGACCAATATCTCAGTTTGTACGTCTGCGCACAAACAAAGAAAATCGCATTTTAAGCCCTAGAGAACCACAGAATCAACTTAAACCCTCTTTAAACACTGTCGGTACTACACGACTACCAATTAATTACCCTGTAATTGAATCACTATCCTGACTTTTAACACTGTCGGCACCAAACGACTGCCAATTGCACTATCCTGACAAGTAATCTTAAACAATGAATAATGGAAAATGATTAGTGAGTTACAATTAGCTGGTTTAAACAAGACATTGCCGCTTTCAGGAAATTTAGGACGTGCCATAACATATCTATACGTTTATAATGCTTTAAATAAAACTCTGCTCCACTAAGGTATATAGAACATACACACCAGATCACATGAAACTCTCTCTTTTGAGTTTCACAGGACCAAAATCAAAATAAGTCTCCAGACCTATCCTGACCATAAACAAATACATTAACAGGCCAGAGTTTAAGCAATATTTAACTAATTAATACTCTCTTCACGTCTCGAGGAAAACACCTATTTGATTCACAATTAGGCTACTTATGAACCAACTTACCTAATTATACGACAAAACATACCAACATGAGGCCTATCTTTTCATGTTGAAACAAACACGACGCACAATTTTGAAACCAGAGAGAAGGAATGTCCGTCTCCCCTCTGATATGATGAACAAAGGAAACCTTCTGCTTGCTGCATTCCGTTACCTCAAAGTTCGCTTCAGCCGCACGGATCAAGTTGAGAAAATGTCCACCGCTGTTTTCCCTCTGAAAGATCTCATAACCATCTCATCATCATCCCCCCCTCCCAGCTCTGAAACAACAGAGATGGGAAAACGAAGAGAAAAGCAACACCTTCATCACAGACCCCGTAGGCCCGTGAAGGCCCTCAGCTTGCGTCGTCAGTCGGCCATGGAAAGCCAAGCCACCGCCGCCACGGAGATGTGTCCTTCTTCGGCACGTGTCGTGCGTGCAATGGG
This sequence comes from Electrona antarctica, assembly GCF_951216825.1. Classification (NCBI taxonomy): domain Eukaryota; kingdom Metazoa; phylum Chordata; class Actinopteri; order Myctophiformes; family Myctophidae; genus Electrona; species Electrona antarctica. The sequence goes on along the minus strand of NC_136795.1, from coordinate 21,459,299 downwards.
TGATCAGTACACTGCATATTACACGGCCGCTGTTCGACACCGTCCTCCTGTCCATTCCGAAATGAATACCCGAAAGTGGAAACCGCCGCGCCAAGCGTCGAGTGGTCGCCTCACCCCGTCGTGGACCCCCGCCGGTGTCCCCGTGCCGCGCTGCATCGCTCCTCCGCTCGCCGTCCCCTGCGTAGAGGTGATGATCAAAGGCCCCTCCCGTGCGGCTGTCCGCCTCGCCGAATGCACCGCTGTCCACCCGTCCAGCGGCTGGATAGTGACGCACGCCGCCGCTGCGCAACACTCCTCATCGCGGTGGTCCGTCGTCATCCTCCTCCTCGTTCCGCTGGAACCCGTCGTCGCCGTCTCCCACAAAAACTCGCTGATTAGACTGAATAAAAAAGCCGCCGATTCTTCTCCTAACTGGTGTAAACACCATGAAGGTCGGGATCGCGCACCATCTGTCGTATCTTATGACACGAGACCATACAAACTTAACCCAAACGGGAGAGCATTGAGATAATTGTGAGACGGCAGCAGACAGAGTAAGATGTTCCTTGATGTTTATTTCGAAGTACACAGCATAGCATAGCATAGCATAGGCCTGGCTGGCCTTGACCAGCCACCAGGTAGTGACTGGCCAAACTGACTGAACTGGTTACATTCAATTGCATGACATTAAGTACAATTTTCACAGACAAGAGGTGAGAATAGAGGCGTGTTCACTGTTCCCCTGAAGTCAACCCCAGCTTACGCATTGATCAGCCATTTGTTGAGTGGCCACTTTGAACCCATGTTTAGCATTTGATGGCCCTAGGTGTGAACCAGGATCTCAGACTATAGTATAAACAGGCCATCGACACCTCTGATCTTGAATATCAAAGACAGCTGCCTGCAGACGAAATGACTAGGCCAATTAACTATACCTACTGAATAAACAGGATCACCCATATGCTATGAGCACAGTAGCACACATTATGGATAGAATTATGATTTCCAGATTCCACATCACCTCGCCCGGCGGTCTTCCCAGGCCCATCACAGCTGCATCCGCACCAACGCCCCCGACCTCCACAACGCCCACCGCTTCAGGGTCTCGTAAATTCTGGTAAGATACTTTTGGGGTTTCTACACATTTCGCACAGGCACTCGCCTCGACCCCCAAGCCAAAGTATCTGGGTCCACAACCCCTTGAACCCCTCAATCCCACCACCGCCCACGTCCCGTGCTCTTGACCATCTAAGCCGCAAGCGTGTGGCGATGACCTTAGATGATCACGCCGGCACCTACCGATGTCATTCGTGCCCCTGACTATCTAAGCCGCACGCTACACGCTTGCGTGTAGCGATGACCTTAGATGTTCACGCCGGCACCTCTAATGGCATCCCCCGCCCCTGGCCATCCAAGCCGCACGCCACATGCTCGCATGTGGCGATGACCTTAGATGACCATGCTGGCTCCCCTAACGTCCTTATGCCGCACGTTCCATGCAACGTGCCCATAAACGACCATACTCCATGTTTATTCAATAAACAACCCTAGAGGTTCTTATGTCTGATGCTTGGTCTTTCCTAGTGAAACATTTATTATTAATTATTCAAATTATGACGTCATGAACGGGGCCTCCCGATCCTTAAGGCCGCCCCTGACCGCAAGGTTGCCAGTTCGAACCCGGGATCCCCCAGAGTTAGTGTCGAAGTGTCCTTGAGCAAGACACCAAACTCCTAATTGCTCCTGATATGCTGGTTGGTGCCTTGCAAGGTTTCCGCTGCCATCGGTGTATGAATGTGTGGGTGAATGTAATGCACAATCTATGTAAAGCGCCTTGGATAAAGGCGCTATATAAATGCACCATTTACCATTTAAGTAAATATTGTTTGTCTTTTTTTGTTGTAGTAGTAGTTCTTAACCTAGGTATTTTTATTTGAATTACAAAAATATGTTTAACTGTGTAGTAGTGAAAATTAGCAGATGCAAGCGTGCAGTGCGGTGCAAAGTGACACGCTTGTAGATGTACTATTTTCACTAGTTTGTTCTGTTTTGGGTCTTGAGCTAAAACGTTTATGGGAACCACTGCATTAGACCATGAACACTTCAATTCACTACTGGCCTACTATACACTGTCTTTACTGCTGTCCTGTTGTATACTCTGACTGACTTGATTTTGCCAGTGATAGAGAAATTCCCCTCGTTCCTTTTTTCTGCATGTTTTCTTGTGATAGAAAGACTATTGTCTACACTGCATAACGTGAATTATGCTAAACGTTAAAAGCTGCATGGGGAAAATGCTTTTTGCACAACGTTTTTACTAAATGTCTCTTGCCCTAAATACTAATGGGAACAAGAAAAATAAAGACTTTGACATTGACCAATAGTACTGTTTCTCATTGCTGGTATACAATATGTGTTGTACGCTACAGTACTGTATTAGGCCATTTGTTCACAAAGAGTACACTTGACAAATTGAACTACTGTCCCTTTGTTGTTGCTATTTTGATCAATTGCTTTGAACCTTTTCATCAATTTATTTTCATAATGTGTTTATATTGCCATCTTAATTATGCTGCTTAATGTTTTGTGAAAAGCACTCTTGAGTAGCCTTGTGTGAAACATGCTATACAAATCAATATGCCAATTGCCTTGGCCTGACTGCTCACCAACCAGACACCAACTTTACTTTGTGTGTGAACTTGATGACATGTAATATTAAACCAAGACCGTTTTCTTTTATACCATACAAAATGTTTAATATTTATGATCTAATAAGCAGGTTAACATTTTCTCTCCCCAGTTAGATAGAGTAATTCACTTTAAAAACAATAACAGAGGGTAGGAATAATACCAATGCCGAGCTGCAGGTCCTGTAATAGCCTAATACAGATTATGTGCCACCAAAATGTGCTTTACTTTTTTTTGTATTTACCCAGGGTAGCACGTGAGCATCATAGCAACGGCGCCCTGCACATAGAAACACACAGACAGACAAACACATTAAAACCTGGGAGCTGACCAGTACATCCACAGTTGGCCACTAAGCAGCTCTACTGGAGCAGTTGGGGGTTCAGTGACTTGCTCAAGGGCACTTCAGCTGTGTTGGGTGAGTGATGACCAATCACTTCCCGACCCAGATTTTTCCTGCCCATCTGGGGAATCGAACCGGCAACCTTTCGGCAACAAGGGCACTCCTCTAACCCTTAGGCCACCACTGCCTTTTTAAACTTTGACATAACAACATGGATGGGTGTAGATTGAGATGCACTCAGTATAAACCTGCAAAGAATTGCATAAAAAGAACAGAATTCGAGGTTAAATGTAAATGTCTTTGGGGCCACAAATGATGCCCCCTGTTTAAAGTCCAAACCCGCTCTCAGTCAGACTGTGGTTTAGAGCAGTGGTTTTCAAACGTCTCAAAATGTCAAGGGCCCCCAAGATTATATGCATTTGTCCGCAGAGGAGGCCCACCTGAAAAAAAAGAGAAAAGAAGATTTGATTTTTGAAAAGAAAAAGAAAGAAAATAATCAAAGATAGCAGTAGCAGATAGTACAAGCTTGCAGCATGGTACAAAGTGACATGCTGTGACTGTAGATGAACTTGTATATGTTAATCTACAATCTACAAGACAAGTGTACTCTTTGTGAAACTTTGGTTTCAAGGAGTTTTTTGCTACTTTTGTGTTACACAGCTGTGACACAGTAGGTCTACTCATGGTTCTCAAAGTGGGGTCGGGGACCCCCAGTGGACAGGTCCTTGAGTATGTTCCAGGGGGTCGCCAGCTGTGTTAATAGCACCCAAATCATTTTAACTAGTTTATCCATATTTCATACGTTGGCTCTTAAAAAATTGCAGATATTCAAGCTTGCAGCGTGGCACGAAGTTGTACACAAAACAAAGTTTGAGAACTGCACATAGATGAAAAATTAACCCTGTTCAACTATTTCAAGAAAAGAATATTTAAAACGTATGAAGAGTACCCAATTATTTATACCTCCTTTTTCTCTCCTATTTAGTCAATTAGTCAATCAGTTATGCCAATGAATTCCTCCCCACACACATTTCTGTGTGGTCACTGCTGTCGTATCCTACTTGCTCACCTGCCGCCATTGAGGAGCCCCCACCAGGAGGATGTAGACTAGAGCCTCCTATTCCTCCCGCCCAACACACCCTGCCGCCCCAGCCCATAGGAATACGTACAGTGACCATTATCACCCTCCCCGCCTGGGTTCCCTTGCCTGAACACGGGCCAAGTATGTTCGTATCTCCCCGTGGTGGTGCACGGGCAGGGACTTTACCACTGTGCCACCCACGAGCATACGGCATTCATTTATGGGTAAAAAAGAGAGAGATACATGTTTTTTCCCCGACAGCGTTGCTATATAACGTTGATTGACGGAGGGGCCGACATTGCCATCCTCCTTAGAGCCCCATTTGATCATAATTCACATCATCCCAGATTTACAAATGGATACATTATTGCCGAGGATATTTGACTGTGAATGTTTAAAATAAACTCATAGTTGAGAGTCTGCCTTAATTGGGTAATGTAGCTGCACAATAACCACATCAGGGAGACAGGCTTAGAGAGGATCCTCGTCTCATATAACACGTCAATTTTTATCGCCTCCAGGTTATTAAAAGTAAATGTTATATTGATATTTCCATCGTTCAACCTTACTGGTTTCTCACCAGCCAATCGACGGCCATTGCCTTTGGCTTTTGGCACCCCACTACAATAGGTAGTGGGGTGCGGGTGTCCCTGTTTCATCTCTCTCTCTCGAAAACGTTGAAGACCCATTGGCCTGAAACCTGTTCTACTGTATGCTGATAGTGCTTTGGAATTGATTCAAAGAGTCCCTCAGGTACCGTGCCTCGCTACTGCATCATTGGGATTCATGCGGTGCAAACATATACTCATTATACTGTATTGTACACGCGTGGCTTTGCTGCAGGCATGGACATGCTTTACTACTTATACTTACTAGCATGCTAATCTCAGAATAATATGAATCGATAGTGATATACGATGGCATGTAGGTGTGCGAGCGTGTGCAGAGTGCAGACAGACAGACAGACAGACAGACAGACAGACAGACAGACAGTGTGTTTTCCCACGGCACTTCAACTGAGTGTTTATGAAATCCCACTGCGCTCTGTGGACAGACAGACAGACAGACATGCTGTATAACGGACTAATACACTTTGACAAATAAAAAAAAGTGTGTTTTCATTTCAAACGATGAGTGTTTATGAAATCTCACGGCGCTCATCTCCATTCACGTCCTTAACAAGAATGGCTTCCTCCCCCCTCGCTCTGTTGTCCAGTGACAGTTCTGTGCTGAGAGGTTCCAAAGCTTGTGACATTTACATCTAAATGGTAATTGATTCAGTGGGAGCTGTTAGTATGCGGCTACAGATCTGACAACTCTTCTCTCGGGGTATAGATCGAAGCCGGGGAAAAAGGAACGTCAAGATTCTCCGCTAACTAAGTATAGGCTACATTTACTTAGTAGCTGTTGCTTAAGTATTTTTTGGGGGGAGTAGGTAATTGTTTTCTTTGCAAGCTCATGACTTTCACTATGTTGCATTTCAAATTGAAATGTTTTACTTTTGACTCCACATTTCTAGGAAGTGACTCTTGGGACCCAGACTTACAAAATATATATATTATGATACTTTGATTACTTTTGATGCTTTCATGTTTTACGAAAAAAACATAATAGATTTGAATATTATTGGACCATTATTATTATTAAATTAAGGAGATACAGTAGAGGTTTCTGTCTGCAGTAAGTATGTGTTACAGTAGGCTATACTATTGGGTACTGTATATTGGGTACTTCAGTAGGCCTATATAACTTGGTCCACTATTCATATAACTAAGTGAGATTCTCCATTCCTCCCCTCCCCTCATCATTGCTGTTTGCAGTTTGTTGTTTTTCAGTGTTTGATAGCCGAGAGGGCCGTCAGGACCACCCCTAGAGATGACAGCGAGAGACTTGGAGGGCTATGAAAGAGATCAGTTGTTTTCCACGTTTTTACTTCCCAGCTTTGCCGACCCGTCCTGCTCTCCTCTCAGCCCGGCTAGCTGGGCACTGCATGCAACTGCTGTTGATTGCATGGCTGCTGCCGGCAGTATGCACTTTGTCACAGGTAGTGCATTGTATCCCCACCGCCGGCTGGGCTTAGTGGTGCGTCCTATAATCTATAGCCAGAGGTCTTCAACGTTTTTCAGGTGAAGGACCGCTGAGAGAGAGATGGAGCAGGGATGCCCCCACTATATATTGTATATACTTCTTGCACATACAGTATACAGGTGTTTATGTGCCGATGAGACATTTTGGCCGATATCGATATCCGATATAATTAATTGCTGTTATGGCCGATAACCGATATTACCGATGATCTCATTCTGTATTGAAAAATTATAATAATTTTGTCCATTCTGAAAAATACATGTAAAAGGGTATTTAATATTGTGAGCTTGTAGATCTGTTCAAGCTGTTACTTTGGGCTTGTTTATCTGTAAAGACAGACCGATTAATCGGACCGATTAATTAATCGGTCCGATTGATTAATTGAACCGATGCCGATTAATCTAAAACAACTCAAATCGGCCGATACCGATGTGTTTGCCGATTAATCTCCCATCACTAGTATATATATAAATATACACACACACACACACACACACACACACACACACACACACACACACACGTCCGTGGGTAGGGAACGCAGCCTGGCAGAGATCTGCAGTCGAGGAACGCACTTCTCTGGTTTTCCCTTAAATCATGTGACTATGGAGTACCAAAGTCCTGTGGCGTCACTCGCTCATCCCCTGGGTCACAGACGTTTTTCTCCATGGAAGATTTCATTGGGTCATCTTAGAATTGTCTCATAGAACTGTGGCCCAAAAATAAACAAATTGTACCGGCGATATTGTCAGGGAGGTGGCTCTGTATCGTTTGCGATAGTCAATCACTCATATTTGTTACAGTTTGGCAGCGGTAACATTGGCGTTTTATCGCCGTCAGTCAATGTTTCATGTCCTTATGAGTCATTGCCACCAGGCTCATTTGTCTATTCCTGGAACACCGTTCTCATATGCCGCAATATTAAACACGTCTATGGGAATTCAGAGTGGGGGGAGAAAACGTGACCCAGGTACATCCCGTCAGGTGCTCTATAAGCTCCTCCTAAAATGTCTACACTGAGCACCTACAGTATAACAATATCGTTCACAATTGTCTTTGTTATAGAGGGTATGCGCATGACATCATCATCATACCCGGAAGTTATGCGGGAACAACTACTCAATGGCAAAAAAAACTACGTTCTGGCCTTGACAGCCAAACATTTGATTGCATTAAACAACGTTAAATGACGTTAAACTCACTTTGCCACTCGATTTGCCACTCACTTCATGCATATGCACACCCTCTACTTCCTCCCTCACTGCTCAGCCCTTCCTATAGCGCTGCCTCCCTTTTCGGCGGATTATCCTGCCCAAGACGAGCCGTATAGCGGCTGAATTTCCCTTTCTTTGGCTGCATGCCAGACACATCTGCATGGGAGGGAGAGCTGCTGCCGGCTTTTTTTTTTAGGGCTCCTATGCCCAGCTTTTGGTGTAAACACAAATATTGAAGCCAAAAGTGTGAATAGAAACGTTAAGACACCAAAGTGATTGGCCAGAATGACATTCGTGATGATTTCATTGGCTGAGCATGGAAGGCGATGATGATGTACATGGTGATGTATGATGATACATTTCACACGGATGTGATTAAAAACAAAAAAAAGAGTCACACCAAAGCATCAAAAGCAGCAGATCCAGGGGCACGGTGGCACAGTCGGTAGTGCTGTCGCCTCACAGCTAGAAGGTCCTGACTCCTGGGTTCGATTCCCGCTGGGGACGCTGTGGGCGCTGGGGGCGTGTTCCCTCCTCCGCGTCTTCAGTGCCCATATCTGAGGTGGGGTTGGCGAAAGGGCCTTTCTGTGTGGAGTTTGCATGTTCTCCCCGTGTCCCCTAGGGTATAGGTACCCTCACAAAAACATGCAGTAATCCTGGTCTCTAAACTACCTCCCCCTGGCCAGCCTGATGGAGGGGAAAGGAACTGGTCGGAATAAATACATTTTGAAAAGTAACAGTTTTGGACATATGAGGTTTCCACCCGACAGAGACGATCGATATAGTGGCTGAGTATCACAAAATGGCACTTTTATTTTAACAGCCGCAAATCCAGATGAGCAACAATCCTCTGGCATAAAATCCAGTAGGCCTACCACAGAACATCCCAATATCATCATTTTAACAATTGGATATTCTAAAGTGCATCTATAAAATCCTAATTTTCCGCATCACTGGAGTAAGGACAGTGTGTTCCCATAGCCCTGGAGGGAGAGTTGTTGTTGTCATGCCAGCCTTACAACATCCCATAGCCTGGAGGGATGAATGAATGCGCTGCATTTGGCTTGTGGTTTATTTTTAGGTAAAATGGCCAACCAGTGCTCTATACTCACTGTTTCTCAGTCAGTCAGTCAGTCAGCCAGCCAGCCAGCCAGCCAGCCAGCCAGCCAGTCAGTGATGTTAGCTTGTATATTTGGAGCTGGCCTGCGGGCCCAGCCAAAATGGGGTGATGTGGAGTCAAAATGCTACTTCCACCACAATCTAAGACTAACGAGGTAAACCGCCATTACCTCGCACTACTTAAATGTTCTCTCTCACAGCTGTTGCTTAACACAAGAGATAAAAAAAAAAAAAAAACTGCTCCGTGGCCCAATGCACTTCAAACTGGCAGCCATTGATAGGCAATTCACACTGAGACGGACTGAATCCGTTTCATTGGAACCGTTTCCGAATACGGTTGCCTGGTCCCCGATGGCCATGATTCACATTGCCCGAGATTCAACAGCGCACCCGGGTACACTTGCATAACACACTTTAATCCTCCAGATGGCGTTGTGCTTGATGGCTGGTGCGCACGGACACTGACCATCAACTCTGCGACATTGTCTCCAATAAATCCAGACACACTGCATTGCATTGCCTCTTTGGCTCTTTGCCGTTATACTACTTCACTGTCAGCCTGCCTGCTATTCACGGTGTCAGTCAGTTCTGTGCTCCAGTGTCGTGTTTGGTATTAGTTTGCTATGGATTCTACTTTAGCATTATTATTATTATTTTGTTTTACTTTGGAAACTATGCCAAGCAAAGCCCAAGAGACACGTGTAGTCCGCAGAATAAGATCAGTGTGTACTGCGGTGCTGCGCATATAGCAGATTCAACAAGAGACGGGCGGCGTTGAGAAATGCGCTGGAGTTACGCGTCGTGCAGCGTCTGTGTGTTTTTTTTGTTGACGCTTGGCTCGTCGACTAGAGATCATGTCACGTTTTTTAAAAAAACAGTCCACTTCCTTCTTTAGGCACGCATGCCTTCACATTGGAACGATCCATATCTGAATACACTTCAACAGTCCAGAGACCCGCCCCTCATGCGGTCCCGGGGACGTTTGGGCGATCCGCTCCCGGGAACGGTACGCATCATTCACACTACCACAACATCTGCCAAGTGGTCCCGAGTGCGAACCCGGGACCATAGTGTGAATCGCCCCTCAGAAATTCAGAAGGCTTAACTCATTTACTATAGTCTATAGTCCCTTTTGCCACCGGATACAGCCGTGACTTTTATTTTGAAGACCCCAAAATTCCAGTTGCAGTTAACATGGCAGTGGACGGCGGGGAATCATTTCATTGACGGACCACAGCCAAGGCGAGCATTACGTTGCGACAGGAACGCTGCTAGACACTAGCTATCGCAGCAATCTCTTCCTGAAATTTATTTTAAAAATACAAAAAGTCACAAAAGTCATCATCGGCAGGGAGCGCCATTGGGAATAAGTCATCCATGCTGAGGAAAGCAGCCTCTTATCCTCTGTGAGCCTCTGTACCTGCCCTGTGGCATGCTTCTGACTGCAGTCCCTTCTCTCTCAGAACCATGGCAACCGGCACAGTTTAGGCTGCTTTAAAACCCCTGCAGTGACACCACTCCTCGCCACAAACTGTTTATTATCATTCGTCATTAATCATCTTCGACGTTTGTTCTCCAGCTCCTGTCTGGAGTGCTTGTATGTAAGTGCCAGAGCAGTAACGACAGTGGAAGCTGATTTATTTACTTAAAAGTATAGCAATGCCACAAAGTCGAAACACTCTGTTACAAGTAAAAGGCCTGTATTAAGCATTTTACTTATCACTAAAGCATGACAATATTATACTTAAAGTACCATGAGTAAAAGTGCTCATTATGCAGAATGCATATAGTAATAGGGCTTCATTGATTGATGCATATGGTTTGTATTAATATCAGTGCTGTGATTTGTGTACTTTTTCTGTTTTGTATGTGTTTATGAAGTTATCTCCATAGACCCCCAGGTGTGGTTAGAATATTGAATTATGTTTTCCCTGTGCATTTTTGTTTTCTCAAAAGGCCCAATCGAGGCCCAGGTCAAAAGGCCCAAGCGATATAGAAATGATATATAGAAGTGATATAGTGACATCACAATATCATCCCCTCCCCCTACTACAACAACAGCTGTGGGTACGGCTTCAGTTCAGATCACCACCCACCAGACAAACCAGGCATACTTAATGAACTGGTGCATGGGTATGCACTATGCACCAGTTCATTAATGGTATGGTATGGTAATAAAAACATAATTTTAACACTATACACTTTTTTGAAAAAAAATATTTCTCCTATTATAATCATAGTACCTGATGATCATGTTTTAAGGGGGGAGAAAAATCACGGCACTCCATATTTTAACTAAAGTGTAGTAGAGTAATAATTTGAGTATCTACACCGTCAGCCTTGTAAAGTAAAGGATGGAAATTGGAGATACAAGGTTTATGGCCGACGGCGATGACATGCAATGTATAGCTTCATGTTGGTGTGTGTGCCTTTCCCAATCCATAGGCTAGTGTGTGCGCCAGCGAGATTGACTGCTGAATTACTTCAATAAGTAAGCTGTGGCATAGGAACGGCGACGTTTCCAAGCAAAGAGGAGAATTTAATCATCTTCTTTTACACTGTGCACGACGTGCTTTGTATTCATCGCAGGCGAACGCCCAATGCCTTTCTCAACCGCGCTCTGTAGATAAGCAGGCTCCGGCGTGGCTTCTGAGTGAGTCGTGTAACTCACAAATCACACCGCCTGCGTTTGACATTAATCAGTGGAAGGGATCATCACGCCAATGAATTACCTTCCAGAGGTAACGGCGGTAAACAGAACCTCATCATAGACGGTGATTAAGTGCGCTGGGTTTTATATCGATTCCTTTTTGTGCTGCTAAAAACTCAAACTGAATCCTACTAAGTAAGTAAGCCTTGCCGAGCTATGAGGCAGGAGCCTATCTCCTGTTTCAGTAGCGTCAGGCCGCTTGATCTGTACAAGCACACCCCCTGGACACAGGGACTTATCCCAATCCAACCCATGATGCTGAGTGCCAATCAGGGAGGCACTGGGTCCCACTTTTCTGAATCTTTGACATGACGGCTGCATGGGGACCGAACCCCAACCTGCTGCCTCCAGTTTCAAGGCAGACACTCTACCACAAGTCCATTGCAGCTGAAGCAAAAGCCAAACTGAATACTAACTCAGATTAGGACAACTTGACGCACAAATCTTGAAAGTTATCAGTCCGCTTGAGAATTGTTGTATCTATTTCACTTGATTGGTATATGAAACAAACAGACAAACAAACAAATAAATAAACATGAGTGTGATTGACGTGATGCCTGGTGCCGGCAAGCGGCCCACTGTATAACCAGTGGTCCTCAAGGTGTCCCCCCCCCCCCCCCTACAAAATAAGATAATTTAGACCTGTTTGAACATTTTAACCCTATCTTATACTTTGGCTGTTCACTCACATTGTGTCGTATTGTGACACGTATAGCTGTAGATCTGCTATTTTCTGGAACATTTAGGACACAAAGGACAAAGAACAATACAAACCTTACGGGGCTCCCATGGCACCAAATCATTTGAGTGAGGGTGTGCAGTCAAATACATAATTATCAATTTGGGGGTCATCCTTGACATGAGAATGTTTGAGAATCACACGGCTGTGTTCAGAGCCCCCTGTGCCCGTGGCACTGACCCGGAATGCTAAGTAGGACACACCACGGCTATATAGGAACTAGTTCCAGAAGCTGCTGTTGCACATTTTTTTTCCCTTTTTGGTTTGACAGGGATAAGGGTAGGCAATGAATCACACATCCATAGCGTGTATGTCCTTCACCTAGTTTCCCCGTTGCCACAAAAATGCTCGGGCGATTTAACTTGTTGCACACACACCCTGATTCAGTAATTCTGAACCTTGTATATTTATTTATTTCAAAGCAGTGTGTTGGTCGTTCAAAATGACTGATTTAAAGGACCCTCCGTTTTATATTCATGAGGCCACAGACACCCATTTCATACAATGTTTTTTTTTTGTATGTTTGTTTTTTTCCATCCTGAGACCCTTATCTACACTGTTAAATCCTCAGTGCAGGGAATATACAAATGGACCTTTTTGGCCCATTTGGTTCCAATTGACTCATACGAGTCTATTTGGTTCTATCAAACAGACCCCACTTTGAGAACCCAATGGCCTGATTGCCTGTTCGGATTTCGGGAGATTAGCCGAGTATCCGACAGACTCTAGCAACAGGCGGGATTTACTAAAGAATTAACACGCATAGGCTAAACTAAATGTTCCAATAATCGCTTCTCTTACAAACTCAACGTGCGTTTTATAAGGTTTTATTAGCTCATTACAACATAAACACATACAACATACACACTGGTTTGTTTCTCCCTCCCCCTAACACAGGTGGATACAGTACTCCGGATCTTTGCCTAATCTTTGCCTGTTCCTTCCTATCTGTCTGTGAGGAGTTTAGCCCCTGTTGATCTCGGTACCATTTAGCTCAACACTACCAACATATGTTCACCTCTGGTAGTCTACAACCTATGTTCACTGATGTTATACCTATGGTTTTAAATCTACGTTGGAGACAGAAGCACAAATACATACATTGTTATAATCTAAACATCACACAACACAACACATGATATTAATTAAGCACACTCTATCTATATTTACCACTGGCCTCCCGCCTTCTGCTCTCCATGAGTGTTCCCCTTGAATCTACTCCCCTGCTAGCTTACACACATGATACAGCCGCAGGCCCTGGATGGGTCACTCCTCCCCGGCCAATCAAAAGCCCTGTGGCCCCTTCTCCGCCTGAGAGAGGCGGTTCTAAGCCCTTGCCTGTCAGTTAACTTGCATCACACTCCTTGTGCTGCAAGCCTGGCCCTCTCCCTGACCAGCTTAAACCGGTAGACTCTTAGATATTATTAAAGGTGTTTGGTAACCCAATATCTAAGTCTGGACTCTAGAACACATATTGATACACATATGACAGGATTAAAGTGGTACTTGTTTACACATTGTTCCCCTGCCATTATATGTGCCCATTCAGTGAGTCATCACCCCCACCTCTGTGAGGTGTCTGGTAGACCCCTCACACTCCAGGAAGGTGGCTTATCACCAAAACCCCCCTTTATGGCCTTACTGGAATGTAGAAGACCCACCACTTCAGAGAGTTAGCTCTCCTCTCTCCCTGAGAGCACATGGTAACACCACATATATTTCCCCCGATGTTGCCATATATCGTCCATCCATAATTGGACAATACATTGCCCCTGCAAAGTTTTAGTTGCCAACTATCAATCCTTCAGCCCTGGTCCCTCAAGGACCGACCCTCATTGAGAACCCAGTGCCCTAATTCCATGCTCAATTCACGAGAGACTTGTATTTTATTGACTAGATTTAGCTGAAAGCGTGTGATCATTTCGGCTCTGCATGATGATGAAGATTAAACATTGAATTATACATTCCTAATTTCCCAGCATGCACTATAGAACAACGGTTCCCAGCCTTTTCCCAATTAACTATGGAATCGCGCATTTCCCGTCACTGTGTGTTGGTCCGGCACGCAACATCACGTGACATCATCAGGGATGGAGCACGTGACATCACGTGACATCATCAGGGATGGAGATCCCTGATGTCATCAATATTAGCAGCCAGCAACTCTACATTTGACCTCAAACCTCAAACCCTTATAGATCTATGTTGAGAGATATGTTGATCCTTCCCCATCCGTCCTTCCTCTTCGTCTTTGCCCAGTATCTGCTGTCACCCAGGCGGATATGTTGATCTGACCCCCCATTCCAAAGCGCCAGCACT